>NC_137265.1:16573679-17173679 GCF_053477335.1 Acartia tonsa
TTATGTATAGAATAGCATTACAGACAATTTTTCCTTTAGATAAACAGTATTTATAGAAAATAGCTGTTAAATACATATCCCTTTACTAAAGTAACAGGATGTGTCTATGTTTTAGTTTGTTTGTACCGAAGGATCTCGCTAACTGCTGAACAGGGTAGCTTCTCATAGGTCCCAGGAAGGTTTATGACTATTTTGGGGGAGGGCACCACCCTCCCAAGAGTAATAAAAAAAACGAAATTGTTTTTATGTTTCTCGATTTTACAAAGAGATTCCAACGCAACATAAACGTCAACCTAACACAGACATATTTTAAAAACAAAAAAAACAACACTAGAGGCCTCTAGGGGCATAGCCGCTAATTATAGATATAGAATTACCTTTACAGAAATTAAGTCCAGCTATGCATCATGATGAAAGACAAGGAACAGGGAGGGGCGAAATTTCTGGCTTCTATTTTGTATCTCACTATGAATTTATTTTTGTTTGAAATAAATGCGCCTTTATAAAATTTGCTTTTAAAAAGATATTTAATCATTATTTGTTTCATATTTGATTACCTATCTTTTCAGAAAAGCACAGTTTACAGTTAAATTACATATAACTATTTTAACTTAATATCTCACATTAATATTTAAACTGTACTTGTATTTTAAATCATATAATAAATGAACACTCTTTCTCCTTACACAAACTAAACAACACTAAATAGTAAACTGACCGGGTCGGACGCACAGACCTTTTTGTACCGTCCCGCCATTATTGAACCATATGGTTATTTGCTGGTTGCCACTTAAAAAAATCCGAAAATATAAAATTACGTAAAATTACGCAAATTTCAGATCTCAATTTTATTATTTTTAAATGCTCCACATAAGATTAGCTATTAAAACAATTTTCTAGCATAACTTTTATCTTATTAAAAATTTCCAGTATGGCTTCAGAACCGATTTAGATCCCCTGGATTGGAACCAGTTCTCAACAATACTGAAAAATCATGTATAGCATCGTATTATAGACAATTTTTGCGAATTGTATGATAAAGATCATTAAATTGGTACCTACCTGTTTTGTTAGCCCGGGGCTTAGAGAAGCTGTCTATAATACTATTCGGAAATAACTATTATCCTTATCCATTTATAAAATAAAGTAAGTTTTTTTTTGTCTAAAGATTGAGATTTCAAAATCCTATTATCTATAATACAAAGTAGCTTGATGTCTGTCCGTCTGTCTGTCTGTCCGTCTGTCTGTCTGTCCGTCCATCTGTCCGTCCGTCCATCTCGGTAACCACTGAACCGATTGGATTCTACTCTTTAGGCAATATACCTACTGGTCTTGTGGTGCTTATACGCTATTTTTTTTCTTCATTTTTTTCTTCTTTTTATGTTTTTATAAATCTTTATATTTTTTTCTTTTTAAATTTCATTTCTTCTTTGAAACAAATTCAAAAAGATTGTGAACCTTCCTTCTCCTGTGGGGGAGATGCCCCAAAAAGGCTAATGGCAAAGAAATATTTAAAACATTAAAAAAGAGAAAAATATTGAAGGTTTTTAAAAATGTAAATGGATATAAAAAAATATAAAAAGTTATAAAGATTTATAAAACGTTATAAAGATTTATAAAATGTTATAAATATTTATGTAATATTATGAAGAGTAATATAAAGTTATAAAATACAGAAAATATCTTATAAATGTAAACAAATTTTCCCCTGAACCTGTAAGGATAAGCCCCTAGAGGCTAGGGGTAAAGTCGCTAGTTGATATTTAAAGAAGTAAGTTTTAAAGTTTGTAGCAAATGACCTCAATAACCGCTGAACTTATAGAATTCTCTTTTACAGTGAAGCTTCCAACAGGTCCTGAGAAGGTTTTAGGCCATTTTATTTTTATTCTTTATAATAAAGTATCAGGATCTTTGTCTGTATGTCTTTCTGTACTAAAGGATTTTTGTATTTATGTATGTATGTCTGTCTTTATTAAAGGATCTTGCTAACTGCTGAACCTATATGGTTCTCCTATACACGGAAGCTTCCTATAGGTCCTTAGATGGTTTTAGGCTATTTTGTCTTAATTCCTTATAATAAAGAAACAAGACCTTTGTATGTATGTCTGTCTGTCTGTACCTAAGAGTCTTGCTAACTATTGAACCATTATGGTTTTCCTATACATGGAAGCTTCCTTTAGGTTCTTAGATGGTTTTAGGCTAATTCATTTTTATTCCTTATAATAAAGTAACAGGACCTTTTTCTGTATGTCAGTCTGTCTGTACCTAAGGATCTTGCTAACTGCTGAACTAATATGATTCTCCTATACATAGAAGCTTTCTATAGGTCCTTTCATGGCTTTAGGCTATTCTATTTTTATTCCTTATAATAAAGTAACAGGACCTTTGTCTGTATGACTGTCTGTCTGTACCTAAGGATCTTGCTAACTGCTGAACCAATATGGTTCTCCTATACATGGAAGCTTCCTTAAGGTCCTTAGATGGTTTTAGGCTAATTTTTTAAAATCCTTATAATAAAGTAACAGGACCTTTTTCTGTATGTCAGTCTGTTTGTACCTAAGGATCTTGCTAACTGCTGAACCAATATGGTTTTCCTATACATAGAAGCTTTCTATAGGTCCTTAGATGGTTTTAGGCTATTTTATTTTTATTCTTTACATAAAGTAACAGGATCTTTGGCTGTCTGTCTGTACCTATGGATTTTGCTAACTGCTGAGCCAATATTGTTCTCCTATACACAGAAGCTTCCTATAGGTCCTTATATGGTTTTAGGCTTTTTTATTATAATTCCTTATAATAAAGAAACATTACCTTTTTTTTATGTATGTCTGTCTGTCTGTACCTAAGAGTCTTGCTAACTGTTGAACCAATATGGTTCTCCTATACACGGAAGCTTCCTATAGTTCCTTAGATGGTTTTAGGATAATTTATCTTTATTCCTCTAATAAAGTAACAGGACCTTTGTCTGTATGTCTGTCTCTCTGTACCTAAGGATCTTGCTACCTGCTGAACCAATATGGTTCTCCTATACACGGAAGCTTTTTATAGAACCTTCGATGGTTTTAGGCTATTATATTTTTATTCCTTATAATAAAGTAACAGGACCTTTGTCTGTATGACTGTCTCTCTGTATCTAAGGATCTTGCTAACTGCAAAACCAATATGGTTCTCCTATACATGGAAGCTTCCTTAAGGTCCTTAGATTGTCCTTAGATTTTTAGAATGCAACCACATAAAAATTAATAAAAAATATGCAAAGATGACATTCAAGTCCATTCCACTTATTATCTCAGTTCCTATTATTGCTAGAGGGCTAAAAATTGTTGTGCATATCCCCAGTTAGATAATAAATTTCTTACTATAAGTCAGTCAAAGCCATATTTCACTTTGTTACCCTTTATTTACCAACCTTTTACCAATTTTAAAGTAAAAGGCAAGCAAAGTATCTTATAATTGATCTACGTAAAATCTTTCCCTTGTAATCTCTCTCTCAATTTTACACATGAAAAAGTAAACTGTTCAACAATTGTGCAATTTTTAAGGTAAAGTTTTGATCAGCCACATTAATATAGAATGCTTACTTATGTCAGCAATTCACAACAATATTGTATGACTTGTGAGTTAAAAGTGGGAGGAGAAATTAATCCTCAGACACTTTTAGTAAAAGTTGCTTATTTTAGTTAAATTCAAGGAAAATGAGGAGGAGTAAACAAATACCTAAACAAAGGTTGTTAAAAAAAGGGTGACAGATGCGCAAATTGACTTTGGTAAAATACTTGAAAGCAATCAAAGGAACTTACTGCTTATTTGGCTTACATACCAAATCATACTTTTTTTGATAAATTACTTGTAAGCAATCAATAGAAATTATTGCTTAATTGGCTTACATACCAAATCATTCTTTTTTTTGATAAATTACTTGTAAGCAATCAATGGAAATTATTGCTTATTTGGCTTATATACCAAATCATGCTATTTTTTGATAAATTATTTGTAAGCAATCAATGGAAATTATTGCTTATTTGGCTTACATACCAAATCATGCCATTTTTTCATTAATTACTTATAAGTAATCAATGAAATGTATTGCTTATTTGGCTTATATCAGCTAAATTTTTCTTTTTTTCATAAACTGCTTCCAGGAAGGAAGGAATTAACACCTATATTTTATATAAGCATGTACTACTAGAGGATAATTTAGTATTTTGGTAACATAAAATGCTTTCTTTAATTAAAAAATTATTTCTGCTCTTTACCTGGATAACCCTGCATTTTTGCTTGCATCCTGTGCCCGCCTGGATGAAGATATTAAAAAAATTCCAACTCTCAATTATGTGTCATACCTGTGTTTAAAAACTCACTCAGCTATGAGGGGACCATTTCTTACACACAAAGAAAATGAGAGAAAAAAACGGAAAGGGGTGCCCCTCCCCCTAACCATTAAGGGTTAACAAGCATAATTAACTATAAATCATCCAAGCTTTTTATCTATTTTATATTTTTCCTCATATCTTTGATGTTTATGGTCCAATTTTCAAAATTGTTGTAGTTAAGAATATCAAAATTAAATTATGAAATTCCATCCACAATTATAAGTACTTTTAAGAAATCAATTAAAATTATTGCATTGTATATAACAAATCATGCAATTTTTTTATAAGTTACTTATAAGTAATCAATGAAAATTATTGCTTATTTGGCTTATATACCAAATCATGCAATTTTTTTATTAATAACTTATAAGTAATCAATGAAAAATGTTGCTTATTTGGCTTATATACCAAATAAAGCAATTTTTTTTATAAATAACTTATAAGTAATTAATGAAAGTTATTGCTTATTTGGCTTACAAACCAAATCATGCTATTTTTTCATAAACTGCTTATAAGCAATCAATGAAAATTATTACTTATTTGGCTTATATACCAAATTATGCTATTTTTTCATAAATTACTTACAAGCAATCAATCACAACAAATGCTTATTTGGATTATATACCAAATCATGCTATTTTTTCATAAATTACTTACAAGCAGTCAATCCCAATAAATGCTTATTTTGCTTTTATACCAAATCATCTAATTTTTTGATAAATTACTTATAAGTAATCAATAACAATAAATGCTTATTTGGCTTATATACCAAATCATGCAATTTATTGATAGATTACTTATAAGCAATCAATCACAATAAATGCTTATTTGGCTTATATACCAAATCATGCAATTTTTTAATAGATTACTTATAAGCAATAAATCACAATAAATGGTTATTTGGCTTATATACTAAATTATACAATTTTTTGATAAATAAATTACAAGCAATCAATGAAAATGATTGCTTATTTGGCTTATATACAAAATCATGCAATTTTTTGATAAATTACTTATAAGTAATCAATCACAATAAATGCTTATTTGGCTTATATACCAAATCATGCAATTTTTTTGATAGATTACTTACAAGCAATCAATGAAAATGATTGCTTATTTGGCTTATATACCAAATCATGCTATTTTTTCATAAATTACTTATAAGCAATCAATGAAAATGATTGCTTATTTGGCTTATATACCAAATCATGCTATTTTTTCATAAATTACTTACAAGCAGTCAATCCCAATAAATGCTTATTTTGCTTATATACAAAATCATCCATTTTTTTGATAAATTACTTATAAGTAATCAATCACAATAAATGCTTATTTGGCTTATATACCAAATCATGCAATTTTTTGATAGATTACTTATAAGCAATCAATCACAATAAATGCTTATTTGGCTTATATACCAAATCATGCAATTTTTTGATAGATTACTTATAAGCAATCAATCACAATAAATGCTTATTTGGCTTATATACCAAATCATGCAATTTTTTGATAGATTACTTATAAGCAATCAATCACAATAAATGCTTATTTGGCTTATATACCAAATCATACAATTTTTTGATAAATTACTTACAAGCAATCAATCACAATAAATGCTTATTTGGCTTATATACCAAATCATGCAATTTTTGGATAAATTACTTATAAGCAATCAATCACATTTGTTGCTTATTTGGCTTATATCAGCCAAATCTTCTCTTTTTTTCATAAACTGCTTACAGGAAGGAAGGGATTAATTATTACTCCTCCTTCTTTTTCTTCACTTCAACTTATATAAGCCACTTTTACTGTAAATGACTGAGTATTTATGTAACTCCACCCTCTTTTATCTCACAAGTAAGACCAAATTGTTGTAGAATGCTGATATAAGTAAGCAATTAGTATTCTTTATGGCTTATCAGTAATTTACCACAAAAATGGCACAATGGCACATTTAAGTAAGCCAAAAAAAATGTTAATTGCTTACTTACACGTTTTGAGATTACTAGGGTTAATAATCAAATAAACATTAAGAATAGTTATATTGTATTATTCGTTGGGTTAAAAAATTTGGACACCTTCAGGACAGTGTTAATTGTCTTCACCTAAACTGCTGTATGGTCAAGACATAGAAGTTTGCATGTCTTACTGAACAGACAGATATGTATCTCTTTACTTTTGTTCAAGAATAGTTCAGAAAGCATCGTTCGGATTAATTATATGCGCCCTGCATTGTATTAACGCAGGGATATAAAGGGATAAGACATTGGATGATGAATTTATGTTAAAAAACACCCTATATTATAAAATAATAAATATTGGTTGAAAAGTTTGGACACTATCAGTGCTGAACCAACAAATCAGAAATTTTATAAAGTACCCAAAGTTAATTAGCAAACGAATATGAGATTTTGATTATATTGGGTACCAGTATAATATGCATACCAATGGACCCTCCCATCCTCTCTCCCTGGTATTAACTAAAATAAATGTTGATTAATGTTTATTGATTATTCCCTGGTCCCACCTTAGTCTTGTTTTTATTTATACAACCTGTCTATTTCTTTTATTAGCGAAGCTTTCCTGTAATTAGAGTCCGTCCGTCTGTAATAAATAGGTCTATCGTCATTTAGGAAAGGTTAATTTATAAATTGCCCTAGGCTAGGTTTTAATTCAGCAAGCACAGCAACTCTAAAGTTTCTTCACAAATAAACAACAGTCTATCTTAAAAAGCAGTCGAGATAATCAGATAATGGATAGTGTGTTATGAATGAATCACTGACGGACAGAAGCTAGTTATAGAATAGTTTGTTAACTAAAAGGTGTGCTAAAAATCTGCGGACCTTAGAATTAAAATTGCTCAGCTTGTGTTAATAGTAAAAAAATTTCACGCACGTTGATGTCCATTTTTTGGAAATATAAGAACAGTTTCTGTGCTACGTATAGTTAGGGAGCTACGTGGTAAAATGTCCCAACTGATGTAAAACTTGACTTGCGAGTATATTTTGGGACATTTTACCACCTAGCTCCTAGATTATTTGTAGCATAGAAACCATTGTTATATTTCCAAAAAATAGACTTCATAGCTGTTTTAACAGTATGCGTAACATTTTTCTACTATTAACACAAGCCGAGCAATTTTATTTTTAAAAAGTTCCGCATTTTTTTTGCACACCCTTTATATTGAAAACATGAGTATATATACACTTAAAAATATAATAATAGTTAGGATAGGTTAAATATGATAATAGAAGTGGTGTTAAAATAATAAAGAATTCTAGGGGCGCCTTCACACAGAGGAAAGGACGACATTTGGTTTGCATTTGATGACTGATTAACTCGAACTGCATAAACCCAGGGAGTAAGGGAGGGGACAATGGGCAATTAATTCAATATAAGAGTTATCAAAGAAAGGGCATGAAATCCAGTTTAATCCAATAAATTTGTAGGAAATTATAAAGGGATTATAAATTGAATAATAGATTTCCATAGCGTCATGTAAAGTGAAATCACAACTTGTTTTTGATGAAATATATTTAGGTTTTTTGGTGTGATTTTTATATTAAAAGATTATTTGACCCGGCCAGCTGCTAGCAAGAATATGACTGCCCCTTTTTATTCTGTTTATTTCCCTTGCCCCTTGCCCCCACCTCCCTTCTCCCTTCTCCCCGTCTGCTACATTCCAAACTAACACAACGAGTGTTTATTTCCCTTCCCCCCACTTCCCTTATCCCTTCTCCCCGTCTGCAATATTCAAAACATACATAACGAGTAGCGGCATTCTATGCGCAAGTCCCCAAACTCAGTCAGAAACTGCTAAATTCTTGCACATTCCCTTTAAGCCAGTCCCCAAAGTCTGAGACTCCTAAAAATTGAATATTCGATCCATTGTCCCCTCCCTTACTCCCTGGCATAAACCCATACTGAGAATCATTAAGTAGGAAGTTCCCTTCTAGGTGTGAACACAATATCACAATAGGCATACTGACGGAAGAACCTACGGGCTGACAAAGGTTAGTTTAAGAGTAGCTAAGCTACTAAACAAAAGTTTCAACCTTGTTTATATAAATACATTTTGTTGTATAAGATGCTAGAGTCGTTTGAATGGTTACTAATAAAGTAAAGCGTCTGGAGATTAAAACTAACCGTTTAAAAGTTTGGATACTGCTAATTTGAAGCAAACAATCACGACATAATACAAGTTTTTAAGGCATCTACACTAGCATCTGAAAGCTATGTAGTCAAAGAAGGAGGAAGGTGGCAAAAAATAGCCTAAATCAACCCAAAACTTTTTTTAAAAATCATACTGAAACCTAACCGGGAACTATGTGAAGTTTGTCTAAACTATAAAAAAAACTCTTTTTGTTCAGTGGTTAGCAAGATCTTAAGAGACAGACAAAAAATACCTCACTGCATTATATAATAGTATATAATTCAGAGATGTTAAGGGATAAGACAATTACCGACAAATTGATGTACATCCCTAATGATGATACAAAATATTACGCCTGTTGTAGAATACAATTGGTGGTTGACACGTTCGGACACTTAAACTACCAACTAAAATTCAATAAAAGTCCCCAAAGTTGTAGCGCCAACGAGTAACAAAACGTTGTTATAAACTTTGTGGAATAGTGTAATATAAACAGCCCAATGTCGATTCCCTCCTTAGATATTATTAGAAGATTTTCGCTTTAATTTATCGATAAACAATTCCCTACCCCCACTGAAAGAAACTGTAATAGAATGCTGACACATCAGATTTTATTTTCGTGAATTGTGAAGAAAAAAAGAATTCTTAGATAAGCTATCAGAATTCTTTTATCTCTATTTTTACTTTATTCAACAAGTTATATAGCTTTTTAGTAGCGAAGCTACTCTATAATTCACAATGTCCGTCCGTCTGTCCGTCCGTAATTAATGAATTGGGGGAAACGTGATTTTCTCGGCTCCTATAAAAGATAGAGAGCTGAAATTTTTTGACAACATTCCCATCATTAAGGAGCACAATTAACTATAAAACATCAATGGCGGTCGGACTGCTTTTAAGCAGGTTTTAGGCTATTTTTATATTTTCCAAATTTTCCCCATATCTTTGGTGTTTATGGTCCGATTTTCAAATTTTTTTCAGTTAAAGATATCAAAATTAAATTTCCCGTCATTTGAAGAAAACAACAATGACGGTCAGACTGACTTTTGCAGGTTTTTGGCTATTTTTCACATTTTTCCCCATATCTTTGGTGTTTATGGTCCGATTTCTAAATTTTTTCAGTTAAAGATATCAAAATTAAATTTCCTGTCGTTTAAAGAAAACAACAAAGACAGTCAGACTGCCTTTTTGCAGGTTTTTGGCTATTTTAATATTTTTCACATTTTTACCCATATCTTTGTTTATGGTCCAATTTTCACAAGTTTTTCAGTTAAAGATATTAAAATTAAATTTCTGGCGTTTTAGGAAAAGAAACAATGGCGGTCAAACTGCCTTTTAGCAGATTTTTGGCTATTTTTTTATGTTTGACATATTTCCCCATATCTTTGGTATTTTTGGTTCAATTTTAAAACTTTTTTGCATTAACAGTTTAAAAATTATTTTTTCCCATTGTTATGTGCATCTAGTATGTAATTTACTTTAACCATCTTCACCATACAAAATAAAACAAGGTTTCGTGTTTATTTTCTCCAATAAATCTATTTTTGATTTTAATAAATACACTTTAAATCTACTTCTATGTATTCCCATCCACAATTTTTTGTGCTTCGCTACTAATGAATGTTGTCATCCTTGTTAGTACTTTCAGCTTTATAAAAATTATTACAACAAATTATGTTAAGTTTTACTTACAAATACGTGCTTAAGTTTCGTTGGCTTAAATGCTTTGACACATCAACTAATAATTTTAATCTACATAAGGAATAATTTTGTTTTCACCACTGTGGATGTATATTAAGTCATAGTCCACTGTCCTTTATACTAGAACTTAATATTTTTGCTCCTATTGTTTCCTAAAGCTTCATGTTCTATCTCACACTATCAAAGGTATAGTCATGGTTTTAAGGGGTAAGACAAAGGGCGATAATTTGTACATTCTAATAATGATTTTAAAATGTAAGCAATTGTAAATTGTTGGTAAAAATTATAATAGTTTCTACATCCTTATCAAGATTTAACAAATATCATCAAAGATTTATAGCATCGAATAAGAGGACATTTTCATTAAATTTTGAGACCAATATAATCTACAGTCCATGTTTCCCCCATTTTTGATAAAACTATCGAAGAACTGTAAAAAATTTGGAAGGAAAATAAGGTAAAGTAAATACTCATTGCATTTTAAATTATTTACACAAAAAAACGAAACATACATCTATAATAGCAACTCAGAACAATCATATATTTTAAATATAGCATGACAGTAAGATGGGTGAACAGTCAAAGTGAGAAATAGAGTAGCTTTGTCATTAAAAAAGGCATATAAAATAGCAGAAAGAAAATTCTTTATTTTTTGGCATTCAATCTAAAATAATAATTTTTTCTAACAATTACTAATAAATAAAATCTCAAGAACATAAACCGGTTTTTATACATAAAACGGTTTCACCTGTTCTGTGATTTTTAAAATAAGAAATACATTTTATGATAGACTACTTAAAAAAAAACTTAAATTAAATAATTAAAATGTTTTATGCACCATAAAAAATATTTCTTATTTAAATCTACATTTAAATCACTTTAACATTACTACAATGTTCAAAACTGTTTTAGAAAAAAAATTTCTTTGGTCAGAATCAAGCAGGAATTCAGGGATAATTCAATGGCAGATAAACTTTTTCATAATCTTACATGATCTGCAAAAATTAAAAGCTATTCAACTATTTATTTGTAAATAACATCAGCTTTTTGTAAATTTAAAACACCAAAAACATGGGAAAGTGCTAGTTCTCTGTTTGAAAATACATTAAACTTATGGTATATTTCAATATTGGAAACAACGGCAAATTTTGATGCTTAAATATTTCAAATAATAATTAATTTTGGTTGTACTTTGTGCTTTTAAAATAGATTTATTGATAATAGCTCACTTATTGATTTAAAGATATTGAGAAAAGCCTAAAATAAATTCCATGTATTATTAAACAGTGAACAAAGACTTAAAATTGTTTGTTAACTATTCCTTTAGGTTTAAATGTTTTAAATTTTTTCATAAAAATCATCTACCATTGACATATCCTTGTATCTGTTTTTCATTTTTAATCATATTTTTTTCATGTTAATTAATTTTTCAAAAAAAATTATTTATATTCTAAACTATATTTTTCTAATTCTAAAGCTTATTTTTTGTAAAGCTTTTAAAGTAATTAAATAACATTAAAAAAAAAAATAAAATGCAAGACTTTTTTCAGAAAGTTATTAAACCATTAACATTATTATCTATTATTCTACACATTTGAACTTTTTAAAATCAGGAGATAATCTGCTAAAATAAGGTCAACGATATTTTTTGATTTAATGTCCTAAAGGGTTCAGGACCATGGGGGGGGGGGGTTGCAGGGGTGATTACCCTCCCCTCCCACCCCCCCCCAAAAAAAAATTTGGGAAGCCGTAAACACCCCAAAAATTTTGAATTTTTTCTCTCAATCCTCCAAAAAATTAAAAGCTTGGACGTCTTTGCTTATATGATATAAAGTCCCCCCCCCCCTAAATATTGAATACTAAATCTTTACCCTTCCACACAAATGGAAAAGCTTTGACGCCCTTGTTCATGACTATTGTAAATTACTCCCCCCCCCAAAAAAAAAAAAAAACATATTTAGCTTTTAAAAATTAGAGATCCAACCTAAATCTGAACAATATTTTTTTGTGTTCATGTACTTTATAACCTTAAATTATTTATGATTTTTTTTGAATATCTGTCCTTGGGATGGAGAAAAACTTTAAGTTTCCCAAACTTGATATGTGTCAAACTTTCTTCCAGCAGTTGGTACTGAGAAACCAAGTGTTAATACGTAGAAGTAATTAGTTTCCTTTTTTATTCATCACATAACATAAAAATGCAATTCTTTTGGAGATTAAGACTCTTATACTAATAAGAATTATTTTTTTTTTGTTTTTTTGGTTTTAATCTATATATGATTTAATTTTTTCCTTTATGAAGAAGTAAGAAATAGTGATACTGCATTGTTAGACATGGTTTTGCGGTCACAACTGCTGTCTAATAAACCTAAAACTTATGAAACTGAGAGAAATTAGTCCCCAAACTCTCGCACCTTAGAAGTTATTAGAAATCAAAACTTTGCATAATTTTCTAGATGCGAAGCATCTCTTTAATTTTCACTTTCCCCTTCTCGCCTCTACATCTCTCATTCCTTCTTATTTTGTGTTTACTATATTTTTTCCATTTTTAACATTTTAGAGTTCATATTTAATTTTAAGCTTTTCGATAATATTATGCATACTTATTTTTTCACTAAGCAATGAATATTCTATCTAAAACATTTAAATATAATTATAAACATATTTTCTCTATAATTTAGCTAAATGTTAAAAACTTGAATAAAAGCATAACAAAGATATGATAATATAATGTTATTTTGCATTATTAAATATACTTTTGGCATCTAAACTTTACTTTATTAATAATATTATTATGCTTGTAATATCTAAAGCCCGAGTTACACACACATAAAGTCACAACTAAATCTTAAATATTAAACTTTTTAATTAATTTAAAGTACTTAAATTCAACTTAGATATAAATTTTTAACTTTAATTTCTTTAAAATTGTATTTTGTTGTCTTTTACAAAAACAGAAAATTTAACGTAACAATAATATAAAATAAAGTATTTTGTATTTTACTTGGGCATATATAATTATCAACCTTTTTACTTTTAAATTTATTTCTTCTTTTCTTCCTTTGGTTCTTTGCTGTCCTTGGCATCTTTGTCCTGTGGAAATAGAGAATAGTTATTTCTCGCATCGTATTATAAACAGCTTTCCGCGGATATAGAATGTACAATCATAAGATTAAAACTAGTTTTTTTAGCCTCGAGGTGCCGAAGGCTTTCCCTCCTTATGTCCATTTGATTTCATCAAGCCAATATTACTTGTCGGTTTGTCTGTATTTAGGCCTTTCTATCTGTCAATATACTTATCTATCTATCTATTTATATCTCTTCTGGCTATTTTGCTATATTTCTATTCATTAAAATAAACCTTACCTTGCTATCTTTATCCTTGCCCTTGCTATCCTTACCTAGCTATCTTTATAATTGTCCTTGCTATCCTTTCCTTGCTATCTTTATCTTTGTCCTTGCTATCCTTTACTTGCTATCTTTCTCTTTGTCCTTGCTATTCTTACCTTTCTATTTTTATCCTTGACCTTGCTAACCTAACCTCGGTATCTTTATCCTTGCCCTTGCTATGTTTGTCCTTCTGGCCATCCTTACCTTGCTATCTTTATCTTTGTCCTTGCTATCCTTACCTTACTATTATTATCCTTGACCTTGCTAACCTAACCTTGGTATCTTTATCCTTGCCCTTGCTATGTTTGTCCTTCTGGCCATCCTTACCTTGCTATCTTTATCCTTGTCCTTGCTATCTTTGTCCTTCTTGCCATCTTTATCCTTGCCATCCTTCTTGGAGTCCTTCTTTTTCTTCTCATCCTCCTCCTCATCATCAGGTTCAGGGTCCTACGGGTAGATAGATTGGTAGGTAGATGAAGATAGATAGATTTCCCTAGTAATCTCTGTCTCAGCAATTTACCTTTTTTTGTGCTTATATAAGCATTTTTGTCAGATTTAAGTAGGACGTGCTCACATCGGGAAAGTCCGCACTTTACAACAAAAGTGGCTTACTTAAATCGGAAATGTCGGACTAACGAGCCATTTTCGTAGGTTAATTGCTTACTTGAAGAACTATTATTGCCCTATAAACCCCTAAAAATCCCCAAAAATAAGGGTGGCTGATAAGAATCAGCCAAATCGGACGCTTTTGACGTAAATGTCTTACAGATTAAGATTTTAATCCGGATTATTTTTCCTCAAAATTTAATCCCTTCTCAGCCATTTAGGCTATATTTGTAGTTGATTGCTTACTTATATCTTCCATTTTTGCTACAAAATCCTTACTTAAACAAGCCATTTTTGTGATTGATGTCCTACTTATATCTTCCATTTTTGCTACAAAATCCTTACTTAAACAAGCCATTTTTGTGATTGATGTCCTACTTATATCTTCCATTTTTGCTACAAAATCCTTACTTAAACAAGCCATTTTAGGGGTTGATTGCTTACTTAAATCCTCCATTTTTGCTGCAAAACCCTTACTTAAATAAGCCATTTTTGGGGTTGATTGCTTACTTAAATCATCCATGTTTGCTACAAAATCCTTACTTAAATAAGCCATTTTTGGGGTTGATTACTTACTTAAATCATCCATTTTTGTTGCAAAATCCTTACTTAATTAAGCCATTTTTGGGGTTGATTACTTACTTAAATCATCCATTTTTGTTGCAAAATCCTTACTTAAATAAGCCATTTTTGGGGTTGATTGCTTACTTAGATCATCCATTTTTGCTACAAAATCCTTACTTAAATAAGCCATTTTTGGGGTTGAGTACTTACTTAAATCATCCATTTTTGTTGCAAAATCCTTACTTAATTAAGCCATTTTTGGGGTTGATTGCTTACTTAAATCATCCATTTTTGTTGCAAAACCCTTACTTACATAAGCCTTTTTTGGGGTTGATTACTTACCTAAATCATCAATTTTTGTTGCAAAATCCTTACTTAAATAAGCCATTTTTGGGGTTGATTACTTACTTAAATCATCCATTTTTGTTGCAAAATCCTTACTTAATTAAGCCATTTTTTAGGTTGATTGCTTACTTAAATCATCCATTTTTGTTGCAAAACCCTTACTTAAATAAGACATTTTTGGGGTTGATTACTTACTTAAATCATCCATTTTGGTTGCAAAATCCTTACTTAAATAAGCCATTTTTGGGGTTGATTGCTTACTTAAATCATCCATTTATTTATTTTATGCTTTCTTTAATTCAACCTTTTTACTGTGAAATATGTGCTTGAACACCAGCTATCTTATGTTTACTTACCTTTCTTTTGAGCTACTAAAACCTCACATAAACTTGCTTAAACATTTTTAAAAATTATTTTATATATTTATTTACAATACAAAAGACTATGATGAAAATTTATTCAAGTTGATACAAATTAATTTGATGTTTCTGATTAAATGAAGTCTATAGGAGTTCCAGCAAAACCACTCTAACAACAGACTGAATTAAAAAAAAACAACAATCTATTTTTAAAGTGATTCTAAATGCCCCCTATTATTTTTTCAGGTGATAAGTTTATGTTCTTCACTGAAGTAATCTAATGAAAAATAATTACAGACAAACAAAATATATTCAAATGTACTAAATAGGATTACATAAAAATATTTCTTAACAATTTCCAATTAAACATTCAAGAATTTTTATCAACATTTAATAACAATAAATACTAATAAAATACATCAAATATAGAAACAAATAATATTCCAATGCCTGTTTGTTAATAAACCTGAATAAATTTCAAGAAAAGTATTTAAATTTAGGGTAAAACTTTTATAAGAAAACTTTAAAACATTTTGATTATTATTGTGCCTTGAATACCAGTTTTTTCAGCTATTTGTAGTTTAGGAGCTACATTGAAAATGTGAGAAAAAAGTTGAAAAGTTTTGAGTAAGGTGGAACATTTTACCATGTAGCTGCTATACTAAACTTAGCTCAGGAATAGTTCTTACATATCCAAAAACTAGAGCTTGTGACAATTCACAAATAGCTATACAATTGAATGTGTGGTAACCAATAGTTTTTAGACTTAAGATGAATCAAATTCATCCAGAGGTGTATTGTAGTTATATAAATTAAGTGTAAGTTCCTGCTTTGGTGTCAGATAAATTGCCAATATGAACCTACCCTAATAAACATAATGAACAAACTAACAAACAAACAGACAGACAAATTTTGAGATGTCCCAAAGACCAGACAAAATGACATGAGAGCATTGAAAAAATATTTTAAATTGGTGGAGTTGAAAACTTGATGCCTTTTTTTCTAAACATTAAAAAAAATATTTATTTACCTTTCACAGAAAGATAAACAGACAGATGGACAGACAGTCAAACAGACAGATGTAAATATAGACAAACATATTAACAGACATTTAGATAGACTGTCAAACAGATAGTAAAACAGATAGTAAAACCCCCAATTTATTAGGGTCAATATTCTTGTTTAAGAAGGTATGCTTGTTATGTTGCCTTACTTATATTCTAATTATTCTTGTATTGGAAGGTATACCTTGGTATTGCTGCGCTACTTATAAAATAATTGTTCTTGTTTAAGAAAGTATAGAATGTTATTTTGTGCTACTTATTGATATTATTATCTTTGTTTACAAAGCTGTAAATTGTTATTGTTGCACTACTAAAAAAATAATTAATCTTGACAGAAGACTAACAGACAGACAGAAAAACAGATCAAATACAAATAGATAGATGGACAAATAGAAAGATGGACAGACAGATGGATAAGCAAACAGATAGACATTTAGAAAGACTTCAAGACAGATGGATAGACAGACAGAAAAATGGATAGAGTAACAAATAGACAGATAGTCAGATGGACAGAGAGATGGTTGGACATATAGACAGACAGACAGACTGACAATAGTCTGACATACAGACATGCAGACAGATTTTCGGACATACAGATAAAAATATGAACATACGGAAATTTAGCTAGTCCAGACATATGGGATTTACATACAGACTTACAAGAAGAAATACAGAAGTGCAAGTAAAAAATTGAACAAGGATGACAATATCCATAAGTAGCGAAGCACAAAAATTGTGGATGGGAATACCTACAAGTAGAAAGAAAGAGTATTCTTTAAAATCAAGAATAGATTTAATTAATTGGAGAAAATAAACACAAAACCTTTTTTTATTTTGTATGATGACTGACATACAAATGCTCAAAGTAAATTACATACTGGATGCTCAGAACAATTGGAAAATTTATTATGATACTGTCATCTTAAAAAAGTTTAAAAATTGGACCAAAAACACCAAAGATATTAGGAAATATGTAAAAATATAAAAATAGCTAAAAACCTGCTCAAATGCAGTCCAATCACCATGGACGTTTTTTGAAACAACTGGAAAATTAATTGATATTCTTATCTACAAAAATTTTGAAAATTGGACCATAATCACCAAAGATATGGGGAAATCTGTAAAAATATAAAAATAGCCAAAAACCTGCTAAAAGGCAGTCCAGCCTTTATAGATGTTTCATCAAACAGAAGGAAATTTAATTTAGATATCTATAACAAAAAAAATTTTGAAAATCAGATTATGAACACCAAAGTTTTGGTGAAAACAACAAAAATAGCCTAAAACCTGCTAAAAAGCAGTCCAACCGCCATGGATGTGTGAAAGTTAATTATGTTCCTTAGTGATGGAAATTTTGTCATAAAGTTTCAGCCTTCTATCTGTCATAGGAGCCGAGAAATTCATGTTTTCCCACTTTTTCTCTGACAGACAGAAAGACTGACAGACGGACGGATGGATGGACGGCCAAACAGACAGACGGACGGAAGGACGGACCTTTCGAATTATAGAGTAGCTTCGCTACTACAAAGTAATCAGCTATCTATATCAAATTGATTAGGGTTAATATTTTTCTTAAAGAAGCTATGCTTGTTATTGTTGCCCTACTTATAATCTAATCATTCTTGTTTAAGAAGGTGTAGATTGTTATTGTTTCGCTTCTTATTAAATAAATATAAAGATTTAAAAAGGTTGAATTGTTATTGTTGCCCAACCTATGATCTTATTATTCTTGATTAAGAAAGTCTACTTTTTATTGCTGCGATTTTGAATTTGAGTTTCAAAAGAGTAAAAAAATATTTTTTGTTTGGGGGGGGCGTGAAGATACCCTTCTCAAAAATAGTTTAAAACCTTCCCAGGACCTATAAGAAGTTTCACTGTAAAGGAGACTAATATAGGTTCAGTGGTTAGCGAGATCCTTCGGGATAGACAAAAAACGCTACTACTTTATATGATAGGATAGTGCATCATCACCTTCGTCAAAATGATAGAATATTCAGAACCATAGTTTATTACTTAATCTTCCCATTTATATTTACCTTCATCAAACAAAATTCTATTCAAATATGTATGGTCTTCTACTAATATGCAAAACAATTTGTTTTAAATATGACAATATGCAGACGTGAAGGCCCACCAGAGTTGAGCATTGTATGGATTGTTGAAAGGGATGTGACAAAAGACGAAATCAAAATTAACTAAATTGTGTCTTTAGTAGCTTAAGATTATGGGATTGCACTTATTTATTATTGCTTTAATGCAGGGACTTAAAGGGATAAGACAAAGGCTAATATATTAATATACATCCCAACCTTTACCTACCTTTAATGGATTGAACTATCCTTATTATTTTATTTTCATTATAGACTAAATTTTTGATCTTACAAGGAATCTAAGGAGATAGGACAATGGATGATAAATTTATTCAAGCACCTCAATTACAATAAATATTTTTTTGTAGGTTACACTTTTTAGTAGGGCGGTTAAGACACTTGGTTTGTACAATCATTTAAGATATGTATTAATGTATCATCCATTGTCTTATCCCTTTAGATCCCTGAATTCATAAACAGTTGACCGCGGGAAAAACCCAATTATTTTTAATGTTATATAGTTCCAATAACAATCTGTCTATAATATGATTCGATAAATAACTATTACATAAATTATTGTTTGAGAGATCAACAATGTTCTCTGAGAAAAACATGATTCTTGTTTTTACTTCAAACTAAATTTAATTTATACCATGAATCTTAAGGAATTAGAAAATGGAGTATAAAATGATAGAAATATAAAATTATAATACAAAAAGTTAATAGTTATTTCTCGCATCGTATTATAAACAGCTTTCCGCGGATATAGAATGTACACTTCGGCACCTCGGGGCTAAAAAAAATGGTTTTAATCTTATAATTTTTATATTGTAGAAAGCTGGATATAATACTCTGCTAGAAATAGTTTTTTTTGTATGGATGAGAATGAATACGAGAAATTAAACTATTGGCCAAAAAGGTTAAGATTTTGCTAGTTTGGAACCAATCAATCAAAATACCAAAGTTATATCAAAATATAGGGATCTATAGACAATAACTAATAAATTGATGTACATTCCCAATAATGACACTCAAATTTACAACTTCTGTAGTCCCCAAAGTTGTTAAGCCATCACACAAGAAAACGCTATTTTAATCTTAGGGGACTAGTGTTATAAACAACAAAATGTCCTCTGCTAGTTCCCAAAGTCTCATAATAACATTTTCTTATTCGTTGGCTTAACAACTTTGGGGAATTTTACAGAATTTTCAATTTTGATTGGTTGGTTCAACCACTGCTATACTTAATAACCTAACCATTCAAAATCCAATAAAAGTCCCCAAAGTTGTTAAGCCAGCGAATAAGAAAACATTATTGTAAAACTTTGGGGACTTGTGTAATAAACAGCCCATTGTCCCCCTCTCTCTCTGCTAGTTCCCAAAGTTTTATAATAACGTTTTCTTTCTTGTTGACTTAACAACTTTGGGGACTTTTATTGGATTTTGAATGGTTAGGTTATTAACTACTACTATCTACAATACAACGATGTCTGTCTGTCTGTCCATCTGTCTGTCCGTCCGTCTGTCTGTATGTCCGTCCGTCTGTCTGTCCGTCTGTCCCTTAAGATCTCGGTAGCCACTGAACCGATCGGATTCTACTCTTCAGGGTATATACCTATTGGTCCTGTGGTGGTTTTAAGCTATTTTCTTGGGAGGTGGTACACCCCCAACCCCCCAAAAAACCGAAAAATTCCCACCCCCCATTTTTAAAAAAAATTGCTGAATATTTTTCTGGTCCTTTTATATTTTTTTTTTAATCACTTCTTGTGGCAAAGCCTCTAGAGGCTAGGGGCGAAGCCACTAGTACTTAATAACCTACCTATTCAAAATCCAATAAAAATCTCTAAAGTTATTAAGCCAGGGAATAAGAAAACGTTATCTTAAAACTTTGCAGACTAGTGTAATAAACAGCCCATTGTCCCCCCTCATTTTCTGCTAGTTCCTGGTAATTCAATTATATTACAAGGAGGGACAGGACACAAAGAAGTAGAATAAAATAGATCTTAAAATAGAACTTAAGATGAAGTTGTTATAAAACTTTGGGTGCCAGTAATTTACAGTCCAATGGCACCTTCTTCGTTGTTTTTGCTCAAGATATACATCATCTAAAACAAGTAATGCACCCCCCCCCCCCAATCCCCTCCTCCTTATACAACCAAACCTAACCTTGCCTAGTTTCAGTGCTCAACAAGGTACTTCAAGTGAAAGCGTTAATGTGTTTTTTTAAGCATTTATTTTTTTTTTCTGTTTTTACTATAATCTAAATTTTATTTTTTACCAGGAATCTTAAGGAATAAGACAATGGACGATAAATTGATAAAAATTTCCCATTTACGATAAGAAATAAATAAATCATTGGTCAAAAAGTTTTGACACAGCTATTTTTGAACCAAGCAATCAAATTTCAATATAAGTTATTAAGGTGACCAAATATATTAGTCCCCAAAGTTTCATAATAACGGTTTAATATTTTTTTAGGACTTTATTTTTAATTTTGATTGGTTAGTTTATTAACTACAAGCGGCCTTGCCCCCTAGAGGCCTCTAGAGGCACTTGAGGAGGGGGGAGTCGAATTTGATACACCAATTTCTTATTTTAGATTTTAAAAGAAAAAGGAAAAAAATATTTTGGGGGGTGGAATTTTTTTTTGGAGAGGGGGACCCCCCCATAATTTTTAATTTTAGTTAAAAAATTATTTTTTTTCATTTTAGGGGGGGGGGGGGTTGGGGGTGTCCTGCCACCAAGAAAATAGTTATGAACCTTCCCGGGACCTATGAGAAGCTACATTGTTAAGGAAAACCCGATCGGTTCAGCGGTTAGTGAGATCCTTCAGTACAGACACACAAACAGACAAACATCCTGTTACTTTAGTATAAGGATAGTGTCCAAACGTCCACTTCTAATTGTAATCCATATAAGGGGTAATTATGTTTACCATCATTGAGGATGTAATTATACATCAATTAATCTGCCATTGTCTTATCCCTTTAGATTCCTGCGATAATAAAATTTGGATATAGTCCCTTTCGTGGCAAGGGGTGTTTCATCGTAATTTTAAAAGCGAAGCTTTCTATAATTAGGGTCAATACGTCCGTCCGTAAGTACGTCTGTCCGTACATCCGGAACAGATAGCATTTTTTTGTTAGTTTAGGCACGTTAGAATTGTCCTATCGATTTCAAACTTTGCATGGTGATTCCTGTAGTAGTTTGGTACGATTTAGAAAGCGCAGCAAACGTCCATTTTAAACATGTTGATTTTTACTTTTTTAACAACAAATTTTTATGTGATCTATTTATCCGATTTATCTGATTTTTATATATTGATTCCTTGGAACAACAAAGTACAATATTATAATCGAATTAACTCTATAATCAAGTCCTAAAAATGTAAGTATGTACATAAGCAATACAAGCAGTTCAACAAAGTTACTTAAAATTTTGCTTCTACTCATATACATTTATCTTCAAATTATTCAGTTCTGACACTATACAAGAGTTAATGTCCGTTTGTCTAACCATTTTAGTGCTTCGCTTTTATTGATATTGTCATCCTTGGTTTATTAGATTTTGATAGGTTATTTTAGGTTAAGTTGATTGCACGACCTTTGTCTAAGAAGTCCTAACTGTGCATAATAATAAGTTGCACCTGTTTTAGGCCAAGGCAATCCCCCCTCTATCTATTTATGTCACGCATCTGAAATAGCAGCAGTAGGAACCATTTTTAATGTCTTTAGTTGTGACGCGGTGACGGACCGAGATTCAAACCTATCACATTCCCTACGCTGAGCGGATGCGCTACGTGTTAAGGGATAAGATAATGAACGACAAATTGAAATACATCCCAAATGACAATAAACATGATTACCCCTTCCAAGTATTAAAATTGTTGGTTAAAATGTTTCTGAGCTAACAATAAGAAAAAGCAGTAAAAAACTTTGGGTAACAGTGAATTAAAGAGCACAGTGTCACTTCCCTCCCTGGTGATGGATTATTTATTACATTGCTTTAGACTTTTCCGCAAGAGAGATAGATAAATGAACGATATTTTTTTATATAGGGGTTCACTGTTCAGAATCCTTATAATCCAGATAAAATAAAACAGATCGTGTTAATAACAACTTTTTAGGGATAGTAAAATATAAAAAATTATGAGATTAATTAATTCCAGTTTAGTTGGCCTTGAAGGGCCGAAGGCTTAGGCTTTCAAAACAAGTAAAATGTTTTTTAGTAGCGAAGCTACTCTATAATTCACTTTGTCCGTCCGTCAGTCCGTCCGTAACGCTATGGGGGAAATGGGATTTACTCAGCTCCTATAAAAGATAGAAAGCTAAAAATTTTTGACAACATTCCCATCTTTAAGGAGCACAATTAACTATAAAACATTTTTTAGCAGGTTTTAGGCTATTTTTTTATTTTCCACATTTTTCCTCATATCTTTGGTGTTTATGGTCCGATTTTCAAATTTTTTTCAGTTAGATATATCAAAATTAAATTTTCTGTCGTTTGGAGAACCAACAATGACGGTCAGACTGCTTTTTTGCAGGTTTTTGGCTATTTATATATTTTTTACATCTTCCCCCATATCTTTGGTGTTTATGGTCTGATTTTCAAACTTTTTTCAGTTAAAGATATCAAAATTAAATTTCCCATCGTTTGAAGAAAACAACAATGACAGTCAGGCTGTCTTTTTGCAGGTTTTTGGCTATTTTTATATTTTTTTACATTTTCCCCCATATCTTTGGTGTTTATGGACCGATTTTCAAAATTTTTTCAGTTAAAGATATCAAAATTAAATTTCTGGTCATTTCAAGAAATCAACAATGAAAGTCAGACTGCCTTTTTGCAGGTTTTTGGCTATTTTTATATTTTTACATTTTCCCCATATCTTTGGTGTTTATTAATCGATTTTCAAAATTTTTTCAGTTAAAGATATCAAAATTAGATTTCCCGTCGTTTGAAGAAAACAAAAATGACCGTCAGTCCCATCCACGAAATTTTGTGCTTCGCTACTTATGGATGTTGTCATCCTTGTTTACTTTATTATTAAATATTTATTGAAAGTTGTCTTTAAAACGACACTAAACATAATTTTATCAGTATGGCTTAGAACCTGCAGAAATTAAAAGTATTCGATGCCATACTGAAATAGTTATTTATCACATCGTATTATCAACAGCTTTCCAACTATATTGAAATTAATATTGATAATTGAATCATATAACATAAAGTCCTACCCTATACCAATTCACCAAGTAAAACTTTGGGTACAAGTGTAATTTACGGTCAATTGCACCTCCCTCCTTGTTTGCTCAAACAAATGCATCATAAAAACGTTTTAAGAAATAAAGCCAAACATTAACCCATATCAACCATTTCATCATAACAATTTCTGAACCAATCTAGTTAATTTACTATTTTAAAACATTTAAATTTAATGCTTTTAAGCTGACGAATGAGCGAGTGTGGTTATCCCAGACAAAGTAAAATTGGCCTGTTTATTAAACTGGCTCCCAAAGTTTTATAACAACGTTTTCTTATTCGTTGAATTATCAACTTTGGGGATTTAAATTTGTATTTTTAAAACGTCTCAACAATTAATTGTAATTTACTGAATTTTGAGGGTAATTTTGTCTATTATCATTGAGGAAGTATACAAATATATCGGCTATTGTGTTATCCATGGTAATTATAAAAAGTAAAAGCGCCAATTTTTACAATTTTTATTGGGATAAGACAATGAATGTTTAATTGCAATGATGATATTG
This sequence comes from Acartia tonsa, assembly GCF_053477335.1. Classification (NCBI taxonomy): domain Eukaryota; kingdom Metazoa; phylum Arthropoda; class Copepoda; order Calanoida; family Acartiidae; genus Acartia; species Acartia tonsa. Next base: position 16,598,087 of record NC_137265.1, read on the forward strand.
CATCGAATTATAGACAGCATTCCGCGGATAGTAAATTTAAAAATGAAAAGATTTATTCCGGTTTTGTTAACCCTGAGGGGCCGCAGTCAAGGGCTTACAAATCTGGCATTGATATTATGTTTTTTTTTTTTCATTTTCATACTCATATAAAATTGTCTAGATTATGATACGTTACACATTTTTCCAGTATGGCTTTGAACCGGTTCTAAACCCGCGGATATTAATCGGTTTCAAAGCCATACTGAAAATAAAATTACCCCTGTTGAAGATTAAAATTTTTGATTGGGCACTACTTGTTCGGAACCAACCAATCAAAATTAAATAAAAGTACCCAAAGTTTTTAAGCTAACCATAGATCAAGGATAGTAATAAAACTTTGGATACCTGTGTAAATACGGTCCAATGTACCCTCCCTCCTTGGGTAAAAATGTAATTTACTGCTCAATGATCCCTACATCCCTGGGTATGGTGTGTCTACAAAAAGGCAGTGTCCAAACTTTTACACCAATTATTTTAATCTACAAAAGTGGTCACGTTTTAAAATTGTAATTGCACATATTGTAAACAGTTATCGCTCAAGTAAATTACTGTTTTTCTACCATATAATAATTTTTTTTTCATTTTGACTCAAAACCTATTTAATCAAGAGGGAAAACTTAGATTCGTAGCCACACTAAAATAGTTGTTTATAGCATCATATTATATACACTAAACAGCTGTCCGTGGATTTTAAAATGTACAATTGTAAGAGTCAAAATATTTTTAAAATAATGTGTTAAAAACTTCATTTTATTTGCTCAAAGATGTGCCTCAAATCAAAAACGTTTTAAGAAAAATGCCACCCCCCTTCTCCTTATACAACCTATCCTAACCTGACCCAAAATTGAAGGTTTCAGTGCTCATCAAGGTACTTCGAGTGAAAGCGCCAATATTTTGTTATAGAGTATTGCAGTTATGGATTTATATTTCTTGTTTTTACTTTAAACTAAATTTTCGTTTTTACAAAGAATCTTAAAGAATAAGACAATGGACGATAAATTGATGAAAATTCCTTATTAACAAACAAACTTAACTAATCAAAATTCAATAATTTATCAATATTATCTTAAGTGTTCAAGCGTTTCCAACCCTTATTGTAATCTACAGAAGGGGTAATTATATTTACCATCACTGTGGATGTATATTAATTTATCGGCCATTGTCTTATCCCTTTAGATAACTGCGATGATAAAACTTCAATATAAGTACCTTTTTTAGGCCAACAAACAAGATAACGTGGTTATTAAACATTGTATATTTCAGGGAAAATCTCGCCCTTACGAGGTAAGGTATAATACAGGGATCTTAAGAGATTAGACAATGATGATGAATAAAATTACTCCTGTAGTGAATTAAATTTGTTTATTGGATTTAATAAAGTTTGGACACAACAAGTTCAAAATCAACAAATCAAAATCTCCCCAATTATATTTTTTTATAAAACGTGCGTAAAACTTTGGGTACCTGTCTCCGCATTCATTTTCTATCATTCTAATTTACAATGTCCAATGTTCCCTCCCTCCCTTGGTATATATAAACAAACAGGGATGGAACAATTGACGAAAAATGTTGTGAACTAAATTCTGCCAATAATAAAATGGGACAGATAAGAAAAGGACAGTCGAAATATCCAGGAAAGGAGGGGTCATTGGGCTATATATTACACTGGTCCCCAAAGTTTTAGATAAAGTTTTATTATTCGTTGGCTTAATAACTTTGGGGGATTTTGATTAAATTTTTATTAGTTGGTTTATTAAGTTGAGTGTCCAAAGGTTTCAACCACTAATTGAAATTATACAGAAGTCATAGTTATGTGCATTATCAATTAAGATGTACATCAATTTATCCGCCATTGTCGTATTCCTTTAGATCCCTGATAAACATCAGAGAAACAAAGATGAAACATTCATAAAATCGAAGCTCTAAAATAAATATATAGAATTATAGAGTTGATATGCTTCTTTAATCGTACCTTATATATATAAATAAAAGTTTGAAATCAGAATGGCAATTCTATCATGTCTAAATTAATCAAAAGAGCTAACCAATATGGACTTACGATCGAACGGACCGACTCCAAACATAGAAAAACTTCACTTGTAAAAATGTATCTAATTTCCAGAAAGCTTCAAAACCGATTAATATCTGCTGGATTAGAACCGGTTCTAGGCTATTCATGTATAGCATCGTATGACAGACAATTGTCTATGAATATTAAAATAAAAAAAATAAAAAATCAATACCAGTTATGTTTTATTATTTTATTTTTTTAATTTTAATATCCACAAAAAGCTGCCGATAATACGATGCAATAGAAATAAAACTTTTTAAAAAATAATGGTCTAACCTTATATTATTACCAGAACTGCCATATTTTCCTTCTCAATTGTTTGGCTTGCTTCATTCATTTAATGCGTAGTTTTAATTTAACTTTACGATTTTCTACAATTCAAATATTCTTACAAGTATTATTTAATAGTTAGAATATTGTTATTGTTGAAAATGTATAGTTAATACAAAATATAATTCATTTGAGAATGTTTCATTTTTTGAGAATTTATCAAAACACTTTCACTGTAAATAAAAAGTACATTGCACATATACATAACAATGACATGTTTCTCTCCCAATCACCTTGGATGTACTGACTCGACGACGGGTCAGCCTAGAGTTGACCCTCCTGCGCCCACCACACACACACACACACACAAGCTTACACACACTCACAATTAAGCACTTATTCCCGCATTCTAATGTTACTTGGGAGAGTGGAGTTAACCTTTTTCAAAACAAATAAAAACATTTGCGATAAAAAAGCTTCCCTGTAAAACAAACTTCGGTTCACCTGCGAGATTGTTTTTTACATACAGACATCCTGTTACTTTTGTATAAGAATAAAAAGATCGTTCATAGTTTTTCAAAGAAAAATTTTGGGTATAGTCTCATTTGTAGCAACGCCTCTTAAGGGGCGTTTCGTCGTAATTTAACAGTAGCTTTTCTCCTATTTCTAGACCCTGCGGGGTAATCACCTAATCTAACTTAATATCTCCAAATCTACTGTGAAAATATGACGAATCACCCCTTAACCCTTACAGATCGGGCCCCAATTCCCACCTTAATAGATCGGGGGGGGGGGGGGGGGGTCATATTGACCCCCCCCCTCTATCTCGGCTTCTGTTACAGATAAAGACGTAAAATTTTTTTCTGGTGGTTCATGTGTATTTTTAGAGAAAATTACATTTCTAGTCATAGCAGTCAGGCCGCTCCTTAGCCGCTTTTTAGCGGCCAGCCGCTAAATTTTAAAACAGCTGTAAAGCGGCCAATTTTGCAGCTAGGATGACAAAATTTTAGGACGAACTTTTATTTTTCATAACAAAAAAAATACTTTTTCTGATCATCGCCGAAAAACGGCAAATAACGGAAACCGCCATTTTCGGCGGTTACGGCGGTAAAACGGCGGTTGGCGGCACCAATTCATATTTTTATCTGTTTACTGTTGCTCAAGGATTTACCAAAAAAATTATAGGTCTCTAGCTGTAATAGAAGCCACGATATTCATGATATATGTCTGTAGTAAAAGCCGGACAAAAATCGGTCATAAAGTCGGTCAGGGTGCGGTCAAACGGTCATAACACCACTTTTCTCATAAGGTCAGTATTCACCAAAAAAAATTTAGGTTTCTACCTTATACACAAAAGTCATAATGTAGAAATTAAGATTTATTTAGAATTTTTTTTTAATTTTTGTGCTACCTAACCGACTTTGACCGGACACCACGACCGACACAGACCAGATATCCTAATAAAATCAACTCTTGCCGACGTATAATTACTAAACTTAAAAAGTCATGAAGTCACAACTCTCTATCTCACCTACAAAAAAAATGACATTGAAAAAACTAGAGGGGGGGGGTCAATATGACCCCCCCCCCCCCGATCTGTAAGGGTTAAGAGGAGCTGTCATGAAAGGGACTATACCTAAAATAAATTTTACATGGTCCAATCCCTTGCATAGTTTCTCTATAACTTCTGTTAATTCATAAATTTTATCATGTTATAGATTTTAAACTTTGGGTAAGGATTCCTGTAACAAAAATAAAACTTGGAAAGCAAAGCATTTCTATTATCGTTATCAGAAAGTCTTTATATCCATTTAAAACATATGCCAAAACTCTTTACATTAAAAATTAGTATAAACGTGGGTCCGCATATCTGGATTGGGTTTCCAAACTTTTCAACCAATTAATATAATCAAAAGTAACAGTTTTTAGTAGCAAAGCTACTCTATAATTCGTAATGTCCGTCAGTCCGCCCGTCTGTCTGTCCGTCCGTCCGTCTGTTAGAGACAGAGTGGGGGAAACGTGATTTTCTTAGTAGCAAAGCTACTCTATAATTCGTAATGTCCGCCAGTCCTTTCGTCCGTCCGTCTGTTAGAGACAAAATGGGGGAAACGTGATTTTCTTAGTAGCAAAGCTACTCTATAATTCGTAATGTCCGTCAGTCCGTCCGTCCGTCTGTTATAGAAAAAGTGAGTAACGTGATTTCTTAGTAGCAAAGCTACTCTATAATTCGTAATGTCCGCCAGTCCGTCCGTCTGTCCGTCCGTCCGTCCGTCTGTTAGAGACAAAGTGGGGGAAACATGATTTTCTTAGTAGCAAAGCTACTCTATAATTCGTAATGTCCGTCAGTCCGTCCGTCTGTTAGAGAAAAAGTGGGTGAAACATGATTTCTTAGTAGCAAAGCTACTCTATAATTCGTTAGAGACAAAGTGGGGGAAACATGATTTTCTTAGTAGCAAAGCTACTCTATAATTCGTAATGTCCGCCAGTCTGTTCGTCTGTCCGTCCCTCCGTCCGTCCGTCTGTTAGAGACAAAGTGGGGGAAACGGGATTTTCTTAGTAGCAAAGCAACTCTATAATTCGCAATGTCCGTCCGTCTGTTAGAGACAAAGTGGGGGTAACGTGATTTTCTCGGCTCCTATGACAGATAGAAGGCTAAAACTTTTTGACAACATTCCCATCATTAAGGAGCATAATTAACTTTAACACAACCATGGCGGCCGGACTGCTTTTTAGCAGGTTTTAGGCTATTTTTGTATTTTTCACATTTTTCACCATAACTTTCTTGTTTATGGTCCAATTTTCAAATTTTTTTAGATATGGATATCTAAATTAAATTTCCTGTTGTTTAATGAAATATCTATGGGGGTTGGACTGCCTTTTAGCAGGTTTTTGGCTATTCTATATTTTTACATATTTCTCCATATCTTTGGGGTTTATGGTCCGATTTTCAAAATTTTTGTAGTTAAGAATATCAAAATAAGATTTCCAGTTGTTTAAAAAAATATCCCTGGTGATCAGACTGCCTTTTTGCAGGTTTTTGGCTATTTATATTTTTATATAGTTCCTAATATCTTTGGTGTTTATGGTCTGATTTTCAAAATTTTTGCAATGAAGAATATAAAATTTTTTTTTACTTATTTGATATTGTACACTATCTTATCCCTTTAGATCCTTGAGCAAAATAAAAAATCATTTTTAGGACCAATTATTGAAAAATATTTATTTCACACCATATCATCCAAGATTAGTTATTATCGCAGCATTCTATAATTAGCTTTTTGCGGATAGTCTCAAACGATAAATTATAAGATTAATTCCGGTTTTGTTAGTCCTGAAGGGCCGAAGGCTTGGTCCAATGAAAACTGGTATGAATATTAGGATTTTAATTTTACTCATCATAGAAAATGTCTATATTTTGATACGATACATGATTTTGCAGTATGGTTGGGAAACAGTTCTAATCCGGCGGATATTAATTGATTTTGAAGCCATACTGGAAAATCAAATAAATTACAGACTGAATGATGAGAGGCAGAAAAGTGAATCATAGAGTAGCTTTGCTTTTTATTCTTTCTTGGTTAGTATTTTTTTCCAGAGGGAGAGCGGAGACAATTAGCTGTTTATTTCAATAGTCCCTAAAGTTTTACAATAATGTTTTCTTATTTGTTGGCTTTGGGGAGTTTTACTGTATTTTGATTGGTTTATTAAGTTGAGTTTATAAACGTTTCAACCCTTAATTTTAATCTACAGAAGGGGTAATTTCGCATGTCATATTTAGGGATGTGCATCAATTTATCGACTATTGTCTCATCTCTTTAGATCCATGATTTGTTTCATAATTTTATTTGTTATCCTTGCTTAAGTGAATGCTTTTTATAACACGACAACAACATAAGTTTTAAGTATGTGTAGTAATATATTAAGGTTGCGCCACTTAAAACGGCCATAGCGTCAAAACTACTTGATCAATCAGGACGTTTGACCCCACTATAAAAAGCCTAGGTAATGACCTGTTAGCACAAAAAAATCTTTGGACGAAGATGGGCTCGTACTCCAAGCTGGTCGCGCTTATGTTTAACGAGGCAGATTTGAAATGCGCTGGTGGTGTAATATTGATTCTTGACTAGGGCCCAATAAATTGGACCTCAGCCCATTTGTAGATGAGGTAGAGTTATGCAACTTGCTGGGGATACTGTTAGATACATAAGTAAGACACTAGAAAAGACTAGAGCTCTCTATCTAAAATGGCTTGGCTTTAGTAGTCCGGCAAATGGTTTGGCAAGGATAATTAATATTCCATCGTCCTTCTCCAATATCCCAATGTTAATTAAATCTACAGACCTTTGAATCTAATTAATTAAGCTAGGTATATGAAATTTAAAGTTGAAATCTATTTTTTTCCGTTTTAAAGAATAATAAGATAATTTCTCTAATTTAAATGAAAACAATCATTTTTTAATGTTTTGTCCTAATCCTCATATAAAAGTAACAGGATGTCTGCCTGTGTCCCTGTATGTCTCTATGTCTGTCTGCAGTGAAAAACTTTGCCAAAAGCTGAACAGATATTGTTTTCCTGTATGAATTTTTAATTGTATTTTCTCATTGGTCCTAGGTAGGTTTATTACTATTTTATAAGGGTACCACTCTCCTCAAAATATAAATAGTTCCTAGAAAAATCGTATCCCCCCTCCCTAATTTTTCTTACTTTTTTCTCTTAAAACTAATTAGGGAAAGGTCAATTTACCCTTTTTTCCGACTTCAAATTCATCTAGTGGCCTCTAGGGTAAGCCAAATAAGCAATAAATGTGATTGATTGATTGTAAGTAATTTGTGAAAAAATAGCATGATCTGGTATATAAGCCAAATAAGCAATAATTTTTATTGATTACTTATAAGTAATTGATCCAAAAAAAGCATGATTTGGTATATAAGCCAAATAAGCAATAATTGTGATTGATTACTTATAAGTAATTTAAAAAAATAGCATTATTTGGTATATAAGCCAAATAAGCAATAATTTTCATTAATTACTTATAAGTAATTTATCAAAAAATAGCATGATTTGGTATATAAGCCAAATAAGCTATAATTTTCATTGATTACTTATAAGTAATTAATAAAAAAATGGCATGCTTTGGTTTATAAGCCAAATAAGCAAATATTGTGATTGATTGCTTATAAGTAATTGATGAAAAAATTGCATGATTTGGTATTTAAGCCAATTAAGCAAATATTTTCATTGGTTGCTTATAAGTAATTTATCAAAAAATAACATTATTTGGTATATTAGGCAAAAAAAAATATGCAAAAATTTAGATTAAATAAAAACCTTAACATTCTATTTCCAATTTGTGGACCAACCATGCCCATGGAACATTGATCTGTAAATTACATTTATACCCAAGGTGGGAGTGTACATTTGACTGTATTTACACAGGTACCCAAAGTTTCATTACCATCCTTGCTCAATGGTTAGCCTAAAAACTTTGGGTAAATGTAGTGCACTCGCTCGCCGTCAGGGAGGTGAAAGCTATATTATATCTCTGCCTAAACCCAGTGTCATAACTAAAGATGTTATAATGGTTCCTACTGCTACTAAGTCAGGTGCGCAACAATAATAGTTAGAGTAGAGGGAATGCCTGGGCCCAAAACAGGGGCAACTCATTACAAAGGTTGTGCAATCAAAGGGTTGGTTTGGTTGACTGATTGGTGAATGGATGCTTTACACCAAACACATTTGCAGAGTATGTTTTAAGGTGTTTGGAGAGGTCTAGAACCCAAAACAACACCAAGCCACCTACAGTTTTAACTCTTACTTTCCTTAGGAGACTACTTTGTCCAAGGCTACTTTGTCCGAGGCTACTTTGTCCAGAGGCTACTTTATCTGAGGCTTCTTTATCCAAGATTCAATTGCTGTCATACTATTCAATTGTAAATTAGTTAATTACATTAATGTCTGATACATCCAGCATAGAAGAATTTTCGGGGTCCCTTTCATGGCAAGCCTCCTAAGAGGTGATTCATCATATTTTCACAGTATATTTTATAGGTTATGTTAGGTTATTGCCCTACAGGGTTAGGCAATTGGCCCCACAAGGGACAGAAATAGAGGAAAAGTTACTGTGAAAATACAACAAAATGCCCCTTAAGAGGTTGCCTCAAAAGGGAATTTTCTTCTACAATTTCTATTTAACTATTGACTGATTGAATACAAGCTTATCCTCAGGTTTTTTTAAGAAGGTGGGGGAAAGGGCATTTGCCAGAAAAAACAGCCTAAAACTATACCTAGAGGTAAATTTGCAATTGCAGTAGCCTAAGGGAAACATCTCCAAAATGGAAAACTCAATTAATACTGCAATAGAATTTATCTGCTGAATGCAGGAATGCATATACAATGAAATGATTTAAAAAAAAACTTATTTATGCATAGAAAATAATTAAGTCCAATTATTCCAAAGACCTTTTTTTCAAAGATTTGTGGATTTCAAGGTTGTGCCAAAATATTCACATTTTTAAAATTCAAATTGTACTACTTGTATTAATAGTAGAAAAATATTACTCATACCATTAGAATCCTCATAAGCTCTAGTTTTTGAAAATATAAGGACCGTTTTTGTGCTATTTGTAGTTTATGAGCTACGTTGAAAAATGTGAGAAAAAGGTTGAAGTTTTCAGTAATTGGAACATTTTACCACGTAGCTCCTATACTATACGTAGCACAGGAATGGTTTTTATATATTAAAAAACTAGAGCTTATGAAAATTCTAACAATATGCATAACATTTTTCGGATCTACTGCAGTTCACGGTAAAATATTGCTGGTAACGAATATTGCCAAAAATCTATGAATTTTAAAGGCTGCTAGCTGCCAAACGGCTGAACGTACAGATCATGCCCGCACACTGTTTAAAGCAGCATAAGAAGGCCTACAAATAATCTGGAATAGCCATAAATCAATAATGCATAATTATCTCACAGTTCAGAGAAATGCGCAAAAAAGGTCTATTTTACGCGTTTTTTCTTCAGTGAAGCTTTCCCTGTGCATCATTGGATCTTGGTTATTCCAGATTATTTGTAGGCCTTCTTATACCGCTTAAAGGGGTGTGCGGGTATGATCTGTACGTTCAGCCGTTTGGCAGCTAGCAGCCTTTAAAATTCATAGATTTTTGGCAATATTCGTTACCAGCAATATTTTACCGTGAACTGCAGTAGATCCCATTTTTCTACTATTAAAACAAGCCGCATAATTTGAATTTTAAAATTGTGCTTATTTTTTTAACAACCTTTAAATCAATAAATCCTCAAAAATAAGGCCTTTGGAAAAAATGGTTTTTAGCGCATAATTTGATGAAATAATCCTGTTTACATAGGCGTCCAAGGGGGGGGGTAATGGGCCATTTGGCACCCCCAAACGATTTTGGGGGTGCCGTAGGCACCCCCAAAATTTTGTGAACAATACCCCCCCCAAAAAAAAATTACCCCTACCTTGGGGGTGCCGTAGGCACCCCCAACGATTTTGGGGGGGGTATTTACCCCCCCCAAACCATTTTGGGGGGGTAAATACTCCCCCCAAAATAGAAAATCTTTAACAAAAAAAATTTTTGCGCGCTTCGCGCGCATTTTTAATACTAAATTTTTTATAAAATTTAAATTACCCCCCCAAAAATTTTACCCCGGGGGTAAATTTTGGGGGGGGGTAAACAAATTTTACCCCTGCCAACAGATTTCAGGGGGGGTAATTACCCCCCCCAAGCAAATTTTACCCCCGGGGTAAAAATTTTGGGGGGGGTAAAAAAAATTCGCGGCGCGCTTCGCGCGCCATTTTACCCCCCCCAAAACCAAATTACCCCCCCCTTAAAAAATTTTTACCCCCCCCAAAATAAAAAGCTTGGACGCCCCTGCCTGTTTAGATATTTGAAATGTAAATGTCTCATAATAGGTTTTCCAAATATATACATTTTACATAAAAATTTTATTTCCTATGCATAATTAAGTTTTTTTTAAATCACTTCTCTTGAATGACCCTGTAATACAAAATTTTTCTTTTAAAATCATTTCTCTTGAATGACCCTGTAATACAAACACTATAAGATTTTTTTTGATGAAAATTACTCCATAACACATATTACTTATAAGCAATCAATCACAATAAATGGTTACATGGCTTATATACCAAATCATGCAATTTTTTGATAAATTACTTACAAGCAATCAATGAAAATGATTGCTTATTTGGCTTATATACCAAATCATGCAATTTTTTGATAAATTACTTATAAGCAATCAATGAAAATTATTGCTTATTTGGCTTATATACCAAATCATGAAATTTTTTCATAATTCACTTACAAGCAATTAATCACAATATATGCTTATTTGGCTTATATACCAAATCATGCAATTTTTTGATAAATTACTTATAAGCAATCAATCACAATAAATGCTTATTTGGCTTATATACCAAATCATGCAATTTTTTGATAAATTACTTAAAAGCAATCAATCACAATAAATGCTTATTTGGCTTATATACCAAATCATGAAATTTTTTGATAAATTACTTACAAGCAATCATTCACAATAAATGCTTATTTGGCTTATATACCAAATCATGCAATTTTTTGATAAATTACTTACAAGCAATCAATCACAATAAATGCTTATTTGGCTTATATACCAAATCACAATAAATGCTTATTTGGCTTATATACCAAATCATGAAATTTTTTGATAAATTACTTACAAGCAATCAATCACACTTGTTGCTTATTTGGCTTATATCAGCCAAATCTTCTCTTTTTTTCATAAACTGCTTACAGGAAGGAAGGGATTAATTATTACTCCTCCTTCTTTTTCTTCAGTTCAACTTATATAAGCCACTTTTACTGTAAATGACTGAGTATTTATTTACTCCACCCTCTTTTAACTCACAAGTAAGACCAAATTGTTGTTAAATGCTGATATAAGTAAGCAATTAGTATTTTTATTGCTTATCAGTAATTTACCACAAAAATGGCACAATGGCACATTTAAGTAAGCCAAAAAAAATGTTAATTGCTTACTTACACGTTTTGAGATTACTAGGGATATTGTAATAAAAATAGATTTTATGTTGCTTAGTGTTATCCCATTCTAACAACTAATAATACATTTTATGGCTTCAGCCAGTATGCAAACAAATGAAATGTTAACAGTAAACAATTTATTAAAGAGAATTATAATAATTTATTACAAAGAATCTTGAAACAAATATTGTCTTTTAAAATCTTGACTTTTAGAAAATTCATCCTTAATAGTTTGAACATTAAGTTTTTGAAAAATTTCTTCCATGCGAGTTAATTTATCTTCAGCCTCGGATGCTTCTTTATTATATGATTCAAAAACTAAATCAAGTTCTTTCAACCGGTTTATTCTCTTGACCAAGCCGTCGTTACCGTTAAAATGTTCAATTTTTGGAGGCGCGTTGCAGACATGGTATTCTGTTGCATTACTTTTAGCTTTATCAATATAACCTAAAAAAAAAATTCATTAAACGAAGGACGTCATTTTTAAGGGGAGGGGAAAAACATTTTGTTTCTGAAGTGTTAAGCTTTTTATAGTGCCTATCAAATGAAGTCATACTGGCCTACCATTAATCAATTAAAATGAATTCTGGCCGCCAATCAATGGTCATTTGTGTTGTATGACGTCTTTTTTTTATAGACACTATATAAAGCTTTGTGAAGTGTCCCAAATTTAACTGATTTTAAAAAAAGCAAGGGGTCTGATTTAAGAAGCAAAAAAAACCGCGACTGTGGCTTAACACGTAACGCACTCGCCCGTCGTGGAGGGGGTGAAAGGTTCGAATCTCGGATTAACACTGCATCATAACTGAAGACGTTAGAAATGGTTCCTACTGCTACTATGTCAGGTGCGCGACATTAATAGTTAGAGTAAGGGGAATGACTTGGCCCAAAACAGGTGCAACTCTTCTCAGACAAAGTTTGTGCAATCAAAGGGTTGGTTGTCTGATGGGCGTTACTTAACCTAACACCCCTGTGTTTGGACAGAAAAGGGGACATTTGGCTCCCCTTGGTAATCCTGGGTTGTTGGACCATGGCGTTTCATGTCATGGACAGCATCTCCGCCCGCATGAGGTAATTGACGAGGTAAGAAGCCAAAAAAAAATTGCACTCCCTGATTTTTTATCTTTTTTTGGTGAAATGGGTGTTTATATTGTTATATGTTTACTATTTGCACTAAAAGTGCCCATGGCTGACGTATCATCGACATTTTTTTCACATGGTAAACCATTTATAATCCCAATCCAAGACGACGAAATAAAAGTGTTACAACCTGAAAAATCCTCAAATTCTTCATCCTCTAATTCTTCTTTAGTTGGAACATTTAAGAGCTCAGCTATTTCTCTTTCTTTCGCTTGTATCATTGCATCCATTTTTTGGTGTATCAGATGGCTTGACTGCAATTTTATATTTATTTATGTTTTGAAACCAATTGGTTTTTTTTTTTAATAGTTCTTAATAACCAATGCACGGCATTTCTATAAAATTATTTTTTTTTAATTTAAGCTTTTTATATAGCTTTTATCTCCAATTTATGCATTTTAGAATTGCCCTTCGGATTTTAAACTTCGCATAATAATCCTGTAACAGTTAGGTTTACAAGTAAGTAGTTTCTAAAATTTACCAGCTTTCCTGTTTTTTTTTTTAAACAATAATTTACTTTTATTTTGCTTTTTTAACCTACCATTTTGCGCTACTTATGACCAGTATTACCACTGATTTAAGGCACGGCCTTAACCCTTACAGATCGGGGGGGGGGGGGGGTCATATGACCCCCTCTCTATTTTTTCAATGTCATTTTTTTTGTAGGCAAGATAGAGAGTTGTGACTTCATGACTTTTTAAGTTTAGTAATTATACGTCGGCAAGAGTTGATTTTATTAGGATATCTGGTATGTGTCGGTCGTGGTGTCCGGTCAAAGTCGGTTGGGTAGCACCAAAATTTTTTAAAAATCTAAATAAATCTTAATTTCTACATTATGACTTTGTATATAAGGTAGAAACCTAAATTTTTTTTGGTGAATACTGAGATATCAATGACCATATGAGAAAAGTGGTGTTATGACCGTTTGACCGCACCCTGACCGACTTTATGACCGATTTTTGTCCGGCTTTTACTACAGACATATATAATAAATATCGTGGCTTCTATTACAGCTAGAGACCTATAAATTTTTTTGGTAAATCCTTGAGCAATAATAAACAGATAAAATATTAATTTGCGCCGCCAACCGCCGTTTTACCGCCGTAACCGCCGAAAATGGCGGTTTCCGTTATTTGCCGTTTTTTGGCGATGATCAGAAAAAAGTAATTTTTTTGTTATGAAAAATAAAAGTTCGTCCTAAAATTTGGTCATCCTAGCTGCAAAATTGGCCGCTCTACAGCTGTTTTAAAATTTAGCGGCTGGCCGCTAAAAAGCGGCTAAGAAGCGGCCTGACTGCTATGACTAGAAAAAGTAATTTTCTCTAAAAATACACATGAACCACCAGAAAAAAAATTTACGTCTTTATCTGTAACAGAAGCCGAGATAGAGGGGGGTGTCAATATGACCCCCCCCCCCCCCCCCCCGATCTATTAAGGTGGGAATAGGGGCCCGATCTGTAAGGGTAAAAAAACTGGTTTTAATCTTATGATTGTACATTTTTATATTCGTAGAAAGCTGGATATAATACGATGTTAGACATAATTTTTTTTTTTGGATGAGAACCGGTTCTAATACGATTCGAATGAATACGACAAAATTTAATTACCTGATAATTAAACTGACATGGAAGCTCATAAAACTAAAAAAAAATTATTGATTATTAGATAGAAATATTTCTGTGTTCATATTTTATTTGAATGATTTTATATAAAAGCTGTGTAGTCGTTTAATTTCTTTACACTAATAAATGTAGATTATTCGTAGATATTATGAAAAAATGTTGTCTATTTAGGTTACTAACACGGAACTCGTTTATTGGTCAGTTCGTTCATTCAATAGGAGGAAATGAGGGAATCGTTATTTAGCCCTCTCCAAGTTTCACTTTAATAGAGTACATGGTAATCTGGTGTAATAACCAAGTAATAATAAATTGAAAATTCATTCTTAGACTGAAACAAATATTTTATTACAATTAAATTTCTACTCACATTTTCTGTGTAAAACCAGCTGAATAGAACATACCAATCCTAAAAAATAATAAAGATTAAACCCAGTTTTAAGGCCGGGGTCTTTTGCCCCTTGGTGCCAAAAAAAACATAAGAGATTTTGATATTCGCGGAAAACTGTAAAAAAAATACAATGATAGTTATTTATTGCCTCGTATAAGACAGCTTTCCGCGAATATAAAAAAAAACCTGTTTTGTTAGACTAGATGAGCCTAAGTCCAGTGCTAAACAAACTGGTATTGATTTCTTGATTTTTATTTTGAGTATTCGTTAAAAATTTTCTGTAATACGATGCTATACATAATTTTTCCGCAATTCTGAGTACTGGTTCGAATCCAGCGGATATTAATCGGTTTCAAAGCTGCATACTAGAAACTATAATCATACCTGATCCCCGTAGCATCCTACAAAATGAAACTTCTCAGCAATACCCTTCAAAAATGGATATATAATATACATGGATATTATGACAGGGAAAAATTTGTTGTTAATCTATTGGTCAGTTTATTCATCCATTAGGATTATAGGTGATGGGGTAAAAAGGATTCATTCATCCAATAGAAGTATAGAGGATGCTAAAAAGGGTTGATTTGGGGTATCGTTACTTTAGCCCACTGCGAGTATCACTTTATTAGAGAACATGAAAATCTGGTGTAACATCCAAGCAATAATATATCGATTCCTTGAGATCAAATGGATTGAAAAGGTTGACATTCTTCACTGGATCTTTCATCACTTTGCCGAAGTCAATCAGTGTAATTCCAGAATTTAGCCCCTGAAAAATTATGATTAGTTATTTATCGCATCGTATTATAGACACCTTTCCGTGGATATCAATATGAAAAATTAAAATTAAGTTCTTCAATCGGTGTCTGAGAGATAATATTTATGTCGACATTTTTTGCATTATATTAAAGTGACGTGCCACCAATTAACTTTTCTTAAGACGAAAAGTGCTCATGGCTGATATAATATAGAATAAATGACATTTTAAATTAACCAATGCTTTCTTGTTATAGTAAACACACAAATATAGTCAAAATTGGTCTCAAAAGATTTCAAATTACTTTTTTTCAAAGTTTCCTGGCATTATGTGCCCGCCAGGGTGATGGGTAACAACAGCCTATAACGATAACGAAATTAATTAAGGAAAAAATCGCGAAACCTATATGTGTTTTTTAGCTGTCGTTGGGGGGCAACACATAGCAAAATTGACGACCTCTCCATTTGCCCCCTAAATAATATTTTAGAATTATTTCGCTTGTTGGTTATACCTTATTCCTGGATGGGGTAATACTAATTTAATTTCCAGTTCCCACCTGTGCATAAATATTACATCTAAAAAGACAAAATTAAAACCTTTTTCTTTTTTGTTTTGGGGGGTGGGTGGCGGTGTATTTTGGCCTCCACCAAGGATTTTTTTTTGCATTACCTGGAACTTTCCAGGTTCTCCAACTCGTTTTCCCTGGGGATTCTGCTTCCTGTATTCATAACCACGTCCCCAGTAGTAACTAGACCATTCTTTGGCACACGCTACCATTTGACTAATAAAATAAGGATGATTATGCTCAATAGAGCGAAGCTGTTTGAAAAAGTTGCAGAAATAAAAAAAATATAGGGAAAAAACGGGGTTGGCTCGTCATATTTCAGTTAACACATAACCATGTCATTCACTGTTAATGTATTTCTTTACTTTTTAGGAAGTATGTTTTTTAAAAGTCAGGTTAAGTAATAATGGATACTGGGTACTTGCAAAATTAGGGCCTATGCAGGGGTTAACAATAGGAAAAAAATAAGCTACTCGATCCAACCTTTATTTCTTTTTTTTAAGTGGCTAAACCAAAACTTTGTGAGAAAGCACAAATAAAACCTTTAAAAAAAAGCTTGTTTTGGTTACCTGTCATTCATATTATCAAATTCATTGTACAGTTCTTTTATGTCACTTCTAAAAAATATAAATTTGATTAAGAGTTCTATTAGTGTAACAATTAATTCAACTTCTTACCAATTTAAAAACATAATTTTAGGTAGTTCCCAAGAAATACATAGAAAACATTTTTTATTCAGGGTCTGATTTTGTACATATATTTTTGAAAAGGTTTATTTACACTAAAATGTACAAATCAAAAAGAATTTTAATTCTTCTATGTGTTAAAATCTTTAAAATTTTAGTGGGGAAAAAGAGAAAGAAAGAGAGATAGATAAATCGAGAGAGAAAAGATAGAGAGAACTTTTGAATACTGCCCTCTTATATTAATCTGTTAATAAATAAAATAGACAAACATACACATTTTATGGTAGCTTCGCTACTAAAATGAAATTATGTTACTAACCTAAAAGCAATATCAATATCAAGAATTATTAATCTCTCAATTTCATCTGGATAAACTGTTACATACAGTGGGGAGAGGTAGAACAGATCCTAAAATTAAGGATGACAACATCCATAAGTAGCGAAGCAAAAAAATATGGATGGATATCTGGAAAAAGTTAACTTTATTGCAGTTTCATAAAAAAACATTAAACTAAAAATCACGAAACCTTGTATGATTTATAAAGTAAAAATCTAGGAATCGATCTAGCACCTCAACAAATTAGCAAATCTTAATGAAACTTGGTGAAAATATGAAGACTGTTAGCATATTTATTGCCTAAAAATTTTAGCTCTCTATCTTTTTTTAGGAGCCGAGAAAATCATGTTTCCCCCTTTCTGTCTCAGACAGACAGACAGACGGACATTTTGAATTATAGAGTAGCTTCGCTACTTATAAGTATATATGCATGTACAATGTACATATATTCAGGGAGGGGGAGGACATTGAATTGTTATTTGTACCAAGTATAACCTAACCCGACCTAAACTCACCTAAAGTATAAAACAAACAAATAAAAGAATCTTCCCCTCTCTTTTTATAACTGGAGGAGGGTTTCGTTGCTCAACAGGGTACTTTGAATGAAAGCGCCTGCTTTTTTTCCAAATAAAGAATAGTAATTTCTCGGATCGTATTATAAACAGCTTTCCGCGGATATAGAATGTACAATTATAAGATTCAAACCTGTTTTTTTAGCCGGTGCCTTCGGCTCCTCGGGGCTAAAAAAACAGGTTTGAATCTTATGATTTGTATATTCGTAGAAAGCTGGATATAATACGGTGCTAGACATAGTTTTTTCGTATGGATGGGAACCGGTTCTTATCCACTGGATTCGAATGAATACGAGAAATAAAACTTACCATTCTAAACTTTGGGTCACAAAACTCTTTGCTTGCAATCGCTCCTAATTCAGTATCCTTAAAATATACAAATGAAAATATATTTTGAACATTACTTTATAACTGACTAACGGCTATGCCCATAGAAGCCTCTAGAGACACTGGAAGGAAGGATAGAGGGGAAGCAATCCTCCACTTTTTTGAAAAAAAATTGTAGGTTTTTTTTATATGGGTGATTTTTCTAGGGATAGTTGTGGTGATCCTTCTCCCAACACAGTTATAAGCCTTCCAAGGACCTGTTAGAAGCTTCACTGTAAAGTTAAACTATATCGATTCAGCGGTTAGCAAGATCCTTCGGTAAACACAGATAAATCATTTCACTTTGATTGTAAGACATTTGTCTGTGATAAGTAATGTTTTTTTTTGTTTCCCCCCAACTATATAACTTTTGCGGCATTATGTAAAACTGTTAACGTTTTTAGTTATGACGCAGTTTGACTCGAACCCAACACCTTCCCTACCACTCCTACCCTAACGACTAGCGGATTGCGAGTAAATAGGAGGAGGGGAATATAGAGAGAGAGCAAGGTTAGGGGAAGAAAATAGGATTGAAGCAAGCTAGCAGCATTACAGACAAACAGAATAACAACAGACAAACGGACAGACAGAGAAGGAAGGAAATAATTATAACTTACAAAATTTTGAAAGAAGAATCCTTCTCTACACAAAACTGGCTTCAATGCATCTAAAGTAATCATATTCAGTTTAATTGATAATAGTATACGTGGACATATTGAAAATTTATCGTTAACGCAAGTTGCTACAATTGTCCTCATTTATTGGTCTCTACGTTCATCCAGTAAGAGAAGAGAGGGGGTTGGGTAGATGGGGTGGATGAGTGTTATCTGTATTTTAGCCAGCTGCGAGCAAGACAGCCAAGAAAATGAAATTACCTATTTCTGTTCTGAATGTATCAAAATAATACTCTATATCAACATACTCAACTAAAAACCTAAAAAAAACAATAAATAAGAATTTGGGAAAGGTACCACAACCCTTCTGAGAGGAATATTCCATGGAAAAAATTACCACCCCTCAAAAATAACTTGAAAAATATATTGATAATCTCACTTTTATAGACCTGGTGAATAGAAAAATCTGTGTATCTACCTTGGAAATTTCCAGTTGTAAGCAGAATTGCTACTATCCTTCCTGTTGTTTAATAATTTTTGTGCCAGGACATTCCCCACTTCTTCACATAGCACTTTTGTTATAGCATCCTAAAGAATATTAAATTTAGATTACAGATATTAATGTGTAGCAATGGATTTATTATTACTTGGATTTTATAGTAGTTTATCATGTACTCTAATAAATCGAAACTTGTTGCTCGCTAAAATAACGATCCCCCCATCAACACCCTTAACCCAACTTTTCCCCCCCTACTAGATGAAAGAATTGACCAATAAGTGATGTCCATGTTAGCAACTTAGAATGACGAAAACTTTTCCCCTGTTCAAATATCCATGAATATTCTATATCATTTGGTGTAGCGATGCATTAAAAAGGTTATGGTTGGTTAAACCGACTAAAGTAGTCAGAGGTCATTAAACATGAATAAAAAGCAATTAAAAATAAAAACTTTATAGCATGACTGACAAACCTACGCACCAAGTAAATTATATACAGGTTGCCTATATGCATAGGTAAGCTTAACAAAAATTTCAGACGTTCACCTTAAGCAGGAGCAGAGAAAATCACGTATCACTTCTAATGATTTAGACATACGAATGTTTTTAATTCTATAGAAGCTTCGCTACTATTCAAATGTTGTGATTATACAGTACGAGAAAGTGAAGAAAAGAAAGTAGGGAAATTTTGATGAGACTTTTTTTGCATAATTTTGCAAATATTTTCTCATGTTGCAAATCAAAACAATTCAAGGATGATAACGTACGAGAGTAGCGAAGTTGTTCGATAGCAAGAGAGATGAGTAATAATAATATGAAAAAAAATTAAGAGAGAGGGAGAGAGAGAGAGAGATTAGGAGAATGAGATAGAAAAATGAAAGAAAGAGAGAGAAAGAAAGAAAAATTATAATATGAAGGTAGAGGAGAGTGTGGGTGAGAGAAAAAAGGTAAAGAGATATTTGAACGAATAAACTGTATATTGAAGTAACTTTATAAGAGAGGGAGAGAGTCAGAGAGTCAGAGAGAGAGTGAGAGAGAGCAACAGAGAGAGAGAGAGAGAGAGAGAGAGAGAGTGAGAGAGAGAAAGAAAGAGAGAAAGAATGAGAGAGTGAAGGAGAGAAAGAAAGAGAGAGAGATGGGGAGAACAGAATTACAAACAGCAGACAAACAGAGAGACGGACACGATTTAAAGGAACAGAGTAGCTTCGCCACTAAAATCAAATTGGAAAGTTGAAAATATTTTACAGTCTATTCACATGTGCTCTAACTATTTTTCATTTGGATCAGGTTCACGGTAATATATTCCTAGTAATGATTATCTCCAAAACTCCTATCATTTGCTTTAGAGAGTAAAATACTGGAATACAAGGATAGGCAAATGGAATATTACCTTAGATTCTGTGTCAGTGTTGAAAATAAGGTGGACTGGGGTACCAAGAGATTCAGAAAATAAAGAATTTACAAAACGCCTCAAATTTGTGACCATCCTAGGAATATCAATAATTGTTTTAAATCTTTATATGAAAATAACAGGATGGCTGTGTGTACCGAAAGATTTCGCTAACCGCCGAACCGATATGATTCTACTTTAAAGTGTAGCTTCACATAGGCCCTAAAAAGTGTATAACCATTTTGGAGAAATCGCCTCTAGAAAAATTCACCCCCCTCCGCTCAAAAAATGTAACTTTCTTTTTAAAACTAAAATTTTTAGATGTCTCTAGGGGTGTATCCGCTAGTTAATATACTATATTTAGATGCTTTTATAACTACTTTATATAATCAAAGACTTCATATTTATCCATGATAGTTTTTAACCACCCCCCCACTATTACCTTTCCCAAGTAAAAATTACTTAGAGTTGGTGGGGAATGGGATTATACAAGTTTTGGAATGATTGTTTGCGAATTTATGTATGGTCAAACTGCGTAGAATTTCTGCGGGGTTAAACTAAATTTAAAACAAACTAAAACAATTCTTGAACTCAATAACCCCGTCATTTTTTTGTGTTTTTGTGTCGGTCCTTTTACCTTGTGTTCTTGTATACAAGTAACAGGATGTCTATCTGTCTACGCGTTTGTCTGTCTGTGCCTGAAGAATCTAGCCAACCGCTGAACCGATATGATTCTAATTTACATTGTAGCTTCTCATGGACCCTAAGAAGGTTTATTTTGGAGGAGGGTAACGCCACCCTCCTTAAATAAATCGCCCCTAGGACAAAACTAAAATTAAAAGTTGGGGGGGGGGGTGTCAACTTATCTTCTACAAGTGTTACCAGAGGCCTCTATGGGTTCAGTCGCCAGTAATTCTATAGAGTAGCAGCGCTAATAATAACATATGGTTACGTGTCTTTTCGCCTTTCTACATTTTCCTTGCAAATCACTTTCAAATAATATTCCTGATAGCAGATTGGCTATACTCGCATGACTTATATCCTGTCGGACGAACGAAAGTACCTTGATTATAGAGTAGTAGCGCAAAAAAATTACATACCGTGGCTCGTCTTTTCTTTCTTCCACATTTTCACTTTGAAAAGATAGATTGATTAGTATCATATTCATGTGCACGAACTCGCTACCTCCAGTTAGATCCTGCACGTTTAAAATTACATATTTTATTGCTATTGGAAAATATTCAATTAGGAGTAATTATGGCTATTTAAAGAAAAACATTTATACGTATAATGCCAAAATTGATATAAACACAGCCACTTTTGTTCAAAACACAATGGTTATATTTATGCTAGTTGTAAAACCTTTTTTTTTTTTAAAACACTGGTAATAGTAACATTATATCTGTGAGTCTCTCTGTTTGTACCGAAGGATCTTTCTTACCGCTTAACTGATATGGTTCTTTTTTTGATATGTGGCTTTTTATAGGGTTTTTGAATTTTTAAAAAATATTTTGGTGGGTACCACCACACTCTTTGAAACCAGTTTTTCCCCCTTCAAAAAAGCTTGGACATCACTTTCTATCTATAAATAACTTTTTTATATGTAACATTTTCCTGTGGCACAATTAATTCATCATTAATGTAGGCAGCCAGTAAGGGACATATTGATTCACTAGATTTCTCACTTTCAATATTTGATTGTTCTTCATTTATTTGTGTTGATTGACTATTCGATAGACACGCTGATAGACTTGTCACAATAATTACTGCCAAGGCACAGCCCTGAAAAACATTAATAATTATCTTTATATAGAAGTAACAGGATGAGTATATGTCTGTCTGTCTGTATACCGAAAGAATTATATACTACTGAACCGATATGGTTCTCCTTTACAATGAAGCTTTTCACTTAGGTCTGGGGAAGGTTTATAACTATTTTGGGGGAGGTTACCAACACCCTTCCATGAGAATCGCTACTACAAAAATTTTGTTCCCGCCCGTTTTTTTAATTTTCATTTCAAATTAAGAGTGGAGCGTCATTCACCCTTTTCTTTTAATGCCCCTAGAGGCCTTTAGTGGCACTTTAACTGTTTTTTTTATTTTCAAATATGTCTATGTTGCGTTGATGTATATGTTGCGTTGGGAGGGTAGTTATAAATAGTTATAATCCTTCCCGGGACCTATGAGAAGCTACCCTGGTAGGGAGAACCCGATCGATTCAGCGGTTAGCGAGATCCTTCGGTACAAACAAACAGACAGACAAACACACATCCTGTTACTTTATTATAAGGAAAAATTATTAGTAATTGAAATTAACTTTTTATTTCCTTTTATATATGCATGGCCGATTAAGGTCTTTTTTAAAAGTTGGAGAGCTTAACGGAAAATATAAAGCAAGGTTTGAAAAATTATAATTCTTTTACTAATAAAGTTAAATGTAACAGGAAAAAAAACACCCCTCTGTTTTAAAGTTTTAAAATAGTTATTTGACGTAGACAGCCTTCCGCAGATATAAATATAAATAAAATGTAGTTGTGCTAAATTGTCTGTGATACGATTTTATATATGATTTTTATTATGACTAAGAACCAGTTCTAATCCAACGAATATTTATCTGTTTCGAAGTCATCCTGGAAAGCATATTACAAATTATAAAAATAAGAATACTTATTACTCGCATCGTATTATAGATATAGAAAGTACAATTATGAGATTAAAATTTTAATAAAACTAGTTTTTTTTAGTCCCGAGGTGCCGAAGGCACTGGCTAAAAACCTGGTTTTAATCTTATGATTGTACATTTTTATATTCGTAGAAAGCTGGATATAATTCGATGCTAGACATAGTTTTTTTTCGTAAGGATGAGAACCGGTTCCTATCCACAGGATTCGAATGAATACGAGGAAATTTATTCTAAAAAACTTACCTTTAATGCTTTGTTAAAATACATCTTAAATAAATATGTATCTATATATGCATTTTTTATAAAACTTTCACTGAAAATAAGTAAGGCAATTCTTAGAAAAAGTTTCACTTTTCACCCTTCTTCAAACACTAAATTAAGCTAGACGCGTTTTTTATAAAGTCATTCTGTCTCACTATTCTTAGTACAGCTACTTTATAACTAGTTCTGTTGAACACATAATGCCTCAAAACAGACACATGACGTTGTGATACATTGGATGTCTGAATCGCAATTGAAAGTGAAATCGGTGGATTAAAAGATATTTTTCTGGCGTTTTTCTGAACAATTTTTTCCATGGATTCCAGGGATGCAGGGTTAAGACAATGGCATAAAATTTAATTTTTTCCCAAGATTGTTGATTGTAGTTTTTTGCCTTTAGAAACTTGTATATTAAGGGTTTTATTTGGGTAGGAATTATCTAACATTGTCCTTTACTCCCTGCAATAAAGTTTTGCCCGTAATGATTTACCACGAAGGCGGGCCCAAAATGAT
This sequence comes from Acartia tonsa, assembly GCF_053477335.1. Lineage (NCBI taxonomy): Eukaryota > Metazoa > Arthropoda > Copepoda > Calanoida > Acartiidae > Acartia > Acartia tonsa. The sequence continues at coordinate 16,621,926 of NC_137265.1, forward strand.
TTTCCATGTCATGCTTTGCGCGTTTTATAAGGTTTAGATTATAGATACATACTTTCAAAAACTGCCAATACGAAAACAGCAGAAGAACAATCCGGCCATTTTTTAGTTATTAATTGTACAGATTTTGTTACGAAGGAGAAATTAATTTTATTCATTTCGTAAGTATAATAAGTTAGTTATATTTAGTTTTTCTTCGGTAAATTATATCGTTTGAAAATGTCTTAGATCGCATAATGTGAGGCATATGACAAAACTTATATAATAAGTAAGCTATAATTAGTTAAATTTCGTCGCTCTTATTATTGGAATGAAACGTCTAAAACATAAAATAAGGTTTTGTCTGAAAGAATTTATTGTTTTACATTTAACGGATTACGGGGCAAGTCTGGGCATCTAGAACCTCTATACCTAGTGTATAAAGATTAATAGAGTACACGACTTTCACAGTATACAGTACAGTATACTTTCACATTAGTATACGAGTTACATAGAGTTTACAAATGCCTGTAATCTTAATATCTACTTCTACTTAAAATGTAAAATATGTCTCTTGTAATGTTGTCATAAAAATGGTTATCATTGTTATCTTCGTGTTTTTATATAGTTAGATATAGGTAGATTGAGAGTTGCACCCTTTCAGGGTGGTTAATGACATTCTAGTATTCTAATATGGTAAATTATTTTCTATGTATGTGTAGTGCAAAGGTGTCCTATAAGTCGTCGTCTATGTATAAAATGCTTTAAAAGTCATAGATCTTAAGGGATAAGTCAATGGGCGATAAATTGCACTAGGTCATTTTTACAACCTTCCCACCCTTTGAAATACAAACCATAATATGCGAGGGTCGCAGCTTATAATAAAACATATATTTATTTATAGACAAAAAGATTAGAAGTATAAACAACTTTACATAATGACTCTAGTAGAATCAACCAAATCTTCCACAATAGCAATCTTCACTCGCTTTCTAGTCTTGGGTTTGGACATCTAAAATAATGGATATAGTATTACTTGGATGTTAAACCAGATTTTCATATTTCCTAATAAAGTGAAACTCGCAGGAGGCTAAAATAAAGATACATACTTTTTACTCCATCCCCTCCTCTACTACTGGATGAACGAACTTACAAATAAATGATTTTTTTTTGTTATGAACCTAAAGTGATGACAATTCTTCCCCTGTCATAATATCCACGTATATCCTATATCCATTACCTTTAGTAATATAACTGGTGGCATTTGTTCTCTTCTGGAGTCAAAACTTTTCTTTGGTGCCATCAAGGGCTCAACTCTATAAAATAACAAAGAATGAAGATATAAATATTTTTGCTTAAGGTTGATTAAAACAATTCAAAGTTTCCTTCAACTCATAAACCAATCACTGTTTTAGAATTTTGAAGTATAATTAATTTTTTTTATAGGATAATATTTCACAGCTGACTAAATAGCTTTAAAGTTTTTTAAAATAAAGTTTAACATGAAAGGAATACTTACTTGGTGTATTTTTCTCTGAGCTGCTGAACTGAAGCATACAAAAGGGTACCTGAAGATGAAAAATAAAAGCGAAGCTCCACAAATAAGGCAGTTGAAATTGAAAAAACGAACATTGAGTCACTTCACTTTTGAAATTAAACAAACAGAATATAAGCATTTTTTTAATAGATAATAGATATTTCGTTGCTTAATCTTAAAAGTATTCACCATTTAAAAAAAAAAGTTGTTTAATTGAAGGTTTCGTGATTTTTTTGATATTATAGTTAATTGGGTAATAATATCAAAAGACAAATCCAAGATTACAATCAGCAATGAACTGTAATGCAGCAATAATAGAAAAAAAAGAAAATTATAAGTTGAATTGTTTTCAAAAGACTTTTAGAGAATTGATATTAAAATATATACATCAGTTTTGCCTTTAAACATTTATGTTTGCTTGTGAATGTGTAGCAAGGAGGAATGAAAATAAACAACAAGCAAAATAAAAATGAAAAATAACCTATAGGTATTGCTGGTGGAATAAGTTCGAATAGCCAACTCAGAATTTGAACCCAACACTCATAAATATAATCTAAATAATTAACAAATATTATTTCTTGAGTAATTTTCTAAACAAACTAGTATAGAGGTTGAAATCCAATTATTATAGTAGGTTTGCTCTCATAAAACATATCTTGATTATATAATAAATATATTTCAACTTTAAAATTATAAGATGAATATTGCTATCCTGTTTTGTTAAAATATTGTATGTCTACTTATAGACATTTTCTAGCCTAGAGGCCTGGTGCAAGGGCCCCAAGCGGACCAACCTTTGTAAGGTTTAAAATTTTTCAGTAAAGATTACAAATTTGAGCCATTTGAAAAGTTAGAGAAACTTTACTTTTCACACAACTTTATTAAATATCTCAGAAAGGTGTCAACCCCCCTCCCCCCCCCCCCTCCACGGAATAGGGTAAAGTAAACTCCAGAGTTTCTACCTTGAAAATGTTCTTCTGTTTTAAGCCTCATGTCCAAATTATTATAGATAACCATGATTAGGAGGAGAGGAGAGAAGCCACACCAACAAACATAGTAGTACAACTTACAAAACATCACCATTTAATTCAAGGCAGGTTTCAAGCTGTTTTTAAGCGAATAGTTTTTCCTTTCTTTTATTATAATCATTCCTTTTTCAATTACATTTTTTTGTAAATATTTCCCTTTTTTATGTTTTCTTTACTTTTCAAAATTAGTTTTTCTATTATCTATTTCATCTTATTTTTACAAAATATCCATCAATGTTAAATGTGATGGTTTTTTCCTTTAACCATCCAGGCATCCACACCATCATATCATCTAAAATTATAGCAAATGGAAAGTATGACGAAGCCAAAGCTGTCCTACTTTTGATTCCTGTGACGTCATAAAAATGAGGGATTATCATCTCTTTTTTATGGGCTTTCTCCTCTCATCTCCCTCATTTTAATGACTTCACAGGAATCAAAAGTAAGACATTTTTTGCTTCGTCGAAAGAATCAGCATATATATTATCCTATAATGAAAAGCAGTAAGATTGTTTTGTTTAAAGCCTATGATTTCCATGACTACTGAAATGATTGAGTTCTCCAATTTTGGAAGGCTTTACATAGGTCTCCGACTACTTTTGGGCTGTTTAATTTTAAGATTTAAGTCTTTGGATGGTTTTAGGCTATGATTAATCAAAATGCGAGGGGTCAAACCACTTGTTACCTAAAGACTATTCTACATTTTGTATGTTTAACATATAGTTAAATACTTTGCCACTAGGTGACTCAATTTCACCTTTACACAAAAACTATTATATAAAAATAGTCTTCTATAAATAAATAGATAAGAAAATTTAGAATTCTTACAAAAGTTTTTTGACTCTTAAAATGTTAAATTTTGTATTTCTTTGTTGTTTTAGCTTCTTCCCAATTGAGCTTATTGTTTTTATTTCATGGTGGACACAAATTAGTCCTATTAAGTTTTGAGCATAAATCTAACACAGGCCAGGTAGAAGGGATGGGAGTGGGACATTGGGCTGTTTATTACACTAGTCCCCAAAGTTTTATAATATTGTTTTCTTATTCGTTAGATTAACAACTTTAAAGACTTTTATTTAATTTTTACATAATCGAACATATTAACCCTTAACGGCCGGGGAGGGGGGGGGGGCGTTGAACGCCCCCCCCCTCCCCGGTTTTTTTATATCTCATTTTCTGTGTGTGAAAGATAAAGAGCCCAAACTGCGTGACTTTTTAAGTATGAGTATTACACATAACTGAGAGCTGGAATATTTGAATATCTCCATCCTGGCGGGTACAGGATGCCGGCAAACCTGGCAGGGTAATCCAGGTAAAGAGCAAAAATATTTTTTTGACTTAAACAAAGCATTTTATCCTACCAAAATACTAAAATATCCTCTAGTAGTACATCCCCATATGAAATACAGGTGTTCAAGTCAATTTCAGGTTCCAGGTATGATCCTGCAGGTCTCCAGAAATCCTGTAGCCGCAATTTATAATTTGATATTTCTAACATAAGATTTACATAAAGATAAACATTTTCTGCAAAAAATTGTTCTTCTAGCTTCAAAAATAAAAAAATTACAGCCGTCTGAAATTTTTAAGTAAAAAAGGACCTAAAAACAAAGGTTGTTTAATAAAAAAGGGAAAGAAGCGAAAATTGACTTTGACTTACTTCAGGTCGGAAATTCATTACTAAACAGGGGACATGCACAAAAAGTTTTAGCCCTCTAGCTCTAATGGGGACTGATATAATAGGGGGGGGGGGGGCGTTGAACGCCCCCCCCCCTGAACGATTAAGGTGCGGCAAGGGGCCCGACTGTTAAGGGTTAAAAAGTAAATGCTTGTTTTATCTTATTACTTTAAAGAAGTTTTATAATATCGTTTCTTATTCGTTGGCTTAACAACTTTAGGGACTTTTATTTAATTTTTACATAATCGAACATATAAAAAGTAAATAATTGTTTTATCTTATTAGTTTAAATAAATACATACCTATGTTTTTAAGAAAATTGTTAGCCCCATAGAACCAAGCAATAGAAATTAGTTCCAAAAAAGCAAGGTAAAGGATAGCAGCGCTTAGTCTGTCATTTAGCATGTTGAACAGAAAGAAACCTGAAAGTGATCATTTTTTCAGAGCTTCTTTTCTCAGCACTTAACTAAACCTAATACAAACATAAAGAAGCGCTGGAAAGTGTCGAGTGTGAGGTCATAAAAATACATCTAGAAGTGGGAAAGAAAACCCCTAATAAAGAGATGGATCATAGAGGTATTTTTATGACGTCACACATGACACTTTCTATTGCTTCAACATAAAGAAAAATGTATTTCAAAAATTTATAAGATCTCATAATTCAGTTGAAATGAAATTTCCAGTTTTTCTAAATCTCTCGCTGAGAACTATCTGTATTGGACAATTTGTTTGTTTTCGGATTTAAAAATTCATGAGTGTAAGGAAAATTGTGCGGGAAAAAAGTTTAAGAAAGATTTTGACTAAAGCTACCTCTCAAAAACACAAAATTGGTGCGTTCCATTGTTTTGTTTAGTTTTTGTAAAGCCAGATATATGCTTTGATTTTTGGATGTTGTGAGAATGCGTCAGAATTCTAGATTTTTTAGATGCATTTTTGTTGAAGCTGTACCTATGATTCTAAATTGATTCTTGTAATTTTTGTTTTAGATGTTGTTTGTCCAGTTTAATACAATTTGTGAATAAAGCTATGAATTGCAGCTGGTTGTTTTAACGGCTATTACTGGCCAGGCCACTCTACATTTAGGATTGTCCAAAAGTTGTGACATCCTAAGAAACATACTTGCGGTAGCTGACACTATCTATTGTGTAAGTTCACTTGCCTGATGGGTAGCATAAAGGAAACCCTACACAAGCTCCTATAACACAGCATATCAGACAAACCTAAAATAACATTCACTAAAAACTTAAATTATTATGTCCATTTACTTTTCTTACAAATAAATAATAAAAGTTTAGCTTTATAGAACACATTTAGTTGTAAAACAAGGAAGACAACACCCATTAGTAGCGAAGCAAAAAATCATTGATGTAAAAGCAGATGGAGAGATTTAAAGAGAATAAATAAAAAATCACAAAACATTTCCTACTTAACCTTTAACGTTGAACGCCCCTCCCCCCCCCTCCGTTTTTTTCTATCTCATTTTTGTGTGTGAAAGATACAGAGCCCAAACTGCGTGACTTTTTAAGTGTGGGTATGAAACATAACTGAGAGTTGGAATTTTTTTAATATCTCCATCCTTTCGGGCACAGGATACCAGCAAACCTGGCAGGGTCATCCAGGTAAAGAGCAATAATATTTTTTGACTTAAACAAAGTGTTTTATCTTTCCAAATACAAAAATATCCTCTAGTAGTAAATCCTCATATTAAATACAGGTGTTTAAGTAAATTTCAGGTTCCAGATATGATCATGCAGGTCCTGATCCTTCAGGTCTCCAGAAATCTTTGAAAGGCTACTGTGGCTGCAATTTTTGACTCCAAATTTTAAACTTAAGCTTTTCCTACATGTCTACATAATGTATTAAAATTTCATAAAGATCCGCTGCCGTTTTCCCGCCGACTGCCGACTGCGGCGGCTGGTAGCTGCCAAGAACAGCTGCAGCCGCTGAAATTTATGTTTTAATATTTCAAATATAAAATTTACATAAAGATAAACATTTTCTGCAAAAAAATGTCTTCTAGCTTCAAAATTAAGAAAACTACAGCCGTTTGAAATTTTTAAGTAAAAAAGGACCTAAAAACAAAGGTTGTTGAATAAAAGGGTAAAGTAAGCGAAAATTGACTGACTTACATAAGGTCGGAAATTCATCATAAAAGAGGGGGACTGAGATAATAGGAAGGGGGGGGGGGCCTTGAATGCCCCCCCCCCCCACGACCGATTAAGGTGCAGCAAGGGTTAGGGGTTAATATTATATTTTTAATATTTATACATTATAGCAGGACTGACATACATACGTGAAAGGTAAATTAAATACTGGATTCTCATTGGTATATGAAGTCTTCACAAAAAAATCAGCCGTCTATCTTAAATAACAGCTGAGAAATACACACAGCGTTATGGACTGACTGATGGATAGACTGATAAAGTGAATTTTAGAGTAATTTTTCTACTAAAAATAATATAAATAGGCCACCTTTGCTTTATGTTTTCTAAGAGCAGGAAAATCATCCACAATGGCTGCCACCAGAGGTTCCCAGGATCCAACTATGGAACTGAGGGCCAGGGATATGAACATGGCGAAGAAGAGGAAGTTGAACAGCTGTGGTGGATCCATGATGTTTATAGCAGTTGGATACACCTTAGAAATAAGGTCTCTGATAGATCTTTAATAAAGATGTCTTCCGTCTGTCGCTTTATTTATTATTAGCTGCTTTACCGACAGGGCTCCAGGCATTTGCTACTGGTCCTGTGGTGGTTTTTAAATGTATATTCACGTTCTTGTCTCAATACTATTACTGCTAAAATGGCACACGAAACAGATAGAACAGGATTCAGAACAATAAAACACCCGGGCTCTGTGAGAAATCAAAACTATTTGTTAGCCTGTCAGTAGTTTAGCTTTTTAATTATAATTCAAATTTTTTACCATCCATTTAAACAAACAAATAATTAATTGAAATGTTTTACCTGAAAAATTAGGGCCGTTTTCTCATTGACAACCTGAGGTACAGTTGTATTCTAAAAGTATGATTAATTAAAGAGTTATATAAAACATTTTTTTTAAGGTTAGGTCAAATGTAAAGTAAAATTAAGAAAAGTTTATCACAAGGTTAGAAAGCAAGGATGTCAATCCATTGAGAGGTGTAAAAAGAGGGGTTCGAAAGTTTTGAGGTAGGGAATCAAATCTATTTTTTATTTTCTTGGACTAGAAAAATGAGGGGGTTTCAATGAGTTAGAAGAGGTAAAAAACCCTAACCTCCAAACCCTTGAATGTCCATTTGAGACATGTATGTCAAAGTTACCTGTTCAAAAGCCAGCATTCCCAGAGTCCCAAATACAACAAATCCTGACAGGATGGAGGTCAGGGAGTTGACAATAGCAACTACCCAGGCATCCAAATGGCAGTTGTTGTAAAAATCATTGTAACTGCTTAAAGCTATTTGACACCCTGATAATCAATTTAATAAAAAGCTTTTTTACACTTTAAATGTATTTTTTTTCTATTTGGTAAATTGTAAAAAAAATAACCTGCTGAAACACTTAAACTATAAAATATTTGCAAAACAGCTTCAGTCCAAATCTAAAATTAATGAAATACAACTTAACCTAAACAAGGGCTAAAAACAAATATTTTTTTAATTATTTCCTCTCCCCTCCTCTTACTTTCAATCAATTTTAAAAGAATCAAGGGTTAGGGACAGAAACTGCTAAAAACTGTTTTCTGGGCAATTTTTGGGACTAGGTGATGTTCTGAAATGAAAATTATAGAGATGTTGTGTTTACTAAAATCAAGGAACTTACCTTTAAATTACAAAGTTTGCTCCAGTCAGGCTTCAAAAAGTAATATATGCCATCCATAAAACCTTTCAAGTTACAATTTATCTATTTTATTTTCAGGATTAAAATTATAAAAGTAACTTCTTTGTTTTTCAATGCTTATATCATCACATTACTCTACATAAATTCCTTAAGAAATTATTAAAAAAACTACTACTTCTTATTTCATCTTTTTGATAATTATCAAGATTAGCATTACTATTATTTTCTAATTATTGCAATTTTATTAATTTTAAAATAGTTTTTTTTATGTTTGTATTTACATTAATTTAGTTATAGTTAATAATTAAAACTTAACTATTTAGAAGGTTTGGTTTCTTCCTTCTTTCTTTTACCCCATCCCCTCTCCTAATACTGGATAAACGAACTGACCAATAAATGAAAGTTTAGAATTTGATTGAAATTTGTAAACTTTCCATCTTGTCTTGATACAAAAATCAATAATATGATGAGAACAATGTAGGGAAAGATGGTGATTACATAGGCAACTTTACCAGATGACCGAATTCCTGAACAAAACATGCTTTTAAAACTTCCAGCAAATGTTGGAATATCCATTATAGTGTGGTCAACTATAACTAAATAATATAAATTTTTGTTTCATCAGTATATCCATAGGTTTTGGAACTGTGTTCCTATCCAGGTTTTAATTAAAAATAAGATAATTTACAGTCTCTTTATTTTTAATAAGAAATAGTTGCAACCTTTTTCTTTTGGCAACTGTTATCTATAATACAAAGTAGAACGATGTCTGTCTGTCTGTCCCTTAAGATCTCGTTTACCACTGAACCGATCGGATTCTACTCTTCAGGGAATATACCTACTGGTCCTGTGGTGGTTTTAGGCTATTTTCTTGGGGGGTGGGACACCCCCAACCTCCCCCCCAAAACAAAAAATGCCCGCCCCATTTTTTTTTGTAGGAGATTTTCTTGGTCCTTTTACGTATTTCGCCAAAAAAAAATTTTATCACCTCTTGGGGCAAAGCCCCTAGAGGCTAGGGGCGAAGCCGCTAGTTTTTAAATATAACAGGTTCATAAGTGCTATGTCAAAAGCTTAAAGGGAATGGGTAGTAAAACAAAAAGCAATTTTCTTCTAAACCTAGAATTTTTGTTATAAGATTTACTATTTTTGAGGTTTATGTTGTTTGTCTTGATTTATATACCTTTTGCAAATATTAGAGCCACTATCATCCAGGTCAGACTGTAATATAACATGTTAGAACCTTGTAATGTTCCATACTGAAAATTACAATTTTATATTGAAAACACATTCTGTTTTTATTACCTACCTAATGAGAAATACCAGTCCCTTTACTTTAATATGATTTTCATTGTGGTTGATAACCGGTTATAATAAATTGGATATTCATTGGTTTTGATTTAAATATATACTGTAAACCATCATGTTTTTATTTTTTTCTGTAAAACAAATTATTCACCTGAGTCCATGTGTGATCTTTTCCAATTGTGCCATCTAATCCCAAAATATATCTCATATAATATTCTTCACTAGCCATAACTCTCTGAAATTAGAATCAAGAATGCATTTATTTATTCAATTAAAAATCATGATAGGAAATTATGTTCTGCTTTTTTCAGGGAAGATCTCTATCGTGTTTTTAAAGCTCCTTTATTAAGGAGGAGATTAGAAGACTCATCATCTTTGAGAAAAAATACAAATTTTAAATTATGTAAATTTTTTGAAAATTCTTTACAGACAAAAGTTATGCTACTTACAACATTAACATTGACTTGATTTTAAACATCAAAAATATCTCATTTTCTCACATTTTGAACATTGTTCTATAACTCCATTTTAGCTTTACTCAACTTTTTATGTGCATAGCATCCCTATAAGCATAACAAATTGGCACACTAATGCCTGTTGAATATAAATGAACTTTAATATATTAATTGTAACAACATACCATTGTTGAAATTGGGTGTTGCACATTGTCATCATCAATACAACACTAAGTAATAAATTGTTTTTTTTAGTCTTTATATATATTAATACTAGCGGCTACGCCCCTAGAAGCCTCTAGGGGCACTGGTAGGAGGGTGAAAAGTCGACCTCATCCCATTTTAAATTTGAGTTTCAAAAGATTTTTAAAATATTTTTTTGGGGGGAGGGGGGTGAAAACACCCTCCCCAAAAGTAGTTCAAAACCTTCCTAGGATCTATAAGAAGCTTAACTGTAAAGGAGAACAATATCGGTTCAGCAGTTAGCGAGATCCTTCGGGACAGACAAAAAACGCTTACTACTTTATATAATAGGATATTGGAAGTAAAATAAACAAATTAAAAATATTTGATAAGCCAAGGACGTCCAAGCTTTTATATTTGGGGGGGGGGGGGATTGAAAATTATTTTTTTTTTTGGGGGGGGGGGGGTAATTTTTATATGATAGAGGTAAGGACGTCCAAGGATTTTTTTTTTTTTTCTGGGGGGGGGGTAAAAATTTAAAATCAATAATTTTAGGGGAATTTACGGCAACCCCATATTCATTTAGAGGGGTATTCACCCCTTTACCCCCCTCCCCCTTGGACCTCCCTGTGATAAGCATTACCTTTTCTACATGAACAAATCTTGGCATTGTATCATTATCATGTGGGTAATCACAATCATCCATATCATAATATTTACAAAATGTTGCCAGATCAGTGCAGTTGAAATTCCAATACACAGGTTGATGACTATCACAATGCTCACTGTCAGGCTTCACATAAAATTATTGTAATGAAACCAATATTTTGTATTCTGTTTGTATTTTGTATTCTGGTGGCTTTGTTTCATTAGTTATTCAATATTATTTTTTTTTTAAGAATAGAAAATAAAAATGGTTGGGATTATTTATCTCAGAAATGTTAGCTCACCCACTTTAAAAATGTCTATATAATTTGGGTGATGTTTACACTAATATATAAAAAAAAACATTAATAATGTTAAACCCAAGCGTAAAAAATCGCAACCACATGCATAGCCATAGCAATTGGGTTTTTAATATTTTTTTCTCTCACAGATTTGGGTTTTCAATGTTTTTATTCAGGAAGTAAGGGAGGGGACAATGAAGCGAATTTTCAATTTTCAGGAGTCTCAGACTTTGGGTACTGGCTTAAAGGGAATGTGCAAGTATTTAGCAGGTTCTGACTGACTTTAGGTACAAGCGCATAATTGTCTCTAACTCGCCGAGTTAGTTTTGAATATAGCAGACAATTTAACAATTTTTTTTCTCAAAAAATATCATTTCTTAGATAAATACTTTATTGTGATATTTGTGTAATAAACAATCTAAGAACCCTTAAATTTAATTTTTGTATATAGTGGCATTTTAATATCTAAGAATATGGGGTGAACAAGTTCCAGGGACAATTTTTTCTAATAATTAATTACAGAATGGTTACGTCAGTCTGACGTACTGGTAATCTAATTTTCAAATGAATGCTTTTTTCTTAGAACTTTTTTCTTATTATATAGTTTTCTAAAATTGATTAACATACCCTTTACAATTTTCTCCAAATTTTCTGGATTAATCTGGATTTCATGGCCTTTCAGCAAAATCTTATAAATTGAACTAATTGCCCATTGTCCCCTCCCTTACTTCTTGGTTTTTCTTACTTTTCAAAAAAGGAAAAATCTTAGAATTTTTTAATGTTTTTTCAGTGTTTTTTTTATGTTTTTCAATGTTTTACATTATTTTTTATTAGTTTTCAATGTTTCTAATGGTTTCCAATGTTTTTTTTAAAAACATGAAGATAAAAACCTTCCAACTGAAAAACATTGAGAGAAAAAATCTAATGAAAACATAATGTTAATGCTAATCTTTCTAGTGCTCTGTGTAAAAATGTTTTTTTTTTGCATAATTCCTTGAAATTTTATTTATTACTTATTTACCTGTGAATAGCATCTCATGGTATTATATTTTGGGGAACAATGTGTCCATGGCAAAGGATTCTTCGCAGTCCCCTTAATTTAGGGTTTTTAATTGATTTTGATTAATTGTGGAGAATTATTGTCCTAAGTAAATAATATCAGAGAGGTTTATTCTTCCTATGTGACTTTAGTCATCATAGTTTGAAAGTTACCTAGATGCTTACCTCGATAAGATAAATAAAAGCCCAAGCAACTAGAACTGCATAAGCTATTGTTATAAACCAGTTGACACCAAGCATAGCATACCCTAAGCCTCGCAGTCCAGGTACTAGTCTTCTGCATTGAATATAATTATGTAAATGCACAAATTGCATGGTAATCATTATATTAAAATAAAAGGATCTTTGTCTGTCCGTACCAAAGGATCTCGCTAATTGCTGAAACGACATGGTTCTCCTTTACAGGGTATTTTTTCCATAGATCCTGAAAAGGTTTAAAACTATTTGGTGGAGGGTGCCCCAACCTTCCCAAGAGAAATCGCCCCTAGAAGAAATCACTCCTCCAAAAAATGTTTAACCACTGATTTAAAACCGGTTCTGAGCCATAATGAAAAATCATGCATTGTATTGTATTATATACAGAAAACTTTTAATGAATAATAATATAACATAGAGTTTCTACAAAATATAAATCCATATTGTTATCATAATATTAACCTGAAAGCCAAGGTACAACTGGTTCCAGCGTACTGTCCCAGAGCTGTCTCCAGAAAGTAGATAGGTATTCCCACAACAAAGAGAGTACAAAAATAAGGAATAAGAAAAGTTCCTCCGCCGTTCTCATAGCAGACATAAGGAAACCTAAATGGAAACAAGGCTTACAACACCCATAAGTAATAAAGCTAACAAAAAAATTATATTACTGTAAATTTTCTTGTAGCATGACTGGCAGACTAAGTAAGTTGTATAATTAAGGTTGTTGATATTATCTTTGGCTATTATGTCAGACGTGTAAGATTTAACATTAGAAAATTAGCTTCGTCCATATGCAACAACAGAATATATGTTATTTAGACAAGGATTTAAAAATATTTGGACAAAATTCACTATACGATAAGGTATGCAACAGGATTATGGTACAGTGACTCATTTAAGGTGACTCGTCTGCATCAAGGATCTAAAGAGATAAGACAATTTCTGATAAAATGATAAAATTACCCCTTCTATTAAATACAAATAGTCGTTGAAACGTTTAGACACTCAACTTAATAAACCAACCAATCAATATTCCATAAAATTAACCAAAGTTGTTAAGCCGCCAAATAAGGAAACTATAATAAAACTTTAGGGACGAGTATAATTAACAGCCCATTGACCCCTCCCTCCCAGCGTTTCCATACCTCCAAATATTACCAAGTCCAACAGCCAACCCAATAGAAGTGAGAAGAAACTCAATATGGTTTGCCCATGTCTCCCTGTCATCAGATCGAGTCCTACACTTTACTGTTTTCTCTGACGCAAGCTAGATTAGAAATTCTTTGTTTTATATATAAACTAGTGGCTACGCCTGTAGAAGCCGCTAGAGACAATTAATGTGGTAGATTCCCTTCCCGAAAATATTAAAAAACCTTCCGTGAACCCAAAAGAAGCTTAATTGTAAAGGAGAATCATATCGGTACAGCGGATAGCAAGATCCTTCGCTACAGACAAAAACAGTTTATTACTTTTTATAACACAAGGATTTATACTGAAGCATTACACAAAATTGTTCCGGCGTTTAATGTAATTGTTTTGCACTTTAGTTAAGGTTAGGTTACATTGGATTCAGGTTAGCCACTGCAGGGTTAGGGCATTGCAGGTACAGGGCCTCTGCAGGGGTTAGATATAAGAAGAAATTACATTACCCCACCTACTAGCGCCATGCCATGAAAATAAATAAATTATAACACATGAAAAATAGCATTTATAATTATTTTAAGGGATAATGTTATTGTAGAAAATTTATACTTGGTGTACATCCCCTATGACGATAAACAAAGTTACCCTTGTTTTATATTAAATTTTTGGTTGAAAATTATGACACTTTTAGTTTGAACTAACTAATCAAGATAAAAGTACTCCAAGTTTTCAAGCAAACAAATGAACAAGCATGTTTGGGCATCAGTATAATTTATAGTCCAATATCCCCTCCCTCCCTGAATCTTTAATTACCTGATCATTGTCAAAACTGGAGGTTACTGATTGTTTACGTGGAGTGGAGGTCAGTTCACTTTGAACATCAAAAGAATCCTTAAAATCATTTATAATTAAATAATTACAGAGATCTAAAGGGATAAGACAATGTTCGATAAATTGTTGTACATCCTTAAGGATGATACAAAAAGTTATCCCTTCTGTAGATTCAATTAGTGATTGGAACGTTTGGAAACTAAACTTAATGAACCAACCCATCAAAATTCAATAATAGTTCCTCAAACTTGTAAAGGCAATGAATAAGAAAATGATATTGTAAAACTTTTCATAAATATCCCAATAAACCCTTCCTCCCTGAATTAAAAAGTAATTCTAAGAATAATTAATAATTTAGGTCTTTTCTATATTGTCTTCATTTGATTTATGCAAAATGCCATTTTTTTTCCAAAACTCTGACAAAAAAAACTTTAAGAACTAAATTTTTTTTAAGCAAAGCTTTTCTATAATCAGAGTTGGTCCGTCCGTCCGTAACGGTTAGCTATTTTTGCTAATTTAAACAGGTTAGAATTATATGCTAGCGATGTCAACCTTTGCATGATGATTCCCATAACAGTTAGTTAAGTCTCACTCTCAGAAAGCGCAGTAACTCTAAAATCGTTACCAGAAAGTCCGTACGTTTATTTAAAACATGCTGATATTTTACTTTTTGACAATAATTTTTTGTTTGTTAAAATTATCCTATTCATCTGATATTTAGAAAACTGATCCCTATTACAACATGGTACAATATTATATGCTAAAAATGTAAGTATGTCCTTTAACAGTATCATGTATTTAAGCAGTTTTGCAACAAATTTACTTACAATTTTGTTTATTTAGATTTATTCTTTAATTTTCTGCTTATTCAGTTCTGACTCTCTAAAAGTGTTCGTTTGTCCTTCCATCTCAGAACTTCGCTTATGAATGTTGTCATCCTTGTTTCATCATAAAATGATTACATTCTTACTTGACAAGCAAAAAATGAATTAGAAATACCATTGATATATCAATGAAAATTGAGGGCAATTTCATGGTTGTGCTCTGAAAATATGTTTAAAAAATAAGGGGGGTGGGGATATTTAGCCAGCTCACCTTTCTGATAATCTTACAGTCCTCAACAAAAAGATTATTTTTATTATTCATTCCATAGGCAGCATTGTCGTTCTTCTCCAGATCATTAGCATTAAGTTCTAATTTTAGGTACTTGTAGATTTTTGTATTTTCATTAGCTAAACTAAACTTTTGAAAAAATGTTTAATAACTTTACTAATTACCAGTTTCAAGTTTCTCTGTGTTTGCATTGTCCAATAAATAATATGTTAATGCTTTTTTAAGGGATAAGACAATGGGTGATGAATTGATTTAAATCACTGCACTGTAGATGATGACAAAATTAACCCTTCTGTAAATTACAATCAATAGTTAAATTACCATTACCTCGTAAGGGCGGGTTTCTCCTTCGATATCATATAAGTGATCATATAGAGAATCCAGAGGCGATACTCTAACACCCAAGGATATTAGGTTAAGTACCATCCATCAGACAACCAACCCTTTGATTGCACGACCTTTGTCTGAGAAGTCCTAACTGTGCATGTTAGTGAGTTGCACTTGTTTATAAGCCAAGACATACACTCTACTCTTACTATTCATGTCGCGCACCTGACATAGAAGCAGTAGAAACAAGTTTTATCGTCTTTAGTTTTGACGCGGTGTCGGCCCGAGATTCGAACCTATCCTCTCCCCTGCGACGAGCGGATGCGCTACGTGTTGAGCCACGATCGTGGGTTTAAAAAGTTTAAATACTATTAGTTTAGAATCAACCAATATTAAACAGCAACATGTTGACCGACAAAAAGGATACGATAATAAAATCTAAAGTGTCCCTTTGATCTGTAACTCATTTTGTTGGATGCATAAGTTGACATTGGAGTGGTTGGTAATTTCATCTGGAGGTTGTTCATTGTTCATTCTACTCATTTTCATATATACACTGTTAAAAATATTTTTTTTTTTTACCATCAGATGATACTCTATATTCTTCACATTAATGTATAGTATCAATCCGTACGTAGTAGGAAAAAAACCTCATTACGATACAAGGAAGTTTTCAATGCTGTTTTAAGTATTAGGTAATGTTCTGTGAAGTAACACGTAGTACTAAATAATGTATTTGTCTGTATAGTATTGTCTAATACGCTCTTGGGAATATAATTCAATACGGTAGAAGTAATTTTTCATTGCCCTCCTTCGCAATTGTTGTTACCCTCTATCATAATTTTTGATACTTTGTAGGGAATGAAACTGTTTTACTTTGTATGAAAGATCAGTTTATAATATATGATTATTATATGTACATATACATTTTGTTATATCAACAAACATACCAAGCAGAGCCATAAAACATTAATTTAAATGTAAATTTAGTAAAAAAATTACTTTAAAGATGTTTAGGACTAAACATTATCCTTAAAAATAAAAACTATGGTCAGTCATAATTACAAAAAACAAAACTATAAATCTGAGCATAAATAGTAACAATTCATCTTTGTCTAAAACGACCAAGCATTGAAACACTGCCATGAGAGGTGTGCACGAATGGTGCCTGTTTCAATTATTCTTTACAGTACAGATTCGTACCCTAGAACGAATGAATAGTTACTACTTTAATAAACCATTCTCTTGCGTATTGTCTGATACGCTACAGCGTATGAAATAGTACTAAATCAAGAAACATTTCTACAGCGTATTTTCCGATAACCTACAACGTATAAAATATTACTATTTTTATAAACTTTTCTACAGCGTATTCTATAGTACCCTAGAGCGTATCAATCGATACTAAAAAAATGTATGGGTTCTGTATAGTAATAATTATTGTGTTATATAGTATTACATAGTGTTATATATTAATTATATAGTTGTAGGGTACTTACGGGTCCAATACTCTCCAGAGTATCAATTGATACTAAATAAAAAAAATATTTTTAACAGTGTATGGAATCAAACCATCTAAGACAAAATGTATTGTTTTCCTGCCTCTCTTCTGCTCTAATTTGTCTTTAATTTGTGAAAAGGAAACTTCATTTATTTAATAACACCTAAACTATATTTACAAACTAGATATTATAAAAAAAACCTACATAAATCTTGATTATATGGATTCTTCGCTTATACTGTACAATTACATTGTGGTCCTAGGAATTATTGTTCCAAATATCAGATAAATAGATTAATTTATCATTGATGTCTGAACTAAGTTAAATATGCAGCATGTTATGATTCGACGTACTGACTTTCTGGTTACGATTACATAGTTGCTATGTGTTCTATATTGTACCTAACTGTTTCAGGAAAAATCATGCAAAGTTTAAAGTCAATATGAATTTTAACATGTCTAAATTAACTTAAGAACTCCATTACGGATGAACGTACAGAAAGACCCTTACGATGGAAAATCTTGAGAAACAAGATCTAGGTTTTAATGACCCAGTAATGGATTTAATATGTTTTCTTTCTGTTTAATGATAATTTACACATAGATAATAGGCGTTAATAAAGCACATTAAAAGCTTATATTCCACTAGTTGCTCCGCCCCTAGTTTCTAAGAGCTTTCTCCTAGCCCTTAACAGTCGGGCCCCTTGCCGCACCTTAATCAGTCGGGGGGAGGGGGGGGCGTTCAACGCCCCTCCTCATTATCTCAGTTCCTATTAGAGCTAATGAGCTAAAATTTTTTGTGCAAGTCCCCTGTGTTATGGTGAATTTCCGACCCTAAGTAAGTCAAGGTCAATTTTCGCTTCCTTCACCCTTTTATTTAACAACCTTTGTTTTTAGGTCCTTTTTTACTTAAAAATTTCAAACGGCTGTAATTTTTTTATTTTTAAAGCTAGAAGAAAATTTTTTTTGCAGAAAATGTTTATTTTTATTTAAATTTTATAATTGAAATATCAAAACATAAGTTTCAGCGGCCGCAGCTGTACTTGGCAGCTGCCAGCCGCCGAAGTCGGCGGTCGGCGGGAAAACGGCGGCGGATCTTTATGAAATTTTAATACATTATGTAGACATGTAAGAAAAGCTTAAGTTTAAAATTTGAAGTCTCTAAGTCAAAATTAGCGGCCACAGGAGCATTTTAAAGATTTCTGGAGACCTGGAGGATCAGGACCTGCAGGATCATACCTGGAACCTGAAATTGACTTGAACACCTCTATTTAATATGAGGATGTACTACTAGAGGATATTTTAGTATTTTGGTAAGATAAAATGCTTTGTTTAAGTCAAAAACAAATTTTTGTTCTTTACCTGGATGACCCTGCCAGGTTTGCTGGCATCATGTGCCCGCCAGGATGGAGATATTCAAAAAATTCCAACTCTCGGTTATGTGTCATACCCATACTTAAAAAGTCAAGCAGTTTGGGCTCTTTATCTTTCACACACAGAAAATAAGGTAGAAAAAACCGGATAGGGGGGCGTTCAACGCTCCCCCCCCCCGACCGTTAAGGGCTAGTAGAAGAAAATATCAAGAATATTTGCTCCACATGATATGTCATATTTGTTGTTTTTGGTTTTCGCCCCCACTTCCAAACAAAATAGCTTAATACAACCACAGGACCAGTAACTATATTCCATGAAGAGTAGAGCTCAATCAGTTCGGCAACTACAGAGATCTTAAGCTTCTGACAAACTGACGGACGGACAAACATAATTTTTCTTTGTATCATTGATATGAAAAGTTGATGTTTATATAGGGTTTTTCTTCTGTTTATTTCAACTTCCAAAGAAAAGATACAAATATGACTGTTTTTATTTTAGTGTTGACCATTACTGAACAAGATTTTTATGACCTCTTTCTTATCTGTTATTCTCGTTTTATGGAGAGAAAATATTGATATGAATTAGTAATCTCACATCACTAATAAACTCCAGGTAAATATGTTTGCTGGACATATATGTGTGTCTCGAAGTATTCTCCTATATTCTGGTTTATATTATAAGTAGCGCAGCTCCTACATAATAAAGTTATATCCATAATTTCGTCCGTTTATCACAACTTAGCTTAAAGGTTTCGTGATTGTTTTATATTTAATCTTTATAGATTATTAAATTCTACAATATAATTTCTTAATTTTACAAACTTTTTATAGTTTACTGTTCTTTTCATCCAAGGTTTTGGTTAGTTCCAGTGTTGTGTTAATTGTGGGGTAATAAATGTAAGTCCTTGTTATTATTAGGATATATCAAATACCAATTTACAGTACATAAAATTTTATTATTTTTTTCAACTTGTTACTAAGTCTAACCTTTTAAGGACCTTATTCCTGTGGGGAAATCGTAATCATTATCTAACTTAAATAATCATCATTATAATATAATCGTTCAAAAAGCCAAAATAATGTTTATTTTTTTAATTCGAAGATAAATAGATTAAATAAGGTACGTAAACCTATTTCGTATTAGTATCAGCTTACCTTACTGTAAGTATGGCATTTAAAAAACAACATTAAGACCCAGTAAAAGAGTGTCTCTTGATGTAAAATATGGCCATATCAGTAATTATGACACAATCATAAAAAGTAAATAATATTTACTCGGTCATTCTATCACATTTTATGGCACGCAGTGTGTCTGTCTCTGCAGAGATAGAGGGGACAATGGGCTGTTTATTACACTAGTCCCCAAAGTTTTAAAAACTTTTTGGACTTCTAATGAATTTTGATTTATTGATTTATTAAGTTGATTGTCAAAACATTTCAACCGCTAATTGTAATCAACAGAAGGGGCCTATTAGACACTTCACTGTGTAAATGAAACCATATAGGATCAGTGGGTAGAGATATCCTATGCTATACAGACAGACATCCTGTTACTTTTAAATAAGAATTTGTTTTGTTGATAGACAGATACACCTTTTATTCCTTTTTTTTGTTGGTTTAGATGATTTAAGAATTTTTGTATTTATAAAGGCAGTTTTCCATCGCAACCACTAAATAATGATACACTTTCCCAATATATCATATAGAGTCGATATAATGACGGACAAATTTGTCTGTTAAAAACATGGAATGGCGATAGTAAGTCATTTTTGACAGCTTTCATTTAAATGCCTAATCATCAAAAAAGAAATAGTCCACATAATGTGTCAAGCGCTGATACGTTTTTTTGGTTGAAACGTTGGAACACTTAAAAAAACATGTCTTTATGGACCTTTGTCTAACTTAACTTACACAAATTGGAACGATTGGAAATTTTGGCTACTTTATGACTCACTTTCATTGTGGATAAGACATTAAATCCCGAATGATAATAAACAAAAATACCCCTTCAATAGATTAGGTTGTAAGTTATCGGATACTAATATTTTGAACAATTCAAATACAATTCACTAATAGTAACCAATCTGGAGCTAAAGAATAAGATAACGTGGTTATAAAACTGTAGGTCCCCCCCCCCAAAAAAAAATGAAAGTGCGTGTCCGTGTTCTCTCCCACGTCCTCTCATTAAAGTACATCTAGGCGCTATAAATATGTATATTTTTGTACAAAGTAATTTGCTACGCTACACATTTATATAAGAATATGATTGCTCTTGTTTATTGTGTTACAGAAGGCAATTGAAAGCCCTAAGCAGCATGTACTTGAACTTGAACTTAGACAAATAAATAGATAAGTAAATGATGTAGTAATTATTTTTTGTATTTAGAAAAAAGTTTCTTAAACAGTTCCATTTTACAATTATAGTCTGTACGTCCGTTCATGCGTCTGTACGTAACAGATAGCTCTAATTGTTAATTTAGGGATGTTAGAATTGTCCTATCTGTTTTAAACTTAGCATGATGATTCCTGTAACAATTAAGTACCACCTGTAAGGCGTATTAACTGTATAATCGTTACCAGAAAGTCGTTACATCCATTTAGATTTTAATTATGTATAATACTTTTATTCTATTCATCTGTTTTTTTAAATTGATTCCTAGGACAACAATGTATACCAACCAATATTAAGCGAAGTATCTACATTAAAAGTATTTATATACGAAAGAGTCATAAACTCATGGATCAATGAGAAGCTTCATTGTAAAGGAGAACCATATCAGTTCAGCGGTCAGCAAAGTTCTTTGTTACTGACAGATAGACATCATGTTAATTTTATACAAGGTTTGAATTAAAATATAAAATTAATTTTTAAAGAAATATTTGTTTCTTTACTTGTGAACAGGGGTGTAGGGGTTGAAAAGGGGACGTGCCAACACCCCCAATAAAATTATGATTAGAAAAGCCTCTCTTCCCTTTTTTCAATGATTTTCCACCCCCCCCCCCCCGGATAAAAGACTGTGCACGCCACTGCTTGTGAACAAAACATAATAATCATTACATTGCTCAAAATTTTAATTTAAAATCTAGCCTATAAAAACCCAAATTACATAGGCTCAAAAATGAATTGCTTAAAAATGAATTAGAAATGTTATACGGCACTTTTTATCAGCGCATCTACATTAACGTTTGAAGTGTACGTCGGCATGTTGGTCACCCGTTTGTAATGAATAACTTCGTTAACTTAGGCATGTTAGAATTGTTCTATCGATGATAAATGATGATTTAACAGTGAAAAATATTTTATAATCATAACAACTTAATGATTATAACCAGAAAGTCAGTGTGTCCAAACAGAATCTTTACTTATTAACGAATCAGTTCTATATTTAAGTCATAAAATGAAAGTATAACCATCTTTACTTAAGTAATTTTTAGATTTAGACTATATATTGAACATTAAATGCCGTGTTACTATATTACATACTAGCGGCTACGCCCCCCAAGGCCTCTAGTGGCACTTTAAATGTTTATTTTAATTTATACGTAACCTTTCTATGTTGCGTTCAAGTCTCTACGTAAAAAAAATTAGTGGTACCCTCCAGCAAATAGTTATAAACCTTCCCGGGACCTACGAGAAGCTACCCTTTTAAGGAGAACCCGATCGGTTCAGAGGTTAGCGAGACTCTTCGGTACGGACAAACAATCAAACAGACACCCTGTTACTTTATCATAAGGATATGTATAGTCATCTAATTTGTTGAGCTTCGCTTTTATGGATGTCGATGTTACCATCCTTTTTCATTTCAAATGAGACAAAAAGAGCACATTAAAATCTAAATTATATTTCATTTAAATCAAAAACACTTTTCTTAGACATTTTTAAAAGGGATGATATTGTCTAACTGGGTCAGTTTATCCGCCATGCAGAGAAATTATGTTGCTAGAATTAAGGTTATACCAACAGCAAAATCAATTCAAAAAAAAATCACGAAACCTATTTATAATTTCATCTGTCGTTGGGGGGCCAACACTTAAAATTGACGACCTTTACATATGCCCCTCAAACATCATTTTAGATTTATTTCGCTTATTGGTTATGCCTTATTTCAGACAGGATTTTAGTTTTTTATATTATTATTAATTTTAATTTCCTAATGACATTCTCACACTGACTATAGTATTATTTCCCACTGTCTAATTTTAGAGCTTCGCTTTTTATGAATGTCATCATACTTGTTTCTTTGGAATCTAGTTTCCTTTCTGCGACGAAGATGTCCAATTTTGATATACAAGAAAAAGGTTCGTGGCAATGAAAATAAATATTTTGACATCTGAAAAGGGTCTAAAGTTTATCAAAAGAATTTACTTGAAACCAAAATGAAAATGCAAAATTTTGTCAACTGACAATTAGACTATAAAAATGAAAATATTTGGTAAGTAAAAGGGGGCAAAAAATAACTCAAAACATTTCAAATTATTAGATCTAAAAATGAAATGACTAAAACCATATGAACTAAAAAGGGAGAAGTCAATCCGTTCAGTAGTTCTAAAAATCTTAAGCTCAAGTTTAAAAACCTTACTACTTTATACATACAAAGGATGATTCAATTGTTAATCTGAATACATGTCCACACTCTGCCCAGGAGAAACAAAAAAGAAACCACTGCCACCTCAAGATAAAGATCAAAAAACTATGTAGATTCAAAACTATTTTAGACAATAGAAGATATAGTAGATCTAGATGGTGAAACTGGCCCTATTATCCGACTTAAAAAGAGGGTAATAGTCCCTTTCGTAACATCGCTCCATATTTTTAAAATGTCTTTTAATAGGTTATTTTAGGTTAGGTTAGGTTAGGTTATATTGGGTTAGGTGATTTCCCAGCGATGTTACGAAAGGGACTATACCCAAAAAGGGAATTCTAGCAGACCAGCCAATTTGTTTATTTATTGTTATATACAATTTATTTCAATAACACAAGCGACAAGATTTTACGAATAAATAATTTTCTGAGAGCCAACTCTAAAGCTTTATCCTAAGAAATGCTACTTGTTATAACTTATTATTTGTCTCATTATGCGAACGAAGTTAAAAAATAACTGCCCTTTATTAACAAAATGTGTACATCTTCTAACCAATAATATACCCTGACTGTTTTTTCCACTGTTTTCCTATTGGCTGATTTAGAGAGTATGTATCTAGATAATATATATTATTCAAAACTATTTTCAGACAAGACAAAGAAATTTCTAATGCAACTCTTCTTGACTTTTAAACAAAACATTTTTTTTATTTATTTAATCGTGGACAAAAGATTTATAATAGATAAGCCTGTTCATGGTAAGTAGTATTCAGGGAGGAAGGGGAAATTGGACTGTAAATTACGACGTCACCGAAACTGTCCCAATTTTGTATAACTTTTGCGGAACAAGTTCCAATTACGTCATATTTTTCTTTCCCGAAAAAGAGAATGGGGAAAGAAAAAAAAGGGAAGGGGGGAAGAAAAAAGAGATGGGAGAAAAGGGGGTTTTCCCCATCTCTTTTGAAGAGATTTTCTCCCCCCCCTCCCTTTTTCGGGAAAGAAAAATATGACGTAATTGGAACTTGTTCCGCAAAAGTTATACAAAATTGGGACAGTTTCGGTGACGTCGTAAATTACACTGAAACCTAAAGCTTTATAACTGCAAAATTCTGTTCTTTTGCTCAAAAACCTTGAACTTGTAGTTCAGTAACTTTTTAAGAAATTAGTTTTAACAATATAAGGGTAAGTTTGTTTATCATTATCAATTATCATCCATTGTCTTATCCCAAAAGATCCATGTTGGTGTTATTTAAAAAAACGCAAATCATCCGAATATTTAAAAAATCAACATACTTACATTTGTAAAAAAAACCAACAACTTCTAGTAAATATGGAATTTTAATGTATTTTTTCTTAAGAGTCAACTATTGCATGATGACGGAATCAGGTATAGCATTGAATTTTAGAGCAGCAAAATGTAGGGGGAGAAAGTCACTCAAAAATCAGCCACGTGACGTCATAAAAATGAGGTATTATCCATCTTTTATTAGGGATTTTCTTTCCCACATCTCCTCTCATCTCCCTCATTTTTATGACGTCACGTCTCCCCCTTACATCTAAATCTGAATGTAAATTATGTAAATTCCAAACATTTTGGTCAGATATTTCAACCCTTGAAAACACAATAGGCGGCTATGCCTCTGGCATTTAGAGGCTTCGGATTCGAAAGGACAAATAGGGCTATAAAAATAGCTTGAAACCATCTCACGGCTGAAATCTGAAAACAAAATAACCTAACCCCAAGACGGACCTATGTGAAGCTTACATAATATAGAGAATCCAATCGGTTCATTAGTTATCTTATCTGAAGCATCAGAAAATAAAACCTTACTACTTTATATTATAGGATGGTCTATTTTTCAAATTATTTCAACTATTTTATAACATATCATTTCCATTTTCAATATTTATTATATTTTCTGGTTATACTTAATGTTATTTATGTTTTTTCAGTGCTTCGCTACTTATAGATGTTGTCATCCTTGTGTTAAGTATTATCAATTATTTGTAAAAATGTAACCTAGCTCAGTTATTTAAAGAAACCACTAAACAAAAGTTTCATGTGAAAATTAGTTGTGTGAATTCTTCATATTTAATTCAAGGAAAAAATGATAAAAAATTAAAAAAAAACTAATTTGAGGTTTTACATTTTTGTTGATAACAAATAAAATATCTTTTTAGTTTTCAAGTATGGCTTCCAAACCGATTAATATCCGCTGGATTAGAACCAGTTCTCGGCTATACTAAAAAACTCATGTATAGCATCGTAATACAGACAATTTTTTACGAATAA
Organism: Acartia tonsa; assembly: GCF_053477335.1. Taxonomy (NCBI): domain Eukaryota; kingdom Metazoa; phylum Arthropoda; class Copepoda; order Calanoida; family Acartiidae; genus Acartia; species Acartia tonsa. The sequence goes on from NC_137265.1 coordinate 16,647,267, forward strand.
TAAATTAGCAATCATGAAATTAATACTAGTCTTGTTAGTCCAGACCTTCGGCCACTTGGGTATAACATTACTGGTTTTATACTTTTATTTTATTATCCAAGGAAAACTGTCTATAATACTATTCTAGATTTATTTGACAAGCATGTAAATTAATGTAACTGCTATTTTTTTGTGTGACAATTTTTTCTGCATCAAATATTAATGTAATTTTTTGATTGATTAATTGGTCTACATATATAAATAATTTTTTTTTGCACTGCATGATACATTGCAATTATTGATGATAAATGATTTATTTTTGTAAAGAATAAGTAAACTTGTTAAATTGATTCAACTGGCCTAATTCAATTTTTTGTTTAACCTTAAATCTTAAAATTTATATAGGATATATGTATTATGTACATGGATATATTGACAGTGGAAAAAATTAGCGTCAATTTAGCTTGCTAATATGGATCTCATTAATTGGTCAGTTTGTTTATTTAGTAGGATGGGAGTGGATGGGAATATAGTTATTTTAGCCATCTGCGAGAATGACTTTATCAATGTACATGAAAACCTGGTGCAACATCCAAGTAATAATATATCGATTAACCTTAAAATGCAAATGTGCAAATGCAAATATATAGTAACTAAAAAGTTATCCTTAAGTTGAATATAGTTTATTTTCTAACTCGTATTCTTTTGTATTAATTTAAATTGATTAAATAAAAAAGTATAAGGGGCTGTAAAAAAAATATTTAGAGAAAGAAAGAAATAGAAAGAGACTTTTTACAAGCGAATGAGAGCAATGGATATAGAATACGTGGATATATTAACATTTAGGTTGATAATATGAACCTCATTTGTTGGCCAGTTCGTTCATCTAGTAGAAGTATCTAGCTGCGAGTATCACTTTATTAGAGTACATGAAAATCTGGTGCAACATCCAAGTAATGATATAACGATTATGAGATCGCAACCCTAACTTTAACAATGAAATTCTTTCTCAAGGGTCAGTTTGAAAAAACATTTGCATAATTCTTTTTTTGTATCGAAGTTAATCTCAATAGTTGTTTGTTAGTTTATTTTTTCTGTCTCTTGGTTTTCTTAAAGTAAGGTTTTTTTAGGGATAAAACTTTCTCTCAGAAGAATGTGCGAAGCAGACAACAAAATTTTGACAACCTCTATGTTAGGAAGGTGGAATCCTAATAAAGGGGTGTTGAAATCCCCCAACGCCCTCCTTCATCACGCCACTGCTGGAAATAACGCAAAAAATTAAAAAGCATGAATTTTGCCTTACAATACATAATGCAAAGGATTTTCATATATTTTTTACTTTATTACTCAACTTAATTTCTTTCTGTTTTTAGTTGCAAGAAAGGTTTTTAGATTTAAAAAAAAATATTTAAATATTAGGCACAAAAAAATGTTTAAAAACTGATTAAAATAAAGAAGAGTATAACAACAATAAAGTAAACATTAAGGGATCTTAAGGGATAAGACAATGGAGATTAATTAGTGTTGATAGACAAATTTTTCCTTTGTAGATTGTAAATTTAAAATTATTTTTGGACACTGCTAGTTGGAACCATCCTATTAAGATTTAATAAAACTTTTAAGCCTGCGAATTAGGAAGAGTACTTGAAAAATCAATGGAACAATTTTTGGATCTACTGCAGTTCACGGTAAAATATTGCTGGTAACGAATATTTCCAAAAATCTATGAATTTTAAAGGCTGCTAGCTGCCAAACGGCTGAACGTACAGATCATGCCCGCACACTGTTTTAAGCGGCATAAGAAGGCCTACAAATAATCTCGAATAGCCATAAATCAATATTGCATAATTATCTCGCAGTGCAGAGAAATGCACGAAAAAAGGCCTATTTTACGCGTTTTTCTTCAGTGAAGCTTTCCCTGTGCATCATTGGATCTTGGCTATTCCAGATTATTTGTAGGCCTTCTTATACCGCTTAAAATGATGTGCGGGCATGATCTGTACGTTCAGCCGTTTGGCAGCTAGCAGCCTTTAATATTCATAGATTTTTGGCAATATTCGTTACCAGCAATATTTTACCGTGAACTGCAGTAGATCCCAATTTTTTTTAAAAATCCAAAGTCCCCTACATTCCTGATTGAAAATATTAAACAGTGACAGATATACTTGAACTATTTTAAAGGAGGGCCTTTATTTAGTTGTTCACACACAGCCACATAAACCATAATATTGTAAAAAGTCATCCATTTTTCTCATAACAGTAAAATTAGAAAATAAAATACATTATAAAAATTATTAAAAATTTGTGCATAACAACTTCCATAAAAGCAAAGCTTAACCATTGGAATGTCAGACATACAAACATGAACAAATGCATCATTATTTATAAGTCTGAACTAAAAATCTAAATAATTCTATTAAAAAATACTTACAATTAAGGCTAATGTTATAAATATGTGTTCGCAGTTGTGACACTTTTGCGGACGTGAAAAAACACTTTTATTATTTAGTTATATTCTTTCTCCTCCGCACCCCTAGTTGACTTTTCTTTTTCCTTTTCTATTTTTCTTTCTCTCTCTCTCTCTCTCTCTCTATCTTTCTCTCTCTGTGTTTATTCAGTGGTTTTTCTAAAGTTATTTGTATGACGTAACAACATCCTATCTCCCTTTCTCCCCTGCTTTTTCTTTTTTTCTTTCTCTTTTCCTCTCTTTATTTCACTTTGTTTACTGAAACCACCCTCGCCTTTCTCTTTCTCGTACGCAAAAGTGCGTCTCGTAAGATTTATAGAAAGCCGTTATTACAATTGCGTCCGTACGCACCCCGAAGCTATAACTTTGCGTACACTGTAACCACCCCACCACCCTTCTCTTTCATTCATACCACCCGCCTCACCCCCCGGTCGGTGTGATAGTACTAAGTATACGCATTTTCTTGTAAATAATCTTAGCCATGACGCAAGACGTTTCAAACTTTTATTTGTGTTTCGACGTGATTTGGGTGATTTTTTCTTATAACACACCTTTGCAGTTGCTTTCAAGCATCAAAGGCAAAACCATAGTGAAATTTTAGTGACTTATTTCCCTTATATATATTATAACCCGAAAAGTTATCATTCTTATTCTTTGCACTTTATTATGATTATAGTGTAAATTCAATTGTTTTATAACCAGACTTAACTGGTAAAAAAATAATTCTTTGTAAAAATGACCTATCTAAAAAGCACATTAAAAGCACAAAACTTTTGAAAATGTCAAGCATATATAAAACCATATGGAAATTCTGTGAATTTTTTTGGGAGTGGAAGTTTACTAAATTTTCTCTTATTTGCTTACATTAAACTTAGGATATTTTAATGAAGCATGATTGGTTGGTTTAAAATAGGAGTGTCCAAACTTGTCAACCATGAATTTTAATCTACAAAAGAAGTAATTTTGCTTATCAGCATTGGGGAAGTATTTCAATATATCATTCATTGTCATATTCCTTAAGATTTCAGAAAATAAAAAGTAGAAAATTGTTTAGGTCTTGAAATTTGATAAGGGTTTCTTTTAAAGGACGCCTGCAAGAACTCTCACGCTTTAACTGCTGAAAGACTGCCACAAGTAGACCCAATACCCCAAATTTGAAGCCTTCAGCTTCAATAACCTAAAAATTCTAGGCATTTCAAAATAGTATTTTATGTACATTGATATTTTGAAAGATTTCCAATGCTCATAAAAGAAAAAACAATATTAAATTACGTCGCCTAGACACAAAATTATAACCTTATCTTTGTCAGAAACTTAGATTACCGGTAACTGATTACATTTTTACATTAAAAACACCACATTTCATAGTCAAAATCTATGAAAAAAAATCGATTTAAATTGCATTTGTAAACGAAAATCATAGCGGACACAAAGGGGGAAACTTACACAAGCTCAGCTGTGATTGGTTGTTTAGCTGATTCAGCCTTCTGATTGGCTACAGTACATTCGGTACAATGCAAGTTAAACTTAATTTTTTTTAATGATTTTGACTATAAAAATGGGTATTTTTATTGTAAAGATATAATTAGTTACGGGCAACCTAAATTTCTGACAAAAATAAGCTTATAATTTTGTTTCTAGGCCACGTAGTTTAATTTCAAAATTTCTAACATTAGCATTGAATTTCTTTCAAAATTTCCATTGTATATAAAATATCAATTTAAAACGCCTAGAACTTTTTTTGTTATAGAAGCTGAAGGCTTCAAATTTGGGGTAATGGGTCTGCTTGTGGCAGTCTTTCAGCAGTCAAAGCGTGGTATTTCTTGCAGGATTCCTTTAAATCTTGAATCATACTTTTTTTCCATTACAAAATATACATGTTCTAAATACTGGCACTTTATTTTTTTTTTTTTTTTGGGGGGGGGGGGTAGTTGTGAGAAGTTTTCATTTGTTTGTTTTTAACCTACGGTCAGGATAGGTTAGGTTATATTAGATCCAAGGTAGCCCTGCAATGTTGTGGAACTGTGTTGTGGTTAGCTAGGAGGGATACTTTGCTCTCCAGGCATTTTGAGGGAAAGCACTCAAAAAAAAAAAATGGTTTCGCAAGTATCTATATTCTATCATACTTCTTAGAATACTAAATATTAGTCTCTATTTACTTATTTCAAAAGTTAATTGCTTATATATTTCAATAAATTTCTAAAAAGTTTGTCAAAAAATTAATCCTTTTCTCAACGTGTATTTTTATGTCAGTAACATAAATGTGCTTCTGAATCCGGGAGAGGGAAATATTATTCAAATAAAAATAAATTTCATATGAGAAGGTTAATTTGAGGTTTAATAACACCAGTAGCTACGCCCATAAGGGCTCTGGGGGTGAAGGGGGGTGATTTCAACTCCGCCCCATTTTTAACTTTAGTTTCTTAAAATAAAAGTTAAAAAGGAGAACCATATTAGTTTAGCGGTTTGTGAGAATCTTCGGTACAAAGACACACAAAGAGATAGACAGACATACTGTTACTTTTTTTATAAGGATAACCAAGGACAATAAATTCTTGATGAAAGGCAAATTCAGGATCCAAATTTGTACAGTATTGTTAGTGTTTAAAAGGTTTATTATCCAATGTGAGGAGCAGTATTTTATTGGTTAATTTGCTCCTGTACTACTACTTTTAAAATTCAATTATTAAATTTGCAAATGTGATTTCATTAGCCCCTTAATACTCCAGAAACTTGCAAAGGCAAACTTTTAAAATGATATAAATTTTTGATTACAGTTAAGGTGCGCTACTTATGGATACAGTTATACCTTTATTTGTTTTATTATAGAATAATAGTCTGATATCCTTTAGTTAATGACTCTTTTTTAGTTCGTGTTTCTAATTGGGTATTTACCAAATTACGTTCAATTAACCAACCAAAATAATTGCTACATACAGAGAGCGTCTATACAGGGAATATGTGGATAAGACAATGATTGATAATTGATGTTTTATTAATTAAATAAAATAATTGGTACATAAAGAGCATTTATACAGCTTATTTGGAACTGGTGATCTACGTAGTAGTGAAACAATTGTCTTCCGTTAATAAAATGTTAAAAAAAAACTTGTGTTTATATAGGAATATAATATTATATAAGTTTTAAGCTTTTTGTCTGATCCGATATGGTTCTCCTTTAGCATGGAGCTTTTTATAGGAACAGGGAAGGTTTTAAAATATTTTTGGGAAGTGTGTCTCCCTCTCCCAAGAGAAATTGTCAATTGAAAAAATGACCCCCCGCCACAAAAAAAAATAGTTTTTATTCTAAAACAAAAATTTAATGTGAAGGGTCAAATTCCCCAACCCCATATTCCTTCAGTGTTTCTAGAGGCCTCTAGGGGCGTATCCGCTAGTTTGATAATAAACCATCCTTTCATCCTACCAAATACGTTTTATTGGCAACTGAATATTGCAGCTAGTGTTTTTTTTATTTTTATTTTAATCATTTTTGTCTATACTTGTCTTAACGATAAAGAAGTGGTGGTTTCACCTAAAGAGACAAGTCGAGCAAAGAACACCCTCCCCTCACTTAGCAACTAATAAGCTACCATGAAATACGTGAAATATACTAAAGTAACAGGATGTTTGTCTGTTTGTTTGTCTGTGTATATGTGTGTTTGTACCGAAGGATATTTCTAACCGCTGAACCTATTGGGTTCTCCTTAACAAGGTAGATTCTTATAAGTCCCGGTAAGGTTTATAACTATTTTGGGGGAGTGTACCACCACCCTCCTAAGAGAAATCACAAAAAAATCCAAAAAAAATTACGTACTCGATTTTAGAAATAGGGTTTAACGCCAACATAAACGTCAAACGCAAGATAGACATATTTTAAATATAAAAAAATATTTAAAGTGCCACTAGAGGCCTCTCGTGGCGTAGCCGCTAGTGAAATATAAGCTAGATAACCAGGAAATCTAAATTGATAAGGCAATGGGCGATAAATTTTTGTACATCTTCAAATGATAATACACAAAATTAACCCGTCTGTAGATTAAAATAAGTGGTATACACAATTAGAATTCAATACAGTATTTAAAATTGTTGATCCTACGAATAAGAAAACTTTGGGGACTAGTTTAGTAAAATGTCCCCTTCCTCACTGGAAATATTAAAAGTGAAAAGTTTCAATATCAATATCACCAAAAATGATTATTGCCCTAGTTTTAAAAATTTCAAGTTTAATAACCTTTATTATAAGCAACAAATACATAAATGTTTATATTTCACCTGCGGCTATAAATTGCAGAATTTTACCAAACAAAATTAGTTCCGCCCCAAAATTAGATTGCCGGGAAAAAATTTTGCTCTGGGTCAATTATACATTGCAGTGTTGCATTTAAATTTAGATCAACTAACGGCTGCACCCATAGTCTTGGAAGTTTCATAAATATAAAAAAGTTTCATTATTTTTTTCAGTTTTAGATATAATACCTTCTCTATAAAAATATATATTTTTACTATGTTTCTGAATATAATGAAATATCTACTTTAGTTTTAGGAAGAAATACAGTTTTACTAGGTTGGCAACTGTCATAAAAGCGAAGGTTAACAAATCTGAAAGACAAACGAACAGTAGCATGCATAGAGTAACTGTAATTATAACATCAAAGAAACAAAATATTATTTTTATATACAAAACATCATCAGAAAGTATATCATTAAAATGCCTGAATGCAGGTTTTTAAATATAGACGCGACGACAAACGTGTTTAGCCTTGATTATTAGGATGCTTCTCTTATTATATAGTGTCTATTCAACCTAGAAAAGCCTAAATTAACGACCATTGCTATCCGTTATGAACAGATGACGGAAAGACCAGCCCTAGTTATAGAAAAGATTTGCTCAAACTGATATCAATGCATCATTCGTCAATTGAATATCATTTAAAATAAACATTAACCGAAAACCTCACTCTAATTGGATTAATATAGAAAATTCTAAAGCATCAATTAGGGATCTAATTTTATCTGATTCTGATTGAATTCTATTTTATCATAGAAGTTTGTTTGTACTTCATAATCTTGTTAGCCGGAGCGCCAAGTTGGTTATCCATTTTAGGGAAGTTTTACACAGGTCTCTGGATCAATTAATGCAATTTTAATTTGAGATTTAGTTCTTGAAATGGATTTGGCGTATTTTTCTGCCCACTGTCTCACCCTATAATAAAAAAATGCCTAGATGCAAGTGACTCAGCCGCTAATTAATCAATGAACCTTGATTTAGCTATCATTATTGAAGTTAATGAATAGTTATTCATCACACCATAAAATAGACAGCTTTTCGCGAATAGTAAAATGGAAAATTGTTGGCCCCTAGGGGCCGAAGTCCTGGAACAACAAAACTCGTATTAATTTCATGGTTTTTATTATTTTAGTTTTAGAAAATTAAAAGTATTTCAGTATGTCTGAGAACCGGATCTAATCTAATAAAATGGTTTCGAAGCCAATAATGGAAGAAAAATATGTTTATATATTCTGTAATAATTAATAAGTTTAGCCCATAAAATTATGACAACAGTTAAATAACCTCAAAGACATTTAATAAACATAAAATTGTCAAAGGTTACTAGCTTTCCCATTATTGAAATTATTATTACAATGGTTTTATTATGTACTTGGAACAAACACCAGATTATCTTGTACCTTAATAAAGTGAAACTTGAAGCTGTCTAAAATATCGTTACCTTACATCCAACCCCTTTTCCCAGTAACTTTCCCTCCTGCTGTATAAATGAACTAGTCAATAAATAAGTTCCATGTTGGCAACCTTGATTGACGACAATTTTTCCCCTGTCATAATGTCCACGCATATTGTTATATCCATTATCATTACATACTCTACATACACGGAATTATGAGACTGTTATTTCAATTAAAATGAGTCCTGCTGCTCTATTTAGATTATTATCTTTAAAACTGTCTTGACAACTAGCTATATGTGTGATCAAATTGCTTAGATTGTTGAACTTTAGACGGCCAATTATTTAATACTTATATGAGAGCAATTCACATTGCTATGTTTGAAACTTTGAAAGACATCAAGGGATCTAAAGGGATAAGACAATGGATGATAAATTAATGTGCGATCCCAGTGATCAAAGCTAAATATCCCCTTTTGTAAAGATGATTTTCCTAAAAAATAATTTTCGTTGTCCAGTATATAGCGACGAGAAAGAAGTGAAATGCAGACCAATAATAATATATTGATTATTGGGCCTAAAAGGCTAAAATATCTGCATTTTCTACGGAGGGTGGATATTAGATTGGTATCTAAAGTTCAATAAACACATTGGATCAACAAATTGACAAAGACCAAATTGTGTCAAAAAATTATCCATGTGACGTCATAAAAAATGAGGGAGATGAGACGACGAGAAGTGGGGAAGAAAACCCCTAAAAAAGAGATGGATAATCCTTTATTTTTTTTGACTTCACATGGATTATTTTTTACACAATTTGGTCTTTGTCAACAAATTGTTTGACTTTTATTTATATGTTTTTTTTTACAGAGTGCATTCGCTAACACTTGGTCAACTGAATTTGAGTTTTCGATTGTGTAAATAGCACCCTCATCCTATCTCAATATTTACTACTAGCCAAAAAAGCTTCAAACTTCAAAAAAATCAAAATTTTTAATGTATAAGTTGTCTTACTATTTTTTTATAATTAATGATGATGTAGCTGAAAATGGCGTTTGCAATAGTTGGGTTATCTGCTGTACCAGTGTACAACCTCGGAAATTAGGAATGATAATCCATTTTCAGTTGATCTAACACTTTCCTAAATTGTGTGCAGTTCTGATTATCTTAGACTTATACTTGTGATTGTGACCTAAGTCGACCTTCCATTTTAAAATTTGGTTTAAATATTAAAAATCATTAATACCTTATTTTTTTTGGGCGGGGGGGGGGGATGGTTGGCTGGGGAGGTATTTTTATCATGGAAGATTTTTTTCTATGGTCAAGGTACTCCAAAATAAAAATCACTGGACATATAAGAAGCTACCCTGTAAAGGAAAACCATTTGGGTCCAGCGATTAGCAAGATCTTAAACTACACGTACAGACAGACATTATTATACGATTGATTATAATAAATATGATATTTCATATATTAGAATTATTTTTTGTTACATGTGTGTTTTTGGAGATTTTATTTAATATTTCAGGTTAGGATAAGATGAAAGTGGACTCAGGGGGGAGGAAAATGGCACAAATATTTTCAAATATTCATAAAATATTTCTTCTCGCACTTTTTATGGTAAGTTATGGATTTTTTTCATTCTTGTTATATACAAATTCATTTTGATAGTTATGATTGTAAATTGTTCAGAGGATTTTTTCAAAGCTTTCTAGAAATTCTTAATATGTAATGGTTATTTTGATAACATAGTAACTCTATAAATAGATTTTCTAAGAAAGAAATCTATTTTTTTCTAGCTCTATTTTTCTCTTTGGGAGCCGGGGTGAAATTTTAATACTTACTGCAAATATTTTACTTTAATATATGAGAAATATAAAAAAATGTACATATACTTTTATTTCAGTGTATGCTTGAAAGTAGCCAAGGAATTACCCCTTTATTTGGTTCTCCATACCTGTATACAAGTTTCAACTATCCCAGTCCTCCTAACCAACCTGCCAGAGACAGATACTCTTATGCAAGAAAGGTAATTATATTAAATTATGGAAAACCGAATTCATTCCATAAAAAAAATTAAATTATTGAGAATTATTGGAACACTATAAGCTCACCTATATCAGATCTATGTAGATCTGACATCAAGAACTTTATGCAATAAAACGAAAGCCATAATGTAAATGTTTAAAATTGACAGTCTATGTGTAATAAGAGTTGTCGCAATTATAGGTATTAAATAAATATCTTATTATAGGTATACTAACTTATAAAGATATATGTTCTTATGCTAGAAATGTAATATAGTATTTTGGTATACCCTTTGTTATGGGTGTACTAATTTACAAGGAACTATCTTGTTATAGGTACATTTAGAAACAAAAGATATATACTCCTATTTTAGAAATGTGATATGTTTTATATAGTTATGCCTATCTCAGCTGTCTTTTGATAGGTATACTAACACACAAAAGATATAGCTATAAATGTTTATAAATTTGGAGGTTTCCAACTGTACACTAAATTCTCCTAATTACTTACAAATTAAATTGTAATTAAATTACTGAGCAGCAGCATTAAATTTTTTTGATGATGAGAAATTTTTAAAAACAAAAGATTTTATAACCTTCTTAAAAAGTTGGTAGGTTAGGCAAAGTTCGGGTATCAGGGCTTTTAGAGTTCAGTTATGTTAGGCCAACCGTAAATAACGTAATTGAAGATTTCAGTGTACGATAGTATCTTTGAGGAAAATTACCGATGATTATTACCTCTTTTTTGTGTGTCGAATTTGATAACCCCATCTATTATTTGAGATTTTAAAAGAAAGAGTTAAAAAAATTGGGGGAGGGTGGGATTTATTTATTTTTTTTTTTGTGGGGGGAGGGGTTGCCCCCCCCCCCCCAATTTTTATTGTAGATAAAAAAAAGATTTGGTGGGGGGTATTTTTCTAGGGGTGATTTATCTTGGGAATGTGGTGGTACCCTCTCCAAAAATAGTTATAAACCTTCCCGGGACTTATGAGAAGCTATCCTATTAAGGAGAACCCGATCCTTTCAGCGGTGAGCGAGATCCTTCGGTACACAGACAGACAAACAAACAGACAGACAGACAGACAGACAGACAGACAAATAGACATCCTGTTACTTTATTATAAGGATACACGATTTCATAAAAATGTTTATATAATTGGCCTATGTTTTATTTTTTAGTTTGGTCATTTTGGAGAGAACCTGATCTCCTTGCTGGGGAATGGATATATTGGTGGGGACCCACAGCAGCAGGAGCAACAACAACCATACCCACAGCAGCAGGAGCAACAACAACATTACCCACAAGGAAAAATCATGAACCATGGCGTAGCTACAAATGGTGCTATAAATACATTCAGGTCTAGTATTTTTATCTCTAAAGATAATACACAAAACTATCATTTCTGTAGATCTTAATTAGTGGTTGAAATGTTTAAACACTCAACTTATAGTTAAGCAACCAATCATAATTCACTAAAGTCCCCAAAGTTGTTAAGCCAACAAATAAGATATCGTTATTATAAAACTCTGGGGACTAGTGTAAAAAACAGCCCATTGTCCCCTTTATCTCTGTAAATTTCTGCAAAAGTTTACCTTTACTGTAGATTAAACCAATTAGTGACAAAGTTTTACATGAAAGTACCCAAAGTTTTGCACACACGAATAAAAGAAAATATTTTTAAAAATTCGGGTACTTTAAGTAAGGAAAGGGAGATTTAAGGCCAAACGATTGGAAAATCTAAATGCAAGTGAAATTGAAAATGATATAACCAATTGTCTGGACAGATCTTAGAATATAAATTGCCTACTTTATTGCATAACCTGAAGGGTTTAGTGATTCGTTCTTTTTTTTGGTAGCAAAGCTACTCTATCTCACTCTGTTTGTCTGTCCAAATGTAAAATAATCGGCTGATGACATTTAGATCATTTGTCCTAAGATTTGGTTTCAAAGGTTAAAGAGGGTACTCTACTGTCTTTTTTATTAAATTTGATAGGTTTCAAAGTATTTCTTAAAACAAGCCAATAATTTTTCAAAAAGCTTGATTTTTAACTTATAAAGAAAGAAATACTTTAACTTAGGACACTAAATAATGGGTGATCTTAAAATTTAAATTAACATTTTGTTGTGTATATTTCAGGAAGAAAAGAAATCCAAGCGCTGTGTACCAGAGTTCTGGACCCAGCTCTTATAGAACATACAATACATACAGTAGTAGTAGTAGTTATAACAATGCTAGTCCAAGCTATTCATACAGTAGTCAAATTAGTACCAACTCTTTTAGGCCATACTATTCATAATTTATAATTTTTATATAATTTTCTGTCTTTGATATTAATAATGTTATAAATTTTAGACTAATTATTTTAAGAAAATTATTGTATTTCTATTTCTATATATTCCCTTTTTTCAAATTAACCTTCTTCGTAAAACTACCATGACTAAAATTTAAGACTGACAAACCGTCAAACATTTAGTTCATATACATATATTTTAGAAAATCTTTACTAGTAATCTTTTAAAGAAAATTGTACTAAGGTATTCATTGTAGTAATCAGAATTCTGACAATCAATTCTATTTAAAAATTTCCCCACCACTAAATTCCTTCCTTTCCCTCCTTATTACCCACTTTCCTTTAATTACACCACAAAAACATGTTTATGCCAAAATTACGCCATTAGAATATCCTATATTTCAGCAATTTCAAATTCTATTAATTTTTTGAATAACGGCCACTGGTAGTAAAAAGCAGTACTTTTTAAAGCAATTCAAATGTATATCAAAATACAAATCTTACCTTAAATGAAACCTAAGGGCATTAACTAATTAATTTACTGTAAATATTGTAATTAAAAACATACTTTTAGTGATCTCAACGTCATTTTTTAGGCAGCTCATTTGTAATTTTTTCATCATCATCAATTAGAAAAAAAATTCTCAGTTAAAATTATAAACTAATTAACATTTACCAGATTTTATTTAATTTTTTTTCTTCAAAGCATTTGCATTGTTTGAATTATTTATCCAAGGGCTTCCAATATTTTTTGTATTAACATCTAATCATATTTATTTTATTTAATGTATATTTATCAAAAATAATTGTGGAATAGAACAAATAAAATTTAGAACTGATTGATTGTTTAAAACTTATTTTATTTGTGTATCGTTACAAAGCTACTATACGATCAAATCGTCTTTGCTTTAAATTTTAAATGTTATCATTATTCAGAGACGACTCTACAAGTGTCTGTCGATGATGGAATAATTCAGATCCAATATTGTACAGTTTATATTTGAAACAAACGTCTGCCACGAGTATTACAACATACAAATATATTAAAGAGGTTGGTTTACTTCAATATACAAAACAAACAGTTTTAAATCCATTATTTCTACTTTTAATAACAGCATTTTTAATGAATCTTATTCGACTTTTGTATTTGTTAAACTTGCATATATTTGAGGTGTGCTGGGTCTTTGTAATCTGTCTGTATATCTATCTTTATCAGTTATCTTCTTTTTAAAAGCGAAGCTTTTCTATAATTAGGGTCGGTCCGTCCGTCCGTAACGGATAGATTTTTTCGCTAATTTAGGCATGTTAGAATTGTCCTATTGGTTTCAAACTTTGCATGGTGATTCCTGTAGTAGTTAGGTACGATTTAGAAAGCGTAGCAACTCTATAATCATTACCAGAATGTCCGTACGTCCATTTTAAACATGTTGATTTTTTTAACTTTTTTAACAACAAATTTTTATGTAATAATCTGAATGATCTGATTTTTGGTATACTGATTCCTGGGACAACAAAGTACAATATTATTAGCGAAGCAACTCTATAGTAAAGTCCTAAAAATGTAAGTATGTCCATAAACATTATTCTGTATCAAGCAGTTTTCAACAATTTTACTTAAATTTTGCTTCGACATTTATACATTTATATTCTGATTATTTAGTTCTGACACTATACAAGTGTTAGTGTCCGTTTGTCCTACCGTTTCAGTGCTTCGCTTTTATGGATGTTGTCATCCTTGTTCGTCTACGTTCCAAGATATGCATGCAACTTATTTTCAAAAAGCTTGGCTTAGTTTCTCCTCATTGAGACAAGCGTTTAAATAATAAATTTATTGCCCTGAATGTTAATTAGGACAAAAAATTCGCCGAACTTAAAAGAAATATTTTTAGCAAATGAAGATTTTTTAAATTTTACTTATAGAAGGTTTGATCTAATAATACGAGCGAAGGAATTTTTAGTTCATCAATATAATTGAATTCTTATATGGATATTATTAAAAAGTTATTGTCAAAACAAGAACATTTTCTATCCAATAATGTAGTCAGAATGTTCTTACACTGTTTTCCTATTGGTCCAATTAAAATATTAAGGATCTAGACTTTGTGTATTTATTGTTTAAACAAAAGATACGCGTTTGCCTTTGTAAATATTGCACTGAAACAATGGATATAGGTTATACATGGATATATTGACAAGGTAAAGTTATGTTACTAATATGGACCTCATTTATTGGTCAATAGTATCATCCAGTAGGAGGGGAGGGGATTACGTAAAGGGGGTAGATGGGGGGTATCGTTAATTTAGCCAGCTACAAGTTTTACTTTATTACATGATAAACTGGTGCAACATCCAAGTAATAATATATCGATTACTTAAACTATTTCTCACAATAAAAAAATCAATTACTTGACGGCGTTAAAAGAAATAAAAAGTAACCATACATTAAATCTATAAGTAGCGCAACAGTATAATTTAATTAAATTTTAATTTATTTTTTCCAATTCTTATAACAATGTAAGAAAAATTCTGTAATGACGATAAAAATAGTTCTAATTGTAAGAAGTTATTGTGGGAGGAATTCCTTGACCCTCAACAGGCGCAACTCATTACCATTCACAGTAATATCAGAAAAGGCTTATGCAATCAAAGGGTTAGGAGTATGAACGGCGTTTCACCATGCCTTGCCAGATTTGTTCAGAGATACTTCAAAATAAGATCTGTATAGTATCCTGTCCTCTATAGAGTCATAGAGTAGCTTTTTGTAAAATTAATGTCTTCAACTGGGAGCTATACTTATTAAGTAGTGCATTTTCTTTTTAAATTAAAATCTCCGTTATTTTTTGCCATTTCTTCACTTTTGTTTGGAAATATATATGAAAACAGGGATCTAAAGGGATAGATAATGGATGATAAATTTATATATGTACAATCACCCCAAAAGATGATTAAATTATCCATTCTCTAGATAAGAATTATTTGATGAAACGTTTGAAAACGTTTAGATTGGAAACAACAAATTTCTAATTTAGTTTTTAAAAGCAAAAGAAAAAAAAATTGGAGTCATATTGTCTAAGGCGATTTCTGTCGGGAGCGTGGTGGTACCCTCCCCCAAAAAAGTGTAGCAAATCTTCCAAGGACCTATGAGAAGCTATTGAAAAGGATAACGTTGTCGATTTAGTGGTTAGCGAGATCCTTTAGTACAGACAGACACACAGACAAACATTATGTAGCTTTTATATAAGGATAACTGCAATTGAATCCTGCATATTTAAGCCACACATGAATTAAGAAAACAAAAAGTAATTATATTGAACTCTTTGCACTGTTAATTAATAACAAAGAAAATTCTGTAGAATCTTTAAAATTAACAGTAGATCATAAATGTACCACCATTTTTTTAAATCGACATACAATTTTATAATTCTATTGAATTGAACAACTATTTTGAAGTTTTTTCATCAAAACTAAAAGTTACAATAATAAAAATTCTACTTTATTGTATGTGTCTTTATATGTTTTGAAAGATCTCGAAAACTGGTAGACCGACGCGATCAATCCACAATTTTTAGGGAACCTTTGTAAAGGTTTAGATCAATAGAAGATGGACCAGACGGGAAGAGGTATAACACCCAAAAATACTTTCACTGAATTTTGATTGGTTAGTTATTTATGTGTTGAGAGTTCAAACTTTTCAACCGCTAATCTTAATCTACAGAAGGGGTAATTTTGTATGTCATCTTTTGGGCTATGTACATCAATCTATCGGCCATTGTTTTATCCCTTTAGATCCTTAACTAATAATACTTTTTAACCTTACTTTGAGGGGGAGTGAGAGAGAGGGGCAAATCTAATAAATGAGGTTTTTTTTTATTAAATTGTGTATTAAAATTTATTGTAAGATATGCTCGACTGATTGGCTAACTTATCATATATCACAAACATTTTCGGAGCCAAGCTGTATTTAATTTCTTATAAATATTTTTTTTATAAATTTATTTTGAGATGATTTTTAAAAAAACTTGTTTGTTTAATGCAGGATATCTCAGTATCTGTTGGTTTTCATGCATGTTTGTTTTTTAGGGAGGGGGTTTGCCATTTTACATATACAACCTTTATTGTTGATTTATCTAATTCATCTGATTCCTAGGAAAACATTGTAAAATTCTTTAATCAAGTCTTAAAAATGTAAGTATTTTCTTAGTACAGAACTTGTACAATTTTGTTTAGACCTATATATGACAATCTCAATGTGTTCCTTTTTGTTTGTCCTTTGATTACAAAGCTTCGCCTTTATGGAAGCTATCATCCTTTTTTTTTATAATAACGTAACAGTTGACGTTAAAACTGTGCAAGTATATATATTGTGTGCACTGATTTATTAATTTTTCTGCACAAATGATTTCTTTTATTTTAAATAATTTCCCACCACCAGAGGCAGCTATTCAGCCAATTAATTCCAATTGAAAATGCCGCAAAATTTAATATTTTGTTGGAGTAAAGTTGGAATTAAACTTGTATTTTCTCGTATCTGAAGGGGAGTTGGTAGGAAGGTGAGAAAAAAGGAGAAAAAAGGGGAAATTTTCCTTTAGAATTATTTGTCAGAATCACATTCCCTTTTCCCTGCTTACCACTAAGTCATGGAGGAATAAGACATCTTTGTAATTGGATCAAAATTATGACAAGCATAATGACCCCTCACTCTAACAAATGAAATAAAGCTTTGGGTACCAGTGTTATTTACAGTCCCTCTCTGGGCACAGCGAGAGTTTCTTTAAAACTCTTTAAAATTATCCTAAAGCTTTACTAGTATTTATAAGTCAAAAGGTTTCGTGATTGTCAAGAATTCTAGAATTAGTATAACCAATATTTATGAGAAACGGATTTATTTTTGTAGATGGTATCTCTAATCATCATTTTGTTTATAAAGTTTCAAATCCCTTATCTCATTTAAAATATAATTTTGTAATGATGAAAATCAGATTTTATGTATTGTTTTAGAAATCCCAAAAATATTCATAATATTATTGTCTCACTATTATTAAAAGCTAAGCTTTTCTATAATTAGGGTCGGTGCGTACGTCCGTACGTCCTAGACAGATAGCTTTTTTCGTTAGTTTAGGCATGTTAGAATTTTCCTATCGATTTGAAACTTTGCATTGTGATTCCTGTAGTAGTTAGGTACGATTAGAAAGTGTAGCAACTCTATAATCATTATAATTATCCGTACATCCATTTTAAACCTGTTGATTTTTCTACTTTTTTAACAACAAATTTTTATGTTATCTTATTATTGATTTTGATCTGATTTTTGGTATATTGATTCCTGGGACAACAAAGTACACTATTATAAGCAAAGCAACTCTATAATCAAGTCCTAAAAATGTAAGTATGCATTATCCTGTATCAAGCAGTTTTTCAAAAAATTTACTTACAATTTTGCTTCGACTCTAATACTTTTATATTCTGTTTTTTCAGTTCTGACACTATACAAGTGTTAATGTCCGTGCTTCGCTTTTATGGATGTTGTCATCCTTTTTTTTTAATTTTGCCATTTCAAAGTTAGTAACTATATAACTATATCATCCAGTAGGAGGGGAGGGGATTACGTAAAGGGGGTAGATGGGGGGTATCGTTAATTTAGCCAGCTACAAGTTTTACTTTATTACATGATAAACTGGTGCAACATCCAAGTAATAATATATCGATTACTTAAACTATTTCTCACAATAAAAAAATCAATTACTTGACGGCGTTAAAAGAAATAAAAAGTAACCATACATTAAATCTATAAGTAGCGCAACAGTATAATTTAATTAAATTTTAATTTATTTTTTCCAATTCTTATAACAATGTAAGAAAAATTCTGTAATGACGATAAAAATAGTTCTAATTGTAAGAAGTTATTGTGGGAGGAATTCCTTGACCCTCAACAGGCGCAACTCATTACCATTCACAGTAATATCAGAAAAGGCTTATGCAATCAAAGGGTTAGGAGTATGAACGGCGTTTCACCATGCCTTGCCAGATTTGTTCAGAGATACTTCAAAATAAGATCTGTATAGTATCCTGTCCTCTATAGAGTCATAGAGTAGCTTTTTGTAAAATTAATGT
Organism: Acartia tonsa; assembly: GCF_053477335.1. Taxonomy (NCBI): domain Eukaryota; kingdom Metazoa; phylum Arthropoda; class Copepoda; order Calanoida; family Acartiidae; genus Acartia; species Acartia tonsa. Next base: position 16,665,827 of record NC_137265.1, read on the forward strand.
CTTCAACTGGGAGCTATACTTATTAAGTAGTGCATTTTCTTTTTAAATTAAAATCTCCGTTATTTTTTGCCATTTCTTCACTTTTGTTTGGAAATATATATGAAAACAGGGATCTAAAGGGATAGATAATGGATGATAAATTTATATATGTACAATCACCCCAAAAGATGATTAAATTATCCATTCTCTAGATAAGAATTATTTGATGAAACGTTTGAAAACGTTTAGATTGGAAACAACAAATTTCTAATTTAGTTTTTAAAAGCAAAAGAAAAAAAAATTGGAGTCATATTGTCTAAGGCGATTTCTGTCGGGAGCGTGGTGGTACCCTCCCCCAAAAAAGTGTAGCAAATCTTCCAAGGACCTATGAGAAGCTATTGAAAAGGATAACGTTGTCGATTTAGTGGTTAGCGAGATCCTTTAGTACAGACAGACACACAGACAAACATTATGTAGCTTTTATATAAGGATAACTGCAATTGAATCCTGCATATTTAAGCCACACATGAATTAAGAAAACAAAAAGTAATTATATTGAACTCTTTGCACTGTTAATTAATAACAAAGAAAATTCTGTAGAATCTTTAAAATTAACAGTAGATCATAAATGTACCACCATTTTTTTAAATCGACATACAATTTTATAATTCTATTGAATTGAACAACTATTTTGAAGTTTTTTCATCAAAACTAAAAGTTACAATAATAAAAATTCTACTTTATTGTATGTGTCTTTATATGTTTTGAAAGATCTCGAAAACTGGTAGACCGACGCGATCAATCCACAATTTTTAGGGAACCTTTGTAAAGGTTTAGATCAATAGAAGATGGACCAGACGGGAAGAGGTATAACACCCAAAAATACTTTCACTGAATTTTGATTGGTTAGTTATTTATGTGTTGAGAGTTCAAACTTTTCAACCGCTAATCTTAATCTACAGAAGGGGTAATTTTGTATGTCATCTTTTGGGCTATGTACATCAATCTATCGGCCATTGTTTTATCCCTTTAGATCCTTAACTAATAATACTTTTTAACCTTACTTTGAGGGGGAGTGAGAGAGAGGGGCAAATCTAATAAATGAGGTTTTTTTTTATTAAATTGTGTATTAAAATTTATTGTAAGATATGCTCGACTGATTGGCTAACTTATCATATATCACAAACATTTTCGGAGCCAAGCTGTATTTAATTTCTTATAAATATTTTTTTTATAAATTTATTTTGAGATGATTTTTAAAAAAACTTGTTTGTTTAATGCAGGATATCTCAGTATCTGTTGGTTTTCATGCATGTTTGTTTTTTAGGGAGGGGGTTTGCCATTTTACATATACAACCTTTATTGTTGATTTATCTAATTCATCTGATTCCTAGGAAAACATTGTAAAATTCTTTAATCAAGTCTTAAAAATGTAAGTATTTTCTTAGTACAGAACTTGTACAATTTTGTTTAGACCTATATATGACAATCTCAATGTGTTCCTTTTTGTTTGTCCTTTGATTACAAAGCTTCGCCTTTATGGAAGCTATCATCCTTTTTTTTTATAATAACGTAACAGTTGACGTTAAAACTGTGCAAGTATATATATTGTGTGCACTGATTTATTAATTTTTCTGCACAAATGATTTCTTTTATTTTAAATAATTTCCCACCACCAGAGGCAGCTATTCAGCCAATTAATTCCAATTGAAAATGCCGCAAAATTTAATATTTTGTTGGAGTAAAGTTGGAATTAAACTTGTATTTTCTCGTATCTGAAGGGGAGTTGGTAGGAAGGTGAGAAAAAAGGAGAAAAAAGGGGAAATTTTCCTTTAGAATTATTTGTCAGAATCACATTCCCTTTTCCCTGCTTACCACTAAGTCATGGAGGAATAAGACATCTTTGTAATTGGATCAAAATTATGACAAGCATAATGACCCCTCACTCTAACAAATGAAATAAAGCTTTGGGTACCAGTGTTATTTACAGTCCCTCTCTGGGCACAGCGAGAGTTTCTTTAAAACTCTTTAAAATTATCCTAAAGCTTTACTAGTATTTATAAGTCAAAAGGTTTCGTGATTGTCAAGAATTCTAGAATTAGTATAACCAATATTTATGAGAAACGGATTTATTTTTGTAGATGGTATCTCTAATCATCATTTTGTTTATAAAGTTTCAAATCCCTTATCTCATTTAAAATATAATTTTGTAATGATGAAAATCAGATTTTATGTATTGTTTTAGAAATCCCAAAAATATTCATAATATTATTGTCTCACTATTATTAAAAGCTAAGCTTTTCTATAATTAGGGTCGGTGCGTACGTCCGTACGTCCTAGACAGATAGCTTTTTTCGTTAGTTTAGGCATGTTAGAATTTTCCTATCGATTTGAAACTTTGCATTGTGATTCCTGTAGTAGTTAGGTACGATTAGAAAGTGTAGCAACTCTATAATCATTATAATTATCCGTACATCCATTTTAAACCTGTTGATTTTTCTACTTTTTTAACAACAAATTTTTATGTTATCTTATTATTGATTTTGATCTGATTTTTGGTATATTGATTCCTGGGACAACAAAGTACACTATTATAAGCAAAGCAACTCTATAATCAAGTCCTAAAAATGTAAGTATGCATTATCCTGTATCAAGCAGTTTTTCAAAAAATTTACTTACAATTTTGCTTCGACTCTAATACTTTTATATTCTGTTTTTTCAGTTCTGACACTATACAAGTGTTAATGTCCGTGCTTCGCTTTTATGGATGTTGTCATCCTTTTTTTTTAATTTTGCCATTTCAAAGTTAGTAACTATATTTCTCTTTTTCAAAAATTACTTTTATTTTAACAATGATGAAAACAAAATTAAGTAGCAAAGCTCTTGAATAATAAATTAAGAATAAAATCTTAACGAAATAATATATATTTTAGTAGGTTAATCTATAATATTATATTTGAGTTTTTCCCCTACTATTGAAATTAGGAAATCCTGGCTCTTAGGTAAATTACTGTGTACTCTTTTTTGTATTTTAGCATCTTTTTAGTAGCGAAGCTACTCTATAATTCACAATGTCCGTCCGTCTGTCCGTCCGTAATTGATAAATTAGGGAAAACGTGAATTTTTAGGCTCCTATAAAAGGTAGAAAGCTGAAACTTTTTGACAACATTCTCATCATTAAGGAGCACAATTAAGACATCAATGGCGGTCGGACTGCTTTCTAGCAGGTTTTAGGCTATTTTTATATTTTCAAAATTTCCCCATATCTTTGGTGTTTATGGTCCGATTTTCAAAATTTTTTCAGTTAAAGATATCAAAATTAAAATTCCCGTCGTTTGAAGAAAACAACGATGACGGTCAGATTGCCTTTTTTCAGGTTTTTGGCTACTTTTATATTTTTTTTACATTATCTTTGGTGTTTATGGTCCGATTTTCGAGATTTTTTCAGTTAAAGATATCAAAATTAAATATTCTGTAGTTTGAAGAAAACAACAATATCGGCCAGACTGCCTTTTAGCAGGTTTTTGGCTATTTTTATATGTTTGACATATTTCCCCATATCTTTGGTATTTTTGGTCCAATTTTAAAACTTTTTTGCATTAACAGTTTCAAAATATTTTTCCCATAGTTAAGTGCATCTAGTATGTAATTTACTTTAACCGTCTTCATCATACAAAATAAAACAAGGTTTCGTGTTTATTTTCTCCAATAAATCTATTCTTTGTTTAATAAATACACTTCAAATCTACTTGTACGTATTCCCATCCACAATTTGTGTGCTTTGCTACTTATGGATGTTGTCATCCTTGTTTATCTAATACATCAACCCTGTCTAGTATGCTATTATTATCCAATCAGAACTGTTCTTGTTGCGCTACTTGTTGGTTTAATCATCCTAATATTATCCTTTCTTATATGCTATACTATACTTCATGACAACAAAAAGATTTCATTATCAAAGAGTTATTTTACGTACAGTATCATGAGTTTTATGTGTATATATTTGGGTGGGGAGGTAACTATTAATAGGGGGAAGAAAGGGGTGTGGATTGACCGAGAGTATGGGGCGGAAAATACCATTGGATCCGAGATTCATAACTTGTAGATTCCTATTCTCCGATATACACAGTGTAGTATACTTCTACTGCACAAGTTGGCCATTTCATGCTCCGTTGGACGTGTTGTCAGAGGTTATATTCTCTTGCTCGACTCTCCGACAAATTGTTCCGCCACTTCCAGTTTAACTGCCGTGCGGCATACACATATTTTCCGATATTTTTTAAATTTATTGTAAAAAAAACTTTTTTTGTTTTTATGTTAAAAAATTTAAAAATAGTTGAAACTTTTGTTGTTTGGTTAGGGTAAGGGTATTTATTTTAAAGGACTCCAATTTAACAATAACGACAACAGCTTAAGTCACAAGATATTTTAAGCATTTTATTTTACTAAAGATATAAGTTTAAAAAAGCCATTGAAGATTCCTTCATCCTATTAAAACTATTTTGCCTCCATATTACAAAAGGTTTACATCCTAATATTTTACAATAAATGGCAGAAAAGGTTTTTGTTGTAAAATGACTTTTCCGATTATGGAAAAATGTAAAAGCAAAATATTATTATAAGATCATAACTATTTGTTGAGTTAAAAAGATACTGAATTGTATTTACTTTTTTAGAAAAATTTAAGAGAAAAAGAATGTAAGGTTTTGGGGAATCTTCTTAAATTTCTAGATTAACTAGAAATTTGACTTGAAAAGAAACTATAGCTGCTTGTTTAAAAAGAAATGAGAATGAGCAGCCACCAATCCATCAATTACTCTCAGACAGACTACAAAGCACCCAAAAGACCAGCAAAGGTGTGTGGGCATAGTTTAGTTTTAGCATTGACGGTTTCCCTATAAGTACCTAGACGAGAATAGAACCCCCTCCTCCCATTAATTTCTAAAGATAATGGGAAAAGTATTTTTTTAAGTGTAGTTGTTTTTTCATGGCAGTTTTGGTTACGTTGTATTGGTTATGACCCCCACTGTAGTTAGACAAAACGAAAAAATATATTAACCCTAGCGTATTTTCAATCTATTTTTTTAAAGGTAGGGGGGGGGGTGTCTGCTCACTAGTCCTTTTGGTTTTACACCCCTTTTCTCTACCTTAGCATTATTTTTTCATAAGGTGATAGGTTTGAGAATTTGACCATACCAACAGAAGAAAGCATTGGTTCTGCTGCTATGCCAGCCTGGTTAAATTGCATACTTTTACTAGCATAAGAGAATGAAAATATTTACAAAAACTATAATATATTCGTGGAACCTCCAATTAAATTTTACAATATTGATTTTTATTCGCGGTTTACATTCATAGAAACACGATTATAAAAAGCTAAATAACTATGCCCCTTGTCCAGGCACAACAGAAATGTGAATCTTTAAACTCGTATAACGGATATACTACATCTGAAGATGGTAGCCACACTACAACCAACTCTGCTTTGTATCCGCTGCAAGCACATGAGACCTGTGAAACTCAGTTTATTACCAGGCAACAAAATATTTAAACAACATTAACTTGATCAATTTGATCAATATTCCCTTTTTGAATACTGGAGATTTTTTATTTACTGCTTTCGGTTTAGATGGCCAATAACACAATTGATATTGAGGTCGTGAAGGTAATGTATGTTAGTCCGTCAAAAAGTCGTAACACTCTGAGAGAAATGTGATTTTCTCGGTTGCTATTCTAGATAGACTGCTGATATTTTTGTGAAGATACCATATAATATACCGTTGGTCTATAATTATTTATACAATAATTCAAATACTACAACACATAAAATAAATACTTAAAAGGTTTCGTGATTTTATTCTTGATTTATGACCACTGGATATCTGCTCTTTTTAGGTGGATCCTCAATCCATGATCTTGTTGTGTTTCGCTACTTATTGATGTTGTTATCCTTGTTTTTATTTTAGAAGCGCAACAAATCTTAACTCTGTAAGTCTGGCATTACACGCCGTACTATTTGATTAAATTAAAACTTTGTTAATTTAATCAATTTACAAATTATTCTGTTACCTGACTTAATTTTCGTAATATTCACTTAAAATACCTTGTTTAACACAGAAACCCTACCCCCTTATCTTTTAAGTAAATAGAAAAAGAAAAAAAGAGGAGAGAATTAGTTTTCCTGTTGTTTTTCTGTAATATTATATTGGGTACCGCAGTTACAGCCCATCACAGGACCTAGACACAGGAGACGAAAAAAAAATAAAAAGGGAAAGGGGGGCTCTTTGAGCCCTCCCCCCCCCCCCCCCCCCCGATCTATTAAGGTGGGAATTGGGGCCCGATCTGTAAGGGTTAATACTTATTAGTAATATCTTATTTTCTATTAGAAATAAATAGATAAATTGCAGAGAAACAAAACTGCCAATTTATATCTTTTATTTGGCATGGTATAAAAACAAAACAGCTAATATTCTAAAATAGCATAGAAAACATTATCTCTTACGGTATGGAAGTTTATATATACTAATGAATATACTAATATTTAATTTCAAAGAAATATACATATATAAATAAATTTTGACGTATATGTCTTAGAGGTAGTCCGCCAATAAATGTTATTACAGTTGCAGGCAGTTCTAAAAAGTTGAAGGCAGGCCTTCTAATTTATATTTTAATTGGATTGTTGACACCCCTATACAACCCCCCTACCGCACTTCACTATCATAACTTCTTTCTTTTTTACATTTTTAAATTTTGCTGGCCTAAAAATTTATTTTTAAAAATATATTTTTGATGGATCGGAAGAATATTTTATGATACTTATTCTTTCTGAAACTCAGGGATATGGCAATTGACTATAAAAATTTATGCCTCTCATTACCTACCAACTTGTTATTTTGACCTTTAGTTGCCTATATAAAACTGGCGGATACGCCCTTTGGATCTAGGGGCTTTTTTCGTATTTGAATGGATGGGAAGGACACAGTCAGTTTAGTGGATTTTTTAATATTAAGCTGCAGTCAAAAAACCTTACTACTTTATATTAAGAATGAAGGAAATATAAATGTGCAGCTTAATCTAAATGTTAAATGTCCTCTCACTCTCTGGAAGTATAGTAGTTATCTATCGCATCGTATTATAGACAGCTTGTACAGCTCTTGAAAGATGTACAAAGTTTCTCAACAACTGCTAAATTCTTTACAAGAAGCACTTTAAGCGTGTCCGCAAGGTTTGACACCCCTAAAATATTAAATTTTTGATCCATTCCCATTACTAGATCCCTGGAAGTATATTATATATTCCTGGTGTATCTCATGAGAGGAACACAAAAACTTATCTGCCACTGTCCTCTCCCTCCCTCCCTGGAAGTATATTATATATTCCTGATGTATCTCATGAGAGGAATACAAAAACTTATCTGCCACTGTCCTCTCTCTCCATGGAATTAAGTATAATATATATCCCTGATGTATCTCATGAGAGGAATATAAAAACTTATCTGCCACTGTCCTCTCCCTCTCTCCCTGGAAGTATATTATATATTCCTGATGTATCTCATGAGAGGAATACAAAAACTTATCTGCCACTGTCCTCTCTCTCCATGGAATTAAGTATATTATATATTCCTGATGTATCTCATGAGAGGAACACAAAAACTTATCTGCCACTGTCCTCTCCCTCCCTCCCTGGAAGTATATTATATATTCCTGATGTATCTCATGAGAGGAATACAAAAACTTATCTGCCACTGTCCTCTCTCTCCATGGAATTAAGTATATTATATATTCCTGATGTATCTCATGAGAGGAATATAAAAACTTATCTGCCACTGTCCTCTCCCTCCCTCCCTGGAAGTATATTATATATTCCTGATGTATCTCATGAGAGGAATACAAAAACTTATCTGCCACTGTCCTCTCTCTCCATGGAATTAAGTATATTATATATTCCTGATGTATCTCATGAGAGGAATATAAAAACTTATCTGCCACTGTCCTCTCCCTCCCTGGAAGTATATTATATATTCCTGATGTATCTCATGAGAGGAATACAAAAACTTATCTGCCACTGTCCTCTCTCTCCATGGAATTAAGTATATTATATATTCCTGATGTATCTCATGAGAGGAATATAAAAACTTATCTGCCACTGTCATCTCCCTCCCTGGGAGAATATTATATATTCCTGATGTATCTCATAAGAGGAATATAAAAACTTATCTGCCACTGTCCTCTCCCTCCCTGGGAGTATATTATATATTCCTGATGTATCTCATGAGAGGAATATAAAAACTTATCTGCCACTGTCCTCTCCCTCCCTGAGAGTATATTATATATTCCTGATGTATCTCATGAGAGGAACACAAAAACTTATCTGCCACTGTCCTCTCTCTCCCTCCCTGGAAGTATATTATATATTCCTAATGTATCTCATGAGAGGAATACAAAAACTTATCTGCCACTGTCCTCTCTCTCCATGGAATTAAGTATATTATATATTCCTGATGTATCTCATGAGAGGAATATAAAAACTTATCTGCCACTGTCCTCTCCCTCCCTCCCTGGAAGTATATTATATATTCCTGATGTATCTCATGAGAGGAATACAAAAACTTATCTGCCACTGTCCTCTCTCTCCATGGAATTAAGTATATTATATATTCCTGATGTATCTCATGAGAGGAATATAAAAACTTATCTGCCACTGTCCTCTCCCTCCCTGGAAGTATATTATATATTCCTGATGTATCTCATGAGAGGAATACAAAAACTTATCTGCCACTGTCCTCTCCCTCCCTGGGAGTATATTATATATTCCTGATGTATCTCATGAGAGGAATATAAAAACTTATCTGCCACTGTCCTCTTCCTCCCTGGGAGTATTTACTAAGTATATTTGCGATAACTTTTATTTAATGAAATCTTCCAATTTTTAACCTGTACAAAATGGCCTGCTTAATTGCTTCAAGATCCATGACAGATCTATATAGGAAATAAATGTCTATAAACGAGCTCAAGTTTTCCAAGGACTATTCGTTGAAAACTCATAGTGCTCCAATAATCCATAATAAACTCTCATTGCCCAGAACGATAAGACCCATTATTTTACTTTATTAAAAACAAATTCATTTTTTTCATTTCATGTTGCTATTTACATTATAATGAAGTATTTAATTTCTAATCATAAAAAAGAAAATTTAAATTTATGATATAATAAATTTAAGAAAACTCTGTTTTAAAAGAATTCGATTGTGGCGACACTTTGTGTGTTCAAATATTGAACTAAAATTGTAATCATATAATAAACCCTTTGGTGATGGTAATGTAAAGAAAAAAATATAATTCAAAAGATCTTTTTAAGATCATTTAAATTATTAAATATTTACTTCCGTTTAAATAGTAATGCCGGGTGAGGAAAATAGATTTATTGAGAAATATATATGCATATAGAAAACTAGCCAATAGGGAGATAGTTATATCGAGCCAACTCTAGTATTATATATTCCTGATGTATCTCATGAGAGGAATATAAAAACTTATCTGCCACTGTCCTCTCCCTCACTGTAAGTATATTATATATTCCTGATGTATCTCATGAGAGGAATACAAAAACTTATCTGCCACTGTCCTCTCCCTCCCTGGAAGTATATTATATATTCCTGATGTATCTCATGAGAGGAATACAAAAACTTATCTGCCACTGTCCTCTCCCTCCCTGGAAGTATATTATATATTCCTGATGTATCTCATGAGAGGAATACAAAAACTTATCTGCCACTGTCCTCTCCCTCCCTGGAAGTATATTATATATTCCTGATGTATCTCATGAGAGGAATACAAAAACTTATCTGCCACTGTCCTCTCCCTCCCTGGAAATATATTATATATTCCTGATGTATCTCATGAGAGGAATACAAAAACTTATCTGCCACTGTCCTCTCCCTCCCTGGAAGTATATTATATATTCCTGATGTATCTCATGAGAGGAATATAAAAACTTATCTGCCACTGTCCTCTCCCTCCCTGGAAGTATATTAAATATTCCTGATGTATCTCATGAGAGGAATACAAAAACTGAAACATTTTCCTATAAATTAGTTGCAATACAAACATTAGCACAAGTCCAACACCAAATTTCTTAGGTTTTATAAACTTATTCTTTTCGGCACCTCGGGGCTAAAAAAACTAGTTTTAATCTTATAATTGTACATTCTATATCCGCGGAAAGCCGTTTATAATACGATTATACGATGCGAGAAATAACTATTATTGCATAAAAATGTATAAAAATAACACTACTTTTTCAAATAGGATATATGTATTTCTATTTATGTGTTATACTAGATGACAACAACCATAAGTTGCGGAGCACAAAATAAGCATGTGTTAATATAGCAAATGTTCAGTAGCCATAAGGACAAAACAATATAAGATAGAAGAATGGGAGAATGGGAGAAATAATCACAAAACCTCGGAAAAAATATATTTATTTTCTTCTGATGCATAACTGACTACGATTACATTAGATTCTACGATGACTTGTGATTTGAAATAAAAGCAATTGTATTTTACTTTATCTCCTAAATATTAATTAGAAAACTCTGATCTTTCTACGGAAAAGTTTATTAAAAATTAAAACAATTACTAGGAATTAACTTTAAATTGTTTATTTTAATAATTGTCTTCATTCTTATGTAAAAGTAATATTCTAACCTTTTAAAATTAATTGCTCTAGAAAAAATAAATCTCACCATAATTCTTTTACTTATAAAATAAATTAAAACACTGTTAAGTGCCTTTAGGGGCGTAGCCGATAGTTAATGAATGCTGTCACCCATTCTTTCACCACTTTAAAAATAAGGGTTGGGGTACTCCACATTAGATAAAAATCTTCGTGAAGCCTCTAAGAAGCTTTAATGTAAAAGAAAGCTATATCGGTCTATTGGTTATTGAGATCGTTTCTTACAGACATACATGCTCACAGACCAAACATCTAGTTTTTATATAAAGATAAAAATGTATCAATGATTTTATATAGATATAAAAACATTTTTTTTCTTTCTGTGAGGATAAGTTTTATTTATACTTATGGATTATATTTGATTGAGTAAGGATTTATAGAATTGCTATGCATTATATAAAGCCTAATATATATACTATATAACAAGAATAGCTCTAGACATAAGTAGCAAAGCAATAACTTTTTAACAAGACATAAATTAATCCTTATATAAAAATAACGGGATGTTTGTGATTTTGTCTGTTTGTACCTAACAAAATCGGTAAATAGAAATGGTTCTCCTTTACTATGTAGCTCTCATCTCCCCTCCCCCACTTAGAGGCCTATAAGGGAGTAGCCGCTAGTGTATCAATACAGCAATTTAATTATGTATGCTTAAAAGAAGCAAACTTTTCCCCTTAGCATTTATTTCGACTTTTTCCTTTATTCAAACCGTAAGAACGAATTCCTAAAAATAAAATGGATAATCCTTATACTAAAGTAACAGGATGTTTGTCTGTGTGTTTTTACCGAAGGATCTCGCTAACCGCTGAACCGATCGGTTTCTCCTTAACAGGACAGCTTCTCATTGGTCCCGGAAAGGTTTATAACTATTTTGGGGGAGGGTACCACCATAACTCTAAAAGAAATCACAAAAAAAACAAGACTTGAACGCAACATAGCTAGGTATCGTAGAGACTTGAACGCAACATTGCTATGTATCGTATTATATAAAAAAAGGGCCACTAGAGGCCTTTAGGGGCGTAGCCGCTAGTTAAAGATAAACTGCATAATGATTACAAAGAAGTTTTATTATTGCAAAAACCTTTAAAATTGATAAATGCCAACTACAAAGTTTGATAAACTATACACAGTCATAAGCTAGTAAATTAGATAACAGTGCTTTCACTAAATCATATTTCTTGATCACCGAAAACCCTAAATTTAAATTATATGAAAAAATATAACTATATTTGATTTTTTTAACACATATTAGTAATTTTAATGCCACGAAAATCCTCTAATATTTTTTTTGTAAAAATCTTTGAAACTTTTGATTTTATTGTCAGTATGAAAATGTGTATTACATACTTCAACTCTTTGTTATGCATTCTATGTTACATCGGATACTCTCTAAATATAAATATGAACATTGGCCCTGCAGATGCCCTTACCATGAGGGGTTCTTTGTCAGAGTAAAATTTCCTGCGAGAATTTTCAAACCAGTACCTAACCTACAATAATACAAGTAAATGTAATTAAAGCTGAATTGAAATTTAGACGCTTCAGTCACCGAGCCTTGAGATGGATTCTTAAAAAAACTTTTGACTCACTAAAAATTCTTGGCCTCACTAAAATTAGTGAGGCTCGCTAAAAATTTAGAGGGGATAATTTTGCCTAACTATTTTGACACACTATATTAGTGAGACAGTGAGCCAAAAAAGTTTTTTTAAGAATTCGCCCCTGGTTTTGAAATGATACTGTTATTTATTAGCAGAAGATACACTAATATTATTCATCTACTCCACATAGCTTTCTATAGAAATGGATTTACTATTACCGTCACGTTACACCAGATTTTCATGAAACATGGAGCGGACTAAAAAATCGAATTTACCCCCTTCTTGCCATCCCTACCTCTCCTACTGGATGAATCAAACTGACCAATAAATGAGCTTTAAGCTTAAATAGAGTAGGGCTTGACATCCTGTATTTTGTTTATATATTCTTCTAACAGACTATTTTGTGTAAACTTGAAATAAAGTAAAGTGAAATTAATGAACTCATATTGTCTGTTTTAGTAATATAATGTCTTATATAAATTTTATACTTTACACAGTTTGGCATTTGATGAAACTATAGTGTTCTTGTCTGTTTCATAATATAAGGACATATATAAATTTTATACTTTACGCAGTGTGGCATTTGATGAAACTATAGTGTTCTTGTCTGTTCCATAATATAATGTCTTATATAAATTTTATACGTTACGCAGTTTGGCATTTGATGAAACTATAGTGTTCTTGTCTGTTTCATAATATAAGGACATATATAAATTTTATACTTTACGCAGTGTGGCATTTGATGAAACTATAGTGTTCTTGTCTGTTTCATAATATAAGGACATATATAAATTTTATACTTTATGCAGTGTGGCATTTGATGAAACTATAGTGTTTTTGTCAGTTTCATAATATAATGTCTTATATAATTTTTTTAATTTACACAGTTTTGCATTTGATGAAACTATAGTGTTCTTGTATGTTTCCACAATTCAATATCTGATATAGATTTTATACTTTACTCAGTGTGGCATTTGAATATACTAAAGTACTTTTCGGGGAATTTTTTGACATGAGCAAGCTACTATTCCTTACATGTGGTAGTGCGAATGGGGTGCTTGTCCAATATTATGGTATGGAGATCGCTCTTCTATGAGTACTACTAAAATTCCTACTTTTACTGCAATACACATAGACATTCTCATCGTCGGTTCGTCATTTTAGAATGCTTATCCCTCTATTCCCACAAGTATAATACGAATTTGGTTGAGCCTGTGGTAGCTCAACAAAGACCCACGCGAGGTATTATATTGCTTTAAACTAAGAATAAATGGTTGGTTATGGTATTCGATCGGTATTATATAAGTATATTAAGCACTCAAGAAGGAAGATGGTTTTATAATGTGTATTTACATTACAAGTGAATAAGTTAAGTATGAAAATATTTACAGAATAAGTGATAATAATCATAAGTAGTGTAGGACAGAAAAGTGCCCCAAGTCCTAAGCATTGAATTGTGCTAAGTGTTAGAGTTCTAACATAAGGCCTAAGCTCAATTCATGCTAAGTACTGAGGGTCCTAAATTTAAACTACAATGCATGCCAAACAACTAAGTCATTACCTTTAAAGCCAGAAGAACTTGATGGTTAGAGAGTCAATAAATAACTGAGATATTTTAAGAAGTGCAAGCTATAACATCAACTATTAATAAGGATCTAAGCACTTGTCTGTTTAATTAAGTGTCTGTATGTTAAACTTGTGACGTAAATCAAACTATGGTTGTAGGCATACATACTTGAATTAAATGGTTACATGGTTACTTTAACAATTAACATAATGTTTTAATAAGCATATAACAATAATAAATCACATACAATTTACCATGATTAGGCTAGCATTACCCATATATGGTATTATATTGGTAAGGATAGGCTAATAAAGACTTAAAAGCATATAAAAGGTGCCTCGGGCTAGCTAGAGTAATTGTATCTCGTGCCTGAGTTGCTCTTGATAATTGCCGTGGCACGTCAATCAAATATTCAGATTCTACTTTTATATGGTGTAAAATTTATATTAAACATAGGTGGATAGACTAGATGCGAAGTATTTCTGTAAAAGTCTTATTCGTACGTTCAAAGAATTTTGAAAATTGGGGATCGCATCTCCACATGAAAGTAACAGAATGCCCCTATGTCTGTCTGTAGCTTATGAACTTGCCAACCTCTAGACTTATATGGTTTTTCTTTACAATACAGTGAAGTTCTTTATAGGTTCAAGGGAGGTTTAAAATTTGTTTTGGGGTAGGTTACATCACCCCTTCAAAGAGAAACGAACTTTTAAAAAAATACCCCATAGAATTTTTTTCTTCAAGATTTTAAAGTGGAGGGTCGGCTTAATATCTCCCCACCACTTCCCGATATAGCCGCATCAGTATACATTGATGGACACATATTCCCCACTACTGTAACAGGGAGAGTAGAATTATAAATTGCTCGTATTATAAGTTAGATGAAAATACTTTGCAGGCTTTATTATAATATAACTCTTGAAATAATAAAATATAAAATCTAGAAAGATTTCGGTAAAATCACTTAGAGCGCAACCTAAAATTTTGACACCCTCCTTAAATTAAAATTAAGAGGATTTTTACCAAGGATATAAAGGGATAAGAAAATGAACGAAATATTGATGTTCATCTCCAATGCAATGATGATACACAAAATTGCCCCCTCTTTATATTACAATAAGTGGTTGAAAACTATGGACACTCAAATAATGATCCAACTAATTTAATATTTGATTTAGTCCCCAAAATTGTTGAGTCAATGAATAGGAAAACGTTATTATATAACTTTGGAGACCAGTGTAATAAACAGCCCAATGTTCCCTCCATCCATTGGAGTGAAATAAAGTGATTTTTGAAAGATTTTCTTGTGTAATATGTAATCACAAAACCTTAGGAATGAATGAAGTCAAGGATGACTATGTCTATACTAGGGTTGGGAATCACCGGATATCCGGCCCAACCCTAGTATATACCTTGCTAGCATTCAACATGACATCCGGGTGTCTGGTCTGTCATAGAGTCTTATTTTAACATCCTTCGGCTAATTCCTCCCCCTTTTTGTGTCTGTTGAGCACTTAAACTCCTCCCCTTAATTCTAACATGAATTGAAAATACGAAGAGCGGTGGGAGGGAGAATATTTTTTCTCGTATTTATTCGAATCCGGTGGATAGGAACCGGTTCTCATCCATACGAAAAAACTATGTCTAGCATCGTATTATATCCAGCTTTCTACGAATATGAAAATGCACAATCATAAGATTAAAACCAGTTATTTTATCCCGCGCCTTCGGCACCTCGGGGCTAAAAAACTGGTTTTAATCTTATTATTGCACATTCTATATCCGCGGAAAGCTGCTTATAATACGATGTGAGAAATTCCTATTCGTTTGTTTCTTTTTTACTTTAGGGTAGGTTAGGTTTTGTTATATTTGGAAACTGTTAGCCCTGCAGGTTTTGGGCATCAATGTATAGGCCCCCCGGAGGAATAGAAAAAAACTAATCACCTCCCACTTATTTCAAAAATTTAAAAATTAACGTGGGTGGGGTTGGGGGTAATTGGTCAACAGGCACATTTAGGGAAAGCAACCATTCTTCTAAACTTACAAATTTCATCAAAAACAGCTTCGCAATAAGTTGGCCTTGTTTAAAACAGATGAATATTATATTTTGTTGGCAGTCAAATGAACAACAATCATCATCAAGAGTTGAATGGGACCAATGGCGAAACAAAAAAGATTCCAAAAGGTAATTTTTAGAAGCGCATCTACCTTATAACTAAGAATGTATTTACGTCCTTTGGAACTAAAACGTTCCACAAGGTTTATAATGTAAAAACATAAACAAAAGTTTACCAAATAATTAAATTCTTAAAATTAAATATATGTATAATAAAAAAAGTTTTGGTGTATGTCATTTTTTTCTTAGGGTTGATTTCTCTCGAAGGGAAATAGTGGTTCCCTTCTCCAAAATAGTTTAAAACCTCTTCTAGACCTATGAAAAGCTACATTGTAAAGGAGAA
Organism: Acartia tonsa; assembly: GCF_053477335.1. Lineage (NCBI taxonomy): Eukaryota > Metazoa > Arthropoda > Copepoda > Calanoida > Acartiidae > Acartia > Acartia tonsa. Next base: position 16,682,173 of record NC_137265.1, read on the forward strand.
CCATTTAGGATTAGCTGTAAGCAAAACCCTTCGGTACAAACAGGCAACTAGAGATACTTTTACATCAGATGATCAGACTGTTTATGTATTATGTTAATTTAAGATTTATATGATAGGTTAATAGGCAATCTGTAAATATTTTTACTAGGATGGTAATATTCAAAATGCGAAGCTACATGTTTAATAAATTGTACGATTAGACGAACGAATATTATACTTAATTGTTAAAGTAATTAAAAATTATAAGACGATTCCATCATGTTAAAAATTAACCCTGAACGGTCGTGGGAGGGGGGGCGTTGAACGCCACCCCTATCCGTTTTTTTCTATCTCATTTTCTGTGTGTGAAAGATAAAGAGCCCAAACTGCTTGACTTTTTTAGTATGGGTATGACACATAACTGAGAGTTGGAATTTTTTGAATATCTCCATCCTGGCGGGCACAGGATGCCAGCAAACCTGGCAGGGTCATCCAGGTAAAGAACAAAAATATTTTTTTGACTTAAACAAAGCATTTTATCTTACCAAAATACTAAAATATCCTCTAGTACAGGTGTTCAAGTCAATTTCGGGTTCCATGTATGATCCTGCAGGTCCTGATCCTCCAGGTCTCCAGAAATCTTTAAAAGGCTCCTGTGGCCACAATTTTTGACTTAGAGACTTCAAATTTTAAACTTAAGCTTTTCTTACATGTCTACATAATGTATCAAAATTTCATAAAGATCCGCCGCAGTTTTCCCGTCGACCGCCGACTGCGGCGGCTGCAAGCTGCCAAGTACAGCTGCGGCCGCTAAAATTTATGTTTTGATATTTCAAATATAAGATTTACATAAAAATAAACATTTTCTGCAAAAAAAATTTTCTTCTAGCTTCAAAAATAAAAAAATTACAGCCGTTTGAAATTTTTAAGTAAAAAAAGACCTAAAAACAACGGTTGTTAAATAAAAGGGTGAAGGAAGCGAAAATTGACCTTGACTTACTTAAGGTCGGAAATTTATCATAACACAGTGGACTTGCACAAAAATTTTTAACCTTCTAGCTCTAATAGGAACTGCGATAATAGGGGGGGGCGTTGAACGCCCCCCCCCCCCCCCCCCCCCGACTGATTAAGGTGCGGCAAGGGGCCCGACTGTTAACCCATTAGTGACGAACCGGCTTTTAATGCCCGGTTCCAGAAAATGCCGAAAAAAAACGGTTCTCAGTTTTAGGATTGCATCATTCTCAGTATGAATCCCCCCTCTACTACCCTGGTTTTCATTTCCCCCTGGAGCAGGCAGATTTGCTTACTTCCGTTTGCCGGTATAGACAAGGTGATTTTAAAATACCCCTCCTAACTTTTTTGTTTATGAAGTAAAGTTAGTGATTTTTTTCGTGAAATTTAAAGTTTATTGGCATTTACATTCATTTGTGAATTCGTTTTATTCAAATTATTATTTTTTATATGATTTTTTTATCGTTTTTTTACGTTCTATATAGACCCGGCTCGGCATATGGAGGGAAAGTCTGAAATTTTCATTACCCGGTTTTACTAATAGATCTTTTTTACAACAACAACAAAAACCGGGTTTATTAACCAAAAAGGGGTGGTACCTATAGCCAAAATCTTAAATGTGATATAAATTGTTTTGTATGTTAGTTGTAGCTCTATCAATGAGGTTATGTAGTTTTCAATTACGGATCGTATCGTAGTTTTAAAAAGTGTTCATCTCACTTTGGGCGTTCAAAAATTACATTTTTAATTTTTTGGGCCAAATAACCGGGTATTTAGGTCGCAAACGGGCTTTAATGCCGGGGGAAAGCACCAAAAAACGCCAAAAACGGTTATTAATGCCGCAAGGTTTTTTTACTCGCGCCGAACCGGGTTTTATTGCAACTTTCCTGTGCACGCCACTAGAGCAAAACAAAAAAATTGGAATTCCGTTTTTACCATTATAAAGCTTCCCTGAGATTTTCAGCTCGATCGGTCCATAAAAGTGGCGCTCGGCACTAATGGGTTAAGGGTTAACGACTTACATACGCAGCGACCCTAATTGTATAAGAGCTTCGTATACATACGTATATAAAATTGTATCAATGTAACTAATATAACAACAGATTAGGCGACATTTTAACCAGGGAGAAAGGGATAATATAAACTGTATTCTATACCACACTCCAATAATAAACCAATTCTGTCATTTGTTAGCTTATAAGCTGTCAGGGGTAATATATAACCCGGATTGAGTTGTACAAATTATTATCAGTGTTGAAACTTTTCCACCAATGAATTTATTCTTAAAATAATTGGTAATTTTGAGGGATCTAAGGGGATAAGACAATGGCCGATAAATTTATGTACATCCCCAATGATTATTGATTATACACAAAATTACCTCTTCTATAGATCACAATTAGTGCTTGAAACGTTGGAACACTTAACTTTATGAATCAACCAATCAAATTCTATAAACGTCCCCAAAGTTGTTAAGCCAACGAATAAGAAAAAAATCATAAAATTTTTGGGGATTAATGTAATAAACTGTAATAGTTTAGAGCCCATTGGCCTTTCCCTTGTTATCCTTATAAATATCTGAACAATAACACCTTAGATCAGAAAATTAGGTTATCTAATTCTAGTACAATACAAAAGTCAATAACAAGATTGACCATAAACACTATAGTGCGAAACTAAAAATACATATTTAATATCACTAAATAATTTTTTGAAATTTCATTAGCAGATATATTGATATCACAATAGTTATCTGAAATTATGTATATAGGTAATTATTTACCATATTTAAAAATTTAAATTATTATAACTTTGGATTTTCCTATTCTTGTAAAGATTGCAATGTGAAATGCAGTGATCTTAAGGGATAAGACAATGGATGATAAATTGATGTAACCTTTAATTTTAATAAAAAAAATTACCTTCTCTGTTGATTAAAATAGTGGTAAAGTTTGAATACTGCTTTCAGTACCAATCAATAAATATCTAATTAAAGTCCTTTCGTTTTTCAAGCCAACAAATTAAATTTATAAAACTTTGGGTACCATTTTAACATACTTTCCAATGTCCCCTCCCTTCCTCCCTGAGAAAATATTGATATACGCTTGAAGCCCACGTGAAGGAAAGGGAACGTACTTTGGGCGCTCTTCTGCAATTGTTATTTCTTATCTAAATTAAGCAGTATATAAAATTAAGGTGTGAACGTTTGTCTTCCATTTTAGCTTTGTTGTTTGCAAATGATGATTTACTACTGCTCTGGTTGTAGAACCATCTTAATATTATTAAAATATGCCAGTTAATTGTGTGTCTGTCTGTACCAAAATACCTCGTGAACAGCTGGACAAATTGGTCCAGAAAAAAATATGGGGGTGCAGTTGGGGATAGATTAGACACATTTTCCTTTAAATATATAACTCCTATGTAGAAAAAAATCCCCCCCCCCCCTATACCTCCTTTCCCTAAAAGATTTTTTTTTCTCTCTAAGAATTTAATGATGGTGGGTACCATAGGCGTCCAAGGGGGGGGGTAATGGGCCATTTGGCACCCCCAAACGATTTTGGGGGTGCCGTAGGCACCCCCAAAATTTTGTGAACAATACCCCCCCCAAAAAAAAAATTACCCCTACCTTGGGGGTGCCGTAGGCACCCCCAACGATTTTGGGGGGGGTATTTACCCCCCCAAACCATTTTGGGGGGGTAAATACTCCCCCCAAAATAGAAAATCTTTAACAAAAAAAATTTTTGCGCGCTTCGCGCGCATTTTTAATGCTAAATTTTTTATAAAATTTAAATTACCCCCCCCAAAAATTTTACCCCGGGGGTAAATTTTGGGGGGGGTAAACAAATTTTACCCCTGCCAACAGATTTCAGGGGGGGTAATTACCCCCCCCAAGCAAATTTTACCCCCGGGGTAAAAATTTTGGGGGGGGTAAAAAAAATTTGCGGCGCGCTTCGCGCGCCATTTTACCCCCCCCAAAACCAAATTACCCCCCCCTTAAAAAAATTTTACCCCCCCCAAAATAAAAAGCTTGGACGCCCCTGGTGGGTACCACCAAATTTAGTTTTCGACAAAGTCCTCAGAGACATGGGAATATACATCAATTCATCTCTATTGTCTTATCCTTATACTGAATATGTAAAAAAGCTGTATGTGTAAAAATCACATTGCTTCTATGGATTCTAAACTCCTTGTTAAGCATGTGAAAATATAATCTAAAATATAGTTTAGTAACACATATTATAACCAGAATTAACTGATAAAATAATTATTATTTATATAGGTTAGGGACCTAATATCAGTTAAAATTTATTTAGTTTCTATTTACAATATTTAATTATGTTCATAATGAACAGAGATTTTAAAGCTAGCAAGTACAATTATGTGCATTAGAAAGGCAGTAATATTTATTTTATCAAATAACAAACTTGAGGACTTTCACAAATCATTTTAATTGTGTAGTTAGTTTTTAGTAGCGAAGCTACTCTATAATTTGAAATGTCCGTCTGTCCGTCTGTCCGTATGTCCGTATGTCCGTCTGTCCGTATGTCCGTCTTAGTTTGGGGGAAACGTGATTTTCTCGGCTCCTATAAAAGATAAAAGGCTAAAATTTTTTGACAACATTCCCATTATCAAGGAGCACAATTAACTATAAAACATCAATGGCGATAGGACCGCTTTTTAGCAGGTTTTAGGCTATTTTTGTATTTTTCACATTTTTCTCCATATCTTTTGTGTTTATGGTCCGATTTCCAAAATTTTTTCAGTTATAGAAACAAAATTAAATTTCCTGTCGTTTCAAGAAAACAACTATGACGGTCAGACTGCCTTTAATCAGGTTTTAGGCTATTTTTGTATTTTTCACATTTTTCTCCATACCTTTGGTGTTTATGGCCCAATTTTCAAAGTTTTTCAGTTATAGACATCAAAATTAAATTTCCTTTCGTTTCAAGAACACATCAATGGCGGTCAGACTGCCTTTTTGCAGGTTTTTGGCTATTTTTATTTTTTTTTACATTTTTCTTCATATCTTTGGTTTTTATGGTCCGTTTTTTAAAAAAAAATTTGTAGTTAAAAATATCAAAATTAAATTTCCCATTGATCTGAGCATCCAGTATGTAATTTACTTTGACCGTCATTCTGTTAGTCATAGTACTGAAATATAAATAAATATTAAGAAATTTTAAAAAATGTTGAAAAGGTTTCGTGATTTTTTCCTAATATACATGCTTTTGTCAACTAATATCTAAATTCTTATTTAATTGTTTATGCTTCGCTACTTATGGATGTTGTCATCCTTGTTTTTATGTTAGTTATATATATTTTATATGTATAACTGCTAACCCTTAACCTACTAAAACGTATCTAATTTATCATTTTTTCGTATTTGTTATTATATTATGTATGATTATTTTTGTAAAACGAATAAATCATTTCAACAACAACAACAAATCATTTAACACATAAGTTAGGCAAGGATCTAAAGGGATAAGACAATGGTCTATAAATTGATATACATCCCTAGGGATTATACACAAAAAATTACCTCTTTTGCAGAGAAAAATTAATGGTTGAGACGTAAAAACACTCAACATATTGAACTAAACAATCACTAAAATTCACTAAAGTCTCCAAGGTTGTTAAGGCAACGAATAAGAAAACGTTTTAATGAAATTTGGGGTACCAGTGAAATAATCGGTTAAACATTACCCAGCATCTACTAAAGTGGTTTTGTTTCTTTAGAAATGTTGCATTGACATGTCGTTAATTTTCAATACGTCTTTTTTGTGACGTATTTAAAGAAAATGACTTATTAATATGGCCTTAATTGTTTTTTATTTGCCATTATTTTTCTTTAAAAAAGAAATTACAAATTAATGCCTGATTAAATATAAAAATTAAGGTTGTTTCAATACGTCATATTCTATTTTTTCCACATATTAATATATGTTATAGAATACATATTAACCCATTAGTGCCGAACCGGGCATCAAAACCCGGTTCCGAAAAATGGAAAAAAAAACCGGTTTCCGGCTTCATAATTGCATCATTCTCAGAATGAATCCCCCCTCTACTACCCTGACTTTCATTTCCCCCTGGAGCAGGCAGTTTAGCTTACTTCCGTTTGCTGGTATAGCTCAACAAAATTTGAAAATCATGAAAATTCAAAATAACCTTCTAACTTTTTTGTTTTTATAGTAAAGTCGCTGATTTTTTTTGTGAAATCTAATGTTTATTGACAAGTACATCTATTTGTGAATTCGTTTTATTCAAATTATAATTTTTTATATGATTTTTTTATCGTTTTTTTACGCCCTATTATGACCCGGTTCGGCTTGGCCATAAATACCCGAAAATTTTAAAACCCGGCTCGGTTTCGGTTTTTATTACCCGGTTTTAACTTTTCAACCAATAAAAATAACAGTTTACGTCATTAGTAAGGGTTTGAGCCACCCTAATAACCCTAGTAATCTCTATAGGTGTCACCCAATAGTTTTATGCTCGTTTTCTGATATGTAACACCCAAATTTTATATGTTCTTTTTTTGTAGTGTGTGTCTTTTAAAACTTCGAGCAACGGTTTTTTTTACCCGAAAACGGCGGCACCTATAGCCGAAACACTAAATTTGAAATAAATCGCTTCGTATTATACTTGTAGCTCTTTAGATTACATGAGGTTGTGTAGTTTTCAATTACGGATCGTATCAAAGTTCTAAAAAGTGTTCATCTCACTTTTGGCGTTCAAAAATTACATTTTTCGATTTTTGGTCAAAATAACCGGGTTTATACAGGTCAACCGGGTTTTAAAACTGGGGGAAAGCACCAAAAACGGGTGTTAATGCCTGGTTGGTATTTATGGCCAAGCCGAACCGGGTTTTTTTGCAACTTTCCTGTGCACGCCACTAGAGCAAAACAAAAAAATACGAATTCCGTTTTGACCATTATAAAGCTTCCCTGAAACTTACAGCTCGATCGGCCCATAAAAGTGGCGCTCGGCACTAATGGGTTAATGTGACAGTAAATAAAATAAATAATGTGGAGTCAAAACGTCCTTTATTTGTAATAAGTCATCTTTATTAATTAAATAATTTAAATGACGTATTGATAAATAAGGACGCATTAAAATGATCTTATATAAATTTAAAAAGGAAATGGATCAAATAGTTACTGATATTGACACTAGATGGCAGTTGAAATCACTCATTGTTTAGCTTTGTTTTCTCAATGTTTTGACCTTATTTTTAGTTTGACAATTATTATTTTGTAATGAAATGAAGGATATTAGTACTACAGACACCACTATGAATTTATATTTTATTTCCTTTATGCATGTATATTATGAAAACTAATTTTTTTGGTGAGACCTTCTAGAAAGAATAGAACCATATATATAGGTCATGAAACTTTTCAGTAAGCGATGAAATAATAGAAACATATTATGTGTTTGATTCAAAATTATTAGATTAATTTTAACCCTGAATTATTTCTACTATTTTGTTTGTAAGTAAAAAATACATTACCAAATTTGGTAGCCATATTGTTTTTTTTTGGCGTTTTATAAAAATTTGACGTCTTAATACAGCCTTAAATGATTTAAATTGAATTAAATTTAATCATTTTATTTACCACAAATAATAAAAAATTATAATACAATTTTGAAAGTTTGGCGGCCATCTTGTTTTTCTGGACGTTTTAAAGGAAAAATTGACGTTTTAATGCGCCGTTATTTAAGATAAAATGTCATTAATTAAATTCAAAATATTGTTATTATTTATATTTTTTTGGTGACGTTTTTTTAAAGATAACGACGTGTTTTTGGTACACAACACGTCCTTTAAAAAAATTTAAAAAATATGAAACGTCATTTGTATAGTAATAAAAAAGTTACGTCATTAAGGACGTATTAATGCGACATGTTTCTTAAAATAATGCGATAAAAGTATATGCTGGGTATCCTGTATTTAAGCAGTTTTTCAACAAATTTACTTAAAATTTTGTTCAACTTTTATAGATTTATTTTCTTATTATTCATTTCTGACACTTTACCAGTGTTAATGTTCGTTTGTCCTACCGTTTTAGAGCTTCGCTTTTTATGGATGTTGGCATCCTTGTTCTTCTTATTTTCACAAAGAAGTTCTTCTAAATTTTACTTTTGACCGATTTATTGTTTTTTTTATCCTGAACATTGTAAACTTTCAAATTTGAACACCATTTTCATACTTTTAGGATAAGTTTGATCAAACTAGCTTCTCTAGATCCTCGCAGTGTTGGGCTCTGTAGGGCTCCATACATAGGATTTTTTTTCTATATACATAAGATTAAAAAGATTCTAACCAGAATGATGTACAGTACTTAAAACAATAACAATAAAGACAACATCTATAAACATCAAAAGGTAGAACAAACGAACATGAACACTTTGTAGAGTGTCGGCACTTAATAAGAATTTATATAGAAATCAATGTTTAAACAAGGATGACAACATCCATAAAAGCGAAGCACAGAAACGGTAAGACAAACGGACATTAATACTTGTATAGTGTCAGAACTGAATAATCAGAATATAAATGTATAAGAGTCAACGCAAAATTGTAAGTAAATTTGTTGAAAAACTTACATAGATGATAGAGTTGCTTCGCTTATTACATTATACTTCGTTGTCCCAGGAATCAATACACCAAAAATAAGATCAATCGGATGATCAGATCACATAAAAATTTGTTGTTAAAAAAGTATAAAAATCAACATGTTTAAAATGGACGTACAGACATTTTGGTGATGATTATAGAGTTGCTACGCTTTCTAAATCGTACCTAACTATTAAAGGAATCACCATGCAAAATTTGAAATCGATAGGACAATTCTAACATGCCTAAATTAACGAAAAAAACTATCCGTTACGGACGTACGGACGGACCGACCCTAATTATAGAAAAGCTTCGCTTTTAAAAATCAGATGAACAGGATAATTAATCATACAAACAGTTGTTGTAAAAAAAAGTTGAAAATCAGCTTGTTTTAAAAGGACGGTAGGACTTTCTGGTAACGATTATAATGTTGCTATGCTTTCTAAATCGTACCTAACTGTTATAGTAATCATCATGCAAAGTTTGAAAACGATAGGATAATTGTAACCTGTCCAAATTAACGAAAATATAGCTAACCGTTCCGGACGGACGTACGAACCGACCCTAATTATAGAAAGGCTTCGCTTTTAAAAAGCAGACTATTTGCCTTATAAAAAGGATATTAAGCAAGTGTTTTAATAATTATTTTGTTAATGTAATGCAATTTGTAAAAACTTACTTCGATAAAAAGATTATACAACTTTTAAGTAATCCTTATATAAAAGTAATAGGCTGTATGTCTGTGTATCTACGTGTACCGATATGATTTTCCATGTACCGATTTTGTAAAAAAAAAAAGGATCAACTCCTCCCACATTTTCTCAAGAGCCCTAAGATGCCTCTAAAAATCATGGATGGACAAACAGACAAAGTCAGTTATAGAGCAGTTGTTCAGTTGACGTGAGGACAAAAAGAAAGAAAATGTGAAATAAGGAAAAATTTACTAATTGTAGAAAGTAAACAAGAATGACAACATCCATAAAAACAAAGCTCTAAAATGAAAGGACAAACAACCATTAACACTTGTAGAGTGTCAAAGCTTAATAATCAGACCATAAATGTATGAGTATAAACAAAATTGTCAGAATTTTTTTTGCAAAACTGCTTAAATACAAGATAATGTTTAAGTTCATAATTCCATTTTTAAACTTGGTTATAGAGATCCTTCGCTTAGAGTTACCGACCCTAATTAAAGAAAAGCTTCACTTTTAAAAATGAAGCATCTATCTTGTGACGAACGGACCAAGTAAATTATAGACTTGATGCTCATTGATACAGGCATTCTTCACAGAAAAAAACTGTCTATCTTTGCATTTCTCCTATAAAGTTCCATGGACTGCCTGTCAGAAAATATGAATTATAGAGTAGCATTACTACTAAAACTAGATTCATTTTTTTTAAAAAACCTGTAACAAACCTCAATTTTTAACAATTTGTGATATTCTTTAAACCTGGCATTTCCATAAACGTGGGAAATGAAATTGATCCCTCGGATTAGATTTTACTACCGGCTCCGCCTATTTTATTTTGGTGAACATTTTAACCCTTTTTAAAAACAGGGTTGTTCTACCTTTAGGGTTTGCCCGTACGTATGTAACGGATAGATCGTTGTTCATATATGTTCAAATCGTGCAACTGTTCTAAAATTTGGACGGTGATTTCTTTAATAGTTTTATTCAATTGATTTTTTAAATACTTATTCCTGGGACGACTAGAAACAATGTAACAAGAAAAACATTTAAGCTTCCTAAATTTAAGTAATTTTAGGTTCAATCCATACATAACTTTGTTCAAACTTTTAAATAATGTTAAAATGTCCTTTAGTCTGAATTGTTGAGTTTCGGTTTTATAGATATTGTCATCATTGTTTAAAATAGCAACCATTGTTCTGAGGTTTAACTTTACTCATTTTGCAGACAATATTAACAATATCTTGTTATTTTGTTCCTGCGCGCATTATATACATCAAAATGGGCGGGACTATAAAATAGCATGAAACCAAATTTTGTACTTGTTAACCTCTAGTCACGTGAGTGCGAGATACGTAGTAACCATGTGGTGAGGGGAGGGAGGGAGGGGGGTTGTGTGTTAAATCAGGGCTAAATTTGTAGAGCAAATAACAAGTAGATTAAAAATTAGAATAATAAAACAAAATTGTCCAGAATGATATTGTGCATTGTTTCAAAGTGAAAAATATGAGTGAAAAATATTGCAGTTTGATAAATTAAGGGCGAAATACTGACAGATAGACGGACAAACGTAATTTTCTCGTATAAAATAAAAGGTGCGCATTTATTTATGAGAAAATTATTAAGAATTGACAGGGATCTTAAGGGATAAGACACTGATGTACATACCCAATAATGATAAACAAAATTGTTCATCCTGTAGATAAAAATTAATGGTAGATTCGTTTGGACACTTTTAGTTTATGAACGAACCAATCAAAATTCATTAACTGTATTCAAAGTTTTTTAACAAACAAACGAGATAATATAGATGTAAAATTTTGAGTACCAGTGTAATTTACAGTCCAATGTCCCCATCATCCCTGATAAAAGGTAAAAATAGGGGAGGAGGGGTGATGATGTTAAATGATCCTAATTAAATATTTTCACAGGATTTATCAGTATTCAGTTGATATCAGATATTAATACAATAAACATTAATAAATATATATACAAATATTATTTATTACATAATTATTTTATGTTATTGTTTTATAAGTTTTTATATGGAGTGATTTTTGGAATAAAATAGTTTTACAATGAAAATATTGTAATAAAAATGAATTGATTAAAGGTAATTTCTAAAATTTATTATCATCGAATGCATGTATCTCGTAACCGGCTAATAATTCATTGGAAAAGTTTTACATTGGTTTTGAAATGGTTTTATGCTATTGAATTGGGGGGTACTACATATTGCAGATATGGCAACGTTTAAAATATATGATTTGTACGATTTGTACATTGCAGAATGTACATTGTGATTTTAAGATGTTTTAACACCAGACAAGTGCACAGATATTTGCTTAGGGGTGACTGTGTAGTCCATAAGGGAAAAAATGCATAGAATCCTAATTCATTTACTACTCGAAACATTGATGACTGTTTTTTTTTTAAAACATGTTTGTGATGTGATTGGAGATGTATCTAAAATTTATATTAGAATAGTTATTTTTCGCATCGTATTATAAACGGCTTTCCGCGGATATAAAATGTACAATTATAAGATTTTTTTGCCCCGAGGTACCGAAGGCACCGACTAAAATAACTGGTTTTAATCTTTTGATTGTACATTTTTATATTCGTAGAAAGCTTGATATTAAACGATGCTAGACATAGTTTTATTCGTATGGATGAGAACCGGTTCCTATCCACCTGATTCGAATGAATAAGAGAATAATAATTACAGTTTTTCAAGAAACATTATTTCTTACTTATGAGTAGTGAAGCTTCTCTATAATTGTTTTTTTCTTTAACGCTACAGTAGAAATGTGATTTTCTCAACTGCAGTTTAAAATAGACTGCTCATTTCTGTGAGGATACTTTATATCTGATCATCTAGTATACAATTTACAAAAATATAAATTCTAAAGAACACAGTAATAGTGTCTGACTGATTATGACGTAACAAAAAAAATTAGCCAATGAGAGGCCACTATAAATTTTACCATTGGTCAATAACGGCCTCTCATTGGCTAATTTTTTTTGTTACGTCATAATCAGTCAGACACTATTACTGTGTTCAATTCTAAATATTTCATAAAGGTTTAGTAAATTTTGCCTGTAAATTTATTCTTGTATTATGAACGCTTAACATCTGTTATTCATATCTTTCGCAAATTTTGGATGTTGCTTCCATTGTTTGTATTATATTTCTCGTATTCACTCGAATCCGGTGAATAGAAACCGGTTCTCATCCATACGAAAAAACTATGTCTAGCATCGTATTATATCCAGCTTTCTACGAATATAAAAATGTACAATCATAAGATTAAAACCATTTTTTTTAGCCGGTGCCTTCAGCACCTCGGGGCTGAAAAACTAGTTTTAATCACATAATTGTACATTCTATATCCGCGGGAAGCCGTTCATAATACGATGCTAGAAATAACTATTATTCAATTTAGATGGTAGCAAGGATGAGCTGAATGAGAAAGAGTACAACAATAATAGTAAACAGAAAAGACTCGAGGACAAACTAAGGAATCAATTCATTGTTTTGTGTTGTTAATCCCTATTCAAAAGTAACAGGATCTGTGTCTGTTTGTAAGTCTTTAAGAAAGGGTTTTGCTAACCACTGACATGGTTCTACTTTACAGTGTAACTTCTCAAAAGTCTTGTGAAGGTTTATAGCTAATTTGAGGGAGTGCCCCCCTTCTCCCCGGAGAAATCGGCCCTAAAAAAAATTACGCCGCCCAATTTAAAAAAAAAAAATATTTAATAAAAGTACCCAAAGTTTTTAAGCGAATAAATGAAAGAATTTTCAGTACATTGTTCCTTCCCTCCTTGGTGTCTATTTAAATAAAAAAATATTGTAAACAATGAATTAATATCTTGTAGAGAGATCTTGACGCATATAGAGGACAGCGAGGTCCAGGTTCAGATAAAACAAAGATCTCAGCTAGTACTCAACATGATCTACTTCTTCCAAGTCTTGCCATTCTATATCATGCAGTTCTGTGCTGGCATGAGTATAGGTATTCTTTTTATTTTAATATCCGTGGAAAATTGTCTGTATTACGATGTTATACCTGATTTTCCAGTCAGTCTGAGAATCGTTTTCGGTTTTATATAGGTGGAACTATTAAAAACACTTATGATTTTATATATATTATTTAATATATATTAGTAAGCCCCCCCTCCCCCTCACAAAAAGACACCACTCACTTGCTTAATTAATCTGAAAATAAATAAACTAGTTATTATAAATCATTATCGTTTTCCATTAATTTATATTCAATGTTTAAAAAATTGGAGTTTTAATTTAAATATCGAAAAAGGTTATAAACATATTTTTTTTCTACCACCACTCAAAACTTAACCCCCTCTGATTTTTAAAAGAAGAATATGGTGGAATAGTCCCTTTCGAAACATCGAACCATAAGGGGCGATTCATCGTATTTTTGAAATGGCTCTTATAGGTTATTTTAGGTTAGGTTAGTTTATATTGAGTTAGGTGATTGCCCTACAGGGTTAAGTAATTAGCCCCGCAGGGTTAGAGCCTCCCGCAGGGGCAAGAAATAGGAGAAAAGCTACTGTGAAAAATATGAAGAATCGCCCCATAAGGTGCGATGTTACGAAAGGGACTATACCCGAATATGGTTATTGTGGTGGGCATTTTTCTGCCCCCCCCCCCTAAGGCTAGGTCCCCACAGCGATTTTTAAACTAAAAGCTAGATAGGTTGTATAATTATATGTTATTCCAATAACAAAACATGTAACTTTACCAATCAATATTTTACCGAGACATAATATAATTTTCTTATACACTGATTATTTATAGCGTTGCTATTCTATAATTAGAGTTAGTCCGTTCGTTTTAACGTCACTTCTTCATGGAATATCACATTGGTGGCTCTACGCAGCGAATTACAATGAGCTCCACTAATGTTTCTACGCAGAATGATAAGCTACTGATTCACCACTTTAGAAAAAGCAAAACATGCTTAAAGGAAATTCTATTATATAAAGTAGTAAATTCTTACTCTTGTGTCTGAATTTAAGATATATATAACAATTGAACCGATTGAGTTCTCCATCTAGGGAAGCTTTTTATAGGTCTCAGGATTGTTTAAGGCTATTTTATTTTTAGCAATAAACCTTGGAATGGTTTTATGCTACTTTTTTATTCTTAGATAATTGGGGTACAGCCACCAGTTCTAAATAATCTAAATATGGTACTACATATTTTTTGCTCATACGCATTTCTAATTCAAGATTCTTTTTACTGTTTAACCTATAATTAAATGTACTCCAAAGATTGCTGCCCTTCTAATGAAAAAAAGATATCTCTGTTTAAGGCATATGACTATATTTTCAGACAGTTTTTTTTAGCGAAGCTACTCTTGAGTTTACTGTGTCTGTCTGCACGTCAGTCCGTAATGCTATGGGGGAAGTGTGATTTTTCGTCTGTTATTAAAAAATTTTGGTGAAGATTCCCCAAATCAATTCAAAATCCAGTAGTTTACTTGGTCCGTCAGTCTGTAAGTCATGCTACAAAAATAAAACTTTAATAAAAAAAAAACATGTTAAAGGTTTCGCGAATTTTAACAATAAATTTATCTTTGATCTTTAAATAAATTTGTTCGTTTTTCCATCCATGATAATTTGTGCTTTGCTACTGATCGATATTGTCATCCTTGTTATATTTAACTACTTATATACCCATACAATGTTTAATAGTGTTACAATAGTAAATCAATGGTTATTAATTAATCTTTAATATAAATATTGGAAGTCAAAACTGTATTACAGACGTATTTATATTTAAGTATCCATATATTTTTTTTGTTAGATCTTAAAAATGCGACTTTAACTACAGGAATCTTTATTAAAGAGCTGCACTTAAATAAAGCTATTAAAATTTCCACATTGTGTTGACTTGTTTGACGAATTTTTAAATTAAAAGATGACATCGTATTGAGATTGAGGACACATTTTGAGAGTCCTTTTTTTAAATTCTAAAATGAGCGAATTTATGGATACCCGTGTAGCCCTAGAATATATTTCCGTTTTATTTATTTATATACATTTTGGAATTATTAATCAATTAAAAAAAAATCGCTGTATTAAATTTTTTTCTTTTCATTAATTACCGTCTCAAAAATCTAGTAGTTTTAACTATTTTAAATATATATCAGAAAAAAAACTTTTCTGATGCCATTTTTTTTAATGCTGCCAAAAAGATATTTTTCTTTATATAACTGACATACAAACAAAAATAAAAGTCAAAAACGTCTGAAGTTTTAAAGATTAGTGTTTTAAAATTCATAAACAAGGATGAATATTACGTCTGATAGCAATAGCGAAGCAGTAACCATACTGGTCAAAGTTTGATAGAGTTAGAAAAGAAGAAATAGACAACAAAATCTTAATCTATTATATAAAGTTTTCACTTAAATGATTGAATTCTCCATTTTATGAAAGATTTTTTACGTCACTTGATGGTTTTAGGCTATTTAATTTGTATTTCTAAGTTTGGTTTAAGGCTATTTCCCCACTTTCCTTACTCCTAAGAATACAGAGCTCCTAGACGCTAGGTGCGCAACCGCTAGTATCTAAAAAGAAAAAAAACAGATAATGAAAACCTTTACAGATTTTTGCCTCATATTACTTAAGAACAATAGTTTAAATTAAACATTCTGGAACGTCATAGTATGAGTCATAACCTAAAAGTACAAATAAAAGAATTTACATTTTTTTCTTTGAAATCTTGTATATGTTGCAGTGAAGGATTAATGAAGGGTATAATGGAAGGGCAGGGCAAGTTAATAGTAGAGAAGTGATGGGGTAGTGGTGGTAAATGATTTATCTGCACTTTTAAAAATAAAAATCTTAATCCCCAAACATTACCAACAGTTAGAAGGAAAGAATACTAGACAGATAGAAGGACAGACAGACAGACACAAACACATGTGGAGTAACTTCGCAACTGAAAAAAAAGTTTTATTGTCATAAATGTCTGCAGTTAATATTTAATGAAGCTAATTGATTTAGTAAACATTATTTGGTTAGGTTCACGAATGTACTACTCTGTAATGGGAAAGTTGATAGATTATTCTCTTTTATGGATATTAATTTATTGATAATATGGCTTTAATTCTTTATTTCATATTTTAAAATATATAGAAACAGTAGTAGTCTTTTAAAAATAGATTTAATCTTATAAATAGGATATATTTTCATAACTATTTAGGAAGGTTATTATTCTCGTTGTCTAAATAGGGAAACGAGTGTTCATTTGAGTACCTAACTGTTATTATTTTGATAATTATCATTAAATTCATTAAAAAAGGAAGCTATGTTGTTAATTTAAAGTAATTAGCCTATAACATTAAATGTCTAAAAACTAACAAGAATACTTTTTTGTCCAAAAGAAGCACAGCATTAACATTACATTTATATTTTATACTTAGATTAGTAGAGTTAGATACAAATCTTTGATCAAATATTGTAAATGAGATTTTCATAGTTATTTATCGCATTGTATTATAGAAAGCTTCTCACGGATATTCAGATGAAAAAGATTAAAAACAGTATTGTTAATTCCAAGTTTACAACTAACCCAAGTGGATATTAATCAGTTTCGAATCAATACTGGAAACATTATCTATTTTTGTGCGTTTTTGTACAAAACTTTTTAGTCTTCTGAAGGGTTGTTGGAGATTTTGAACATACATTTTTGAAATGGCTAAAATATGGAATTAGACTAATCTTTTTCATAACATGTCCTCAAAGTTAACAAATGTATATTTTCATTTTTGTTAAACATGACTTAATAAAATTTTTAATCCAACAACCATAATAAGTTATATAGGGGCTAATGGAATAACCATATTGTAAATATGTATATGTGTATGTATAATGGAATAGTCTAATGAAAGCTTATTAATTAATTTTATATTGATTCCATTACTAAGGTTAAGGTCTAGTAAAAGATTTATTGTTATTTTTTTTTAAAAATCCTGAATAATAAAGCATGTCTATCACCTTTGAAAAAAAAAACAATATTTTATTTAATATTTAATGAAACAATGTACTCCAATATGATCGTAACAAATCTATTTATTTTTTTTAGGTTATCCAAGTATATTAGTGCCACAGTTGATATCTCAA
This sequence comes from Acartia tonsa, assembly GCF_053477335.1. Taxonomy (NCBI): domain Eukaryota; kingdom Metazoa; phylum Arthropoda; class Copepoda; order Calanoida; family Acartiidae; genus Acartia; species Acartia tonsa. Next base: position 16,699,630 of record NC_137265.1, read on the forward strand.
AATAACACAGGTATGTAAGTTAATCCATACTAGATACTTCAAATGATCTTAGCTATTACATATATTGTTTAGATTATTGCCAGTTGTTCTAAAATGGATTAGATAGTAATTTTGGATTGTGATACAACAATTATCAATGTTTAGGAATTGTTGTCAATGATACTATAGGGTTAGAAAGCATATGGTACAACAATTATAATTGTTCAGGAATTGTTGCAAATGATACTTATAAGGGTTGGATAGTAAGATATATAAGTTTTCCGGAATTTTAAAGTTAGGGATTTGAAATCTGCATCAAATTTTGAGGATTTTTTTTTATAAAATTCGGTTTTTCTATAATTCTTTATCTAAAAGCTGAAATGCAATTTAAGTTAATTAATTTTGGCATCTGTGATTGGTGGATTTAAAAAAATCTGCGCTCTGATTGGATGGCGTACATTCTTCAACCAATTAGAGCGCAGGTAGTTTAAAATCCACCTATCCTATTGGTCAAAATTAATTAACTTAAACCATTTCCGCTTTTAGATAAAGAATTATACAAAAAACGAATTTTTAAAAAAATCCTTAAAATTTGATGCAGATTTCAAATCTCCCCCTAACATTAAAATTCCGGAAAACTTATATATCTTATTGGATAGTAAGTTTTAAATTTTGGTACATCAATTATCAACATTTGGGAGTTGTTGTAAATGCCACTATAGGGTTAGAAAGCATATGGTACAACAATTATAGTTGTCTAGGAATTGTTGCAAATGATTTTGATAAGGGTTGGAGAGTAAGTTTTGATTTTGGTACAACAATTATAATTGCATAGTATTGTTGTGAATGATTATAACCTAAGCATTGGAAAATAAGTTTAGATTGTGGTATAACAATTATTTTTTATACCACAATTGTTGTCAATTATACTAAAGAAAGGGTTATATAGCACATGGTACAACAATTATTATTGTTTAGGAATAGTTGAAAAAATTCTAACAAGGTTTAGATAGGAAGTTTAGATTGTGATACACAATTATTATTGTTTATGAATTGTTGAAAAAATTCTAACAAGGTTTAGATATGAAGTTGAGATTTTGATACATCTCTATTGTTTAGGAATTGTTGTGAATGATTCTAACAAGGTTATGATAGTAAGTTTAGATTATGGTACAAAATTTATTATTGTTTAGGAATTATTCTCAATGATTTTACCTATATAAGAGTTGTAGTTTGGACTAGTGTACAACAATTATTATTGTTTAGTAATTTTTGTAAATAATTCTAACAAAAGTTGGATTGTAAGTTTAGACCAATGTACAACAATTATAATTGTTTAGGAATTGTTGTGAATGATTCTAACAAGGGTTGGATAGTAAGTTTGGATTATGGTACAACAGCCCTTATTGCACTGGCCTCTGGACATTTACAGGCAAGTAATAAAGATAAAAAGCAACAGTCATTCAGATAAATTACAATTTCTTAGAAGACTTCTTTGTACCCACTCAAATACAAACTTGATTGCCCAAAGTAATAGAGTTAAAAAAACTACTGTAGTGATTTGGTTGTTCTTTTCTTGTTTGTTTTAAATATTCTTGGGGCTGATACATTAAACCTTTCAGTAGAAATGATTTAAAAAGTTAGCAGCTATATGAATTACATGCTTCATTATTCTAGGCATATTTTGGGCCAAAGAAGACAAGTTTGATGGCGTGTATACCCATTACACTCTCCTGGTTGTTAATGGGGTTAGCGCCTAACATGTCCACTATTATTATCAGCAGGTAAGAAAATATTTTCTCTTGTGACCTACCATAATTATCTAAGATTTTATTAGTTGATAGTTCAATGAATTGACATACTATTTGTTAGCAAATTCCAAAAAACTGTTTGGTAACGGTGGCTTCGCTCCATGCCTCATGTGGCATCGACCCATAAGAGAAGAAATCAAGTTTTACTACATGAAGCCCCAAACATTTTTTAAAACTTTTTTGTGAGCAGGGGTTGCCCACCTACCAAGAAAATAGCCTAAAACTAATGCAAGACCTGTATATATATTCCTTGAGGGTAGAGCGAATCGGTTCAGCAGTTACCAATAAGATTCAGAGACAGATAGAAGGAAGGACGGACATACATCATTCTACTTTGCAATAGATTACGGTATTTGTATTAGCTGCAAATAAAATTGTTTCTCCTGTTATCATCCTTGTTTCATAACAAAGGATTTGATTTCATTGTAAATCATATTTACATTCTATAAATAAATATAATATATTAGCTAGTGGTTGCGGTATCAAAATTGTCCAAGACTACAAGCTAAACAATTATAGAACAATTAAAGATAAAAGATTTATATAACTTTTTAAATTTCTAGTATTTTTTGTCTGAAGCTTAAGATTTCAATAAATATTGAACCAATTAAGTTTTCATTTATAGAAAAGCTTCTTATATGTCCCAGGATGGTTTTTGGCCAGGTTTATCCCTCCTTTTTTGCCTCATCGAGTGTAATGTACCTAAATGCTAGTGTTGCAGCCGCTATTTTTTTAAAAAGTCAATGGAAAAATGAATACAGGACTATTTAATCCATTTTTATTGTTAAATTTTGTCTGAGGACTATAAAGTTACCACATATAAACATTTTAATAGGAAATAACTCAATTGACAGTTAAAAAGGATTTCATTGTAACCTAAACTAATAAATGATGTTGATGTGTTAGTCAAAATTTTTTTTTTATATTCTAAAATTAATTTCTAAGAAACATAGTACCTACATAGTTTTAAATATAAAAATAATGAATATAGAATACATGGATATTATGACGTGGGATATTTTGTCGTCATTTTGAGTTACTGCCATAGTTCTCATTTATTGGTTAGTACGTTCCTCCAGTTGGAGGGGAGGGGATGGGGTAAAAGGTGTGTGTGTGGGGTGGGGGTCGTTTTATTAACTAGTTGGAATAACCATTTAATTAATATAGGCGGACATCTGGTGCGAGTTATTATATATTGATTTTAAAAGTATAATTTAGATATCTGTAATGGTTAATGGACACTATTTTTATATTTTTACAGGAGGTGCTTATACTATCAATCAGAGCAGGGACGACCAAGCTTTTTATTTTAAGGGGGGGGGGGGGGTAAAACGAGGGGTTTCAAAGTTTTGAGGGGGGTTATCTAAAATTATACTTTAAAAAGTGTTGATGGGTGTAAAATGAGGAGTTTTAAAGTTTGAGTGGGGTAGAATCCCTACCCCAAACCTTGGATGTCTATTAATCAGAATTCTATTCCTGGAATTAGAATTTCAAAACAACTAATTTCAAGAAAAAAATAACTAATCATGAAAGGTTTAAATATTAAAAATATTTATAAAAGTTATTGAGTAACTGGTTAATGTTATGTAAAATTCAGGCAGGGATGGAACATTGGAATATAAAGTACCCTAAGCTTCAAAGCAAATGTATTCTATCAAATTATTTTTCTTAAAAACTTTGTCTTTTATTGAATTTTGTGTAAACTTTGCAACCAATAATTTGATATACATAAGGGTTGACTTTATTAATCATCATTGAGGATGTATATCAATTAATTATACATTGTCTTATCCCTTAAGATCCTTGATAAAATAATAAAAATCCAACTTTATGAGTGAAGACATCTAAAGAATTTTGACAATATTTGTAGATTTTCTAGATGAGACTTCTCTATACAATTTATTATTTTTACTCACAGAAAGAAAAACTTAACTTGCACCATTTTTTTATTAAATAAATTGTTTCATTTTCCATTAATCAAAAAGTTTCATTTATTTAGATAATTCGGGCTCTTTCTAATTTGATCGAAAAAAGTTAGGTTTATATATTATTACAGAATGGCTTAAAAACCGATTGATATCCGCTGGATTAGACATGGTTCTCAACTATACTTAAAGATCTTTTAAGCATCGTATAATACAGACAATTTCTCACGAATATTAAAATAAAAATCATAAAATTAATACCAGTTTTTTAACCGGACTCTCGGCCCATCGGGGCTCAAAAATCTTGTTTTAATCTTTAATCTGCGGTAAGCTGTCTATAAAACCATTAATTTCAAAACGATTTTTGTTCTTTTTAGTGGGTCCTAAGCCAAAAATCCCCACTCTTAAATATTTTTTCATGGGCCTATCCATTTAGTACTTGTCGAATTGCCAACTGCCTCTCTTTATATTTTGACAGGAAAATAAACATATTTTATACTTTATCCTTTAGAATTTGTAAATAGAATTTAGTCAATATTTTGAATACTATTTACATTTTATTTTACTAATATTTCCTTAACAATGGAATAAATTTAAATCGTTTAGATTATTACGTAAGTGTACATAACGGTGTCTTAGGAGAGCATTTGTTTGGAATTTTGACAAGCACACTATCTACACTATCTACACCCTATCTCCCCCAGTTCTCCCGTTCTCCCCCTCTCCCCTTCTCCCCATAAGCAACCGGAGATTAGCGTCTAATTAAAGAATTACGTAAGAAACAAAATTAGTATTTAAACCCATTACCGTTTATTTCAAATAACCAATTTATTCTGTTAATTTTTATTCTTTATTCAAACGGTTGTCTACTTTATAACCTTAGCTTATATATCACTCATTTACAATTTATTTATTTAAATATTACATAAAATTTGCAAAATTCAAAATCATATAATATCCAATCGCATCAATAAAGTCAAAATCCTCCTCCCCCCAATTTCCTCTCTCTCTCTTTTCCCTCCTCTTTTTTCTCCCTCTCTTTTTACTTCCTATTATTGAAAACGTCTCTCAAACCTAACCTTGTCAATACAGTCTCTTACTTTATATTCTCTCACTTAATAATTACTTAATATTCTATTTATTCTCGTTCGCTCGTTCGCTATCTCTGATTGTCCCTCCCCTGCACATTGCAAAATAGTAAAATTAAAACTGTATGTCTGTAATTACGTTTGCAATACAATTGCAACGAAAAGTACTCAAAACATTAAAATCAGATTCCGGAGGAATCGAACCCATATATATATATACTGGGACCTATACCCCAGCCTCAAAAAACAAAATCAGATTCCGGAGGAATCGAACCCATATGTACTGGGAATTATACCCTTGCTCAAAAAATCAAAATCAGATTCCGTAGGAATCGAACTTACACACCAACTCCTTGTTCATACCCCTATTCTATATATCGTTCACATCATACATACCATTCATACTGATATTTCCAAAAATATCCTCAATTTTGAGTTTTTTTTGTCCTATGCTTTTGTTTTATATTTTGGCTCCTGAGTTTTTTGGCTGGTCTTATCCGAAATACGCGCCGTTATCTTGGGGTCAGGTGTGAATACACCCCATTTACAATGGGAGTTTTTCACACTAGATTTTTAAAATAGATGTTTAAAAGGAAATGTGTCTAGTAGGGTTGCCAAGGATCACGACGGGAATAGTGACTTCTTAGGAAGGCTTTGGTTCCTTTAATTGTTCCAAACTTACACTTGGAGAGGTCGCGACCAATGGTAGGAGGATAGCTGCGCACAGTAGAATATAATTTGTCATTTTTTTACTTGTCATTTATATTCCTTATTATGTCATTATGTCTATCGGACATTGCACTGGCTTGGCAAGCACCAAAGTTTACCAGAGGCTCAACAACCCTGAGAGGGTTACGCCATCCAACTGGTGCAATGTCGCATGGGATTCATTATTAAAATAAAATCTATTATTTGTACTGCTATTAAATGAACTAGGTGGAGACGTGTTCAATCCCGTGCAAGGTACTATACCAACCTGCTACTATGTAAAAAACACACAAACCAAAGCATATCAAGACATCAATGCATCAAACTACATAGTAACCATTATAAATTATTTAAAATAAAAATATGTTGTACCTTTATGAGGAAAATAAATCTTATCTTATCTTATCTTAACCATAACGAAATGATAACAATTGAATGCAAAAAGTTTTTAGCACATTAGTTCAGGTTTATGTAAATTTCAATTAGCAAGATATCTTCAAACAATCTTTGATTCCTGATTATACTCCTCAAGACCTTTTCTGGAAGCACCATGAAGCCATAGTTCTGATGTAATAAAATGTTGACCACCATAAGAGGGAAAGTAAAAAATTGAGAATTACATAAAGCTGAACAAAAGGTCTTATGAGATTTTTAAAAGTACCAGTGTTCTTGTAATAGGTAGTGAAAGAATTTACAATTGTGTGTTAAAAAATTTTTCTTTTCGGGTCACCCTAGTATACATGATAACGACATAAAGGAAGATATTCAATATTGCATAAAATTTACGTATTTTACAAAACTATTCAAACAAATACAAAAAAACGTGTATATTGAAGTTGAATAATTTTTACTTAAACCTACCAACCTCTACTTATTTTTCATTTTGACAGTAAATTTTTAACCAGCGGGGCCATATCTCTGTGGGGCTTTTGTAACCTTTACTTAACCTAATCTGTTTTATTTAGATTATTGGTCGGATTGGGGAATGGTATTCTGACTTCCTCTGTTTATATTGTTGAAATTGTGGCTCCTGATAGCAGAGGTTCCGTTGTAATGGTAAGTTTCATTCTTGTCTGACATTAAGTTTTTTAGCTTCCATAAAATCAAAGGAATAAGGCTAATGTACAATATAAATGGTATGTTTAAAATTCTAAAATGTAATATTATTTAAATCAGTAAGATGTTTTGTCTAAATCTAAAGATGTCCTTTTCTATCCATATACCCAGGGTATTGGACATGTTTACATTGAACAGACAATTAACCTTTTAATTACTACATATTCTTTAAATAAGCTACACTTTTAGTAGTGCTGCTAACGCACTTACTCTTCTCCTACTTTAATCGTTGGGCACTTTGTCACTTGACATATTAGCACTAGAATTAGTTTGACTTGCAACATAACATGCAATTTAGGGTCAATAACTATACTGTCCAATAATCCCAATCCCCTTCCTAACAACCAGCTGACATATTCACATATATTTTGTATATCTAGATTGAGACAGCTTTCAGAAGTTTTGGTCTTATTTGTGTGTATCTCACAGGCGCTTTCATTGATTGGAACACTCTAGGTAAAGTAAAGTAATTATATCTAGTGTATTTTTGACTTTAACAAAGGATTTGATGGTGTCTATCATAATATCTGAAGTAGCAAGATTTTTTTTGTCTGAAGCTCTGGACATCTACAACTACGGAACCGATCGTGTTCTCTATAATCCTAGGATGGTTTTAGGCTATTTTTCTCATATTTATGTCTTGGAATGGTTTTAGACTAGCTTTCCCGACTGGTAATTAACTATTTATTTACAGGGGCAAAATTGATGAAAGGATAAATTTCTTCAAAACACCTTTCTAATATCTCTTTTTCTACCTATTTCCCTTTGGATACATACTTACAACCCAAATCTAAAAGTTCATTTAAATTGCCGTTTATTTGATCGTTTTCATTAAAACTTTGATCTACCCTTTATATAAATCTATTGTAACATAAGCCTGTTACAGCTACGCTACTTAATGACATGCTTTTCCTTGTTAATGCTATTCCTTCATTAGTTTATTTCTAGTTTTCAATGTCATTAAGAGTAAAATATCTAAAAAGAAATGTCATTAGAATTACATTTTCTTGCAAACTAGTACTTAACTTTAGAATAACATAAATTCAATGACAAGGATGACAACATCCATAAAAGAGAAGCCCTGAAATAACGGTATGATAAACAAACATTGATGCGTATAGAACGTTATAAATTAATCAGCAAAATATTAATTAAATTTTTAAAAATTCTATATTGATATATTTGATGCAAAATTGCTTTAACACAGTATACTGTTGTAGGACATATTTAAATTTTAAGAACTTGATAATAGAAATGCTTTGAAAACAGTAAATAAGTTTTACAGGATTCATCATGTGAGGTTAGAAATTGATAGGACAATTCTAACATTCCTAAATTTACCACAAGGGCCAAACAAACTTACAACCTTAATTATAAAAAAAAACTTCTGTTTTATAAATTATATATTCTAATATGTTTTGTTTATATTTTAGCTTGGCTAGTGGTTCCTTTGCCTATCTTTTCTCTTCTGTATGGACTATTTATCCCTGAATCACCTATTTATCTTTCACAGGTGAATATTATCTATTTATTTATCTATTTTCTCTCTTCTGTATGGACTATTTATCCCTGAATCACCTATTTATCTTTCACAGGTGAATATTATCTATTTATCTATCATCTCTATTCTGTATAAACTATTTATCTATCTATTTTCTCTCTTCTGTATGGACTATTTATCCCTGAATCACCTATTTATCTTTCACAGGTGTGTATATTATCTATTTATTTATCTAATATCTCTCTTCTGTATGGACTATTTATCCCTGAATCACCTATATATCTTTCACAGGTGTGTATATTATCTATTTATTTATCTAATATCTCTCTTCTGTATGGACTATTTATCCCTGAATCACCTATTTATCTTTCACAGGTGAATATTATCTATTTATTTATCTATTTTCTCTCTTCTATTTATCCCTAAATCACCTATTTATCTTTTACAGGTGAATATTGTCTATTTATCTATCTATTATCTATCTTATTAATGAACTATTTATCTAATTATCTTTCACAGGTGAATATTATCTATTTATTTATCTATTTTCTCTCTTCTGTATGGAATATTTATCCCTGAATCACCTATTTATTTTTCACAGGTGAATATTATCTATTTATCTATCTATTATCTATCTTATTTATGGAGTATTTATCCCTGAATCACCTATTTATCTTTCACAGGTGAATATTATCTATTTGTCTATCTATTTTCTCTCTTCTGTATGAACTATTTATCCTTGAATCTCCTATTTATCTTTTACAGTTGATTATTATCTATTCATCTATTTATTATCTCTATTCTGTATGAACTATTTATTTATTTATTTTTCACAGGTGAATACTATCTATTCATCTATCTATTATCTTTATTCTGTATGAACTATTTATCTTTTTTATCTTTCACAGGTGAATATTATCTATGCATTTATCTATTATCTCTATTCTGTATGGACTATTTATCTATTTATCTTTCACAGGTGAACATTATCTATTCATCTATCTATTATCTCTCTTCTGTATGGACTATTTATCTTTTTATCTTTTACAGGTGAATATTATCTATTCATCTATCTATTATCTCTATTCTGTATGGACTATTTATCTATTTATCTTTCACAGGTGAATATTATCTATTCATCTATCTATTATCTCTCTTCTGTATGGACTATTTATCCCTGAATCACCTATTTATCTTTCACAGGTGATTATTGTCTATTCATCTATTTATTATCTCTATTATGTATGGACCATTTATCTATTTATCTTTCACATGTGAATATTATCTATTTATCTATCTATTATCTCTCTTCTGTATGGACTATTTATCCCTGATTCTCTTATTTATCTTTCATAGGTGAATATTATCTATTTATTTATCTATTATCTCTCTTCTGTATGGACTTTTTAACCCTGAATCACCTATTTATCTTTCACAGGTGAATATTATCTATTTATCTATCTATTATCTCTCTTCTGTATGGACTATTTATCCCTGAATCACCTATTTATCTTTCACAGGTGAATATTATCTATTTATTTATCTATCATCTATCTTATTTATGAACTATTTATCTAATTATCTTTCACAGGTGTATATTATCTATTTATCTATCTATTATCTCTCTTTTGTATGGACTATTTATCCCTGAATCACCTATTTATCTTTCACAGGTGAATATTATCTATTTATTTATCTATTTTCTCTCTTCTGTATGGACAATTTATCCCTGAATCACCTAATTATCTTTCACAGGTGAATATTATCTTTTTATTTATCTATTATCTCTCTTCTTTATGGACTATTTATCTCTGAATCTCTTATTTATCTTGCACAGGTGAATATTATTTATTTATCTATCCATTATCTCTCTTCTGTATAGACTATTTATCCCTGAATCTCCTATTTATCTTGCACAGGTGAATATTATCTATTTATCTATCTATTATCTGTCTTATTTATGAACTATTTATCTAATTATCTTTCACATGTGAATATAATCTATTTATTTATATATTTTTTCTCTTCTTTATGGACTATTTAATATTTAGCCCTGAATCACCTATTTATCTTTCACAGGTGAATATTGTCTATTTTTTAAATTAATTTTCTCTCTTCTGTATGGACTATTTATCCCTGAATCTCCTATTTATCTTTCACAGGTGAATATTATCTATTTATTTATCTATTTTCTCTTTTCTGTATGGACTATTTATCCCTGAATCTCGTATTTATCTTTCACAGGTGAATATTATCTATTTATTCATCTATTATCTCTCTTCTGTATGGACTATTTATCCCTGAATCACCTATTTATCTTTCACAGGTGAATATTATCTATTTATAAATTTATTATCCCTCTTCTATATGGACTATTTATCCCTGAATCACCTATTTATCTTTTACAGGTGATTATTATCTATTCATCTATCTATTATCTCTCTTCTGTATGGACTATTTATCCATGAATCACCTATTTATCTTTCACAGGTGAATATTATCTATTTATAAATTTATTATCCCTCTTCTATATGGACTATTTATCCCTGAATCACCTATTTATCTTTCACAGGTGAATATTATCTATTTATTTATCTATTATCTCTCTTCTGTATGGACTATTTATCCATGAATCACCTATTTATCTTTCACAGGTGAATATTATCTATTTATAAATTTATTATCCCTCTTCTATATGGACTATTTATCCCTGAATCACCTATTTATCTTTTACAGGTGATTATTATCTATTCATCTATCTATTATCTCTCTTCTGTAAGGATTATTTATCCCTGAATCACCTATTTATCTTTCACAGGTGAATATTATCTATTTATCTATCTATCTATTTTCTCTCTTCTGTATGAACTATTTATCCCTGAATCATCTATTTATCTTTCACAGGTGAATATTATCTATTTATTTATCTATTTTGCTATCAATCTATTTTGGTATCAATGTACTGTTTAAATGCATGTTACACTTTTGTTTTTCCTCCTCTTCCTTTGCATTTAAATTGATTTATATGTGTATCTTTCTATCTGTATTATATTCTTTTATGAAAGTAAAGTGTGTATGTCTGTGTGGCTGTATCTGAAGATATCGTTTGTCACTTTACAGTGAAGCTTCTTATTGGTCCAGGGAAGGTTTATAAATATTTTTGGAGAGGGTCGACTGACGCTCTCCCCCTTTCTTATCTCAGGTGTCCCTAGAGGCCTCTATCAATATGTATGTTTTTTATATTCAGATCAGGCTTGTTATCTATACATCTATCTATCTAATAATCTATTTAAATTCATATATCATAATCTATCTATCTTTCTATCCAGATAAAACAATCTATCTATATTTCTAGACTCGTGGTTACACCCAAATAGATGGCGAGGCTGGACCAAGTGATCCCAAGGGGTCAGACAACCTGACCAAGAAATTATCTGTATCAGAAAACATGAACATGATGCAACGAAGGTAATTTTAGATTATTCATTATTATGGCCTACGCCCCTCTCTAGGTCTCTATGTGCACTGGAGGTAAATGGAGAAAGTCGCTCAAAAAAATACATGTGACGTCATAAAAATGAGTGATAACCAAACTCTTTTTTTTGGGGGGGGGTTTCTTTCCCACTTCTCTTCTCATCCCCCTCATTTTTATGACGTCACAATGAGCGACGTTCTCCATTTACGCACTGGAGGTGGTTGGCGAAAGTCGTCCAACCCCCATTTTAATTTTAATTTTAAGAAAAAAAAATTTGGTCCCACTTATAGAACTTAAAATATAGAACAAAGACATTTATGTCTATAAGCAACGCAATCGTAGCATTAAACATTCACAATATTTTGGTAGGAAATAGAAGTGGAGAATAAAAAAGGATGAGAACAGGAGAAATCAATAAAAAGACAATTAGAAATAGAGAAAAGTTAAAGCGAAAATAGAGAAAGTAGTTACATACATATATAGTTAAAGAGTAACTTGCTTTTCTAAAAAGCACGCCTTAAATTGTCAATAAGGAAACAGCGTAAAGCTATTGAATTAAAAAAGTTGTATAAAGTTCCAGACAAGAAAAACTTTCCAAATAACTGTTTTGATGAAAACATGAGAATTACATTTGAAAGGAATGTGAGAGACAAACAGGAAGATTCCAATTTCAAGGGACACTACCCTTCATTGATTTAACAAGTCTAGTACCTATACTATATTTTTTATGGTGGTTGATACTTTTGACTAAATTATTTCAAACATTCTTAGTTAAAGAAAATATGATAAAATATTTTTCAGTATGGCTTTGAAACCGATTGATACTATACTAAAAGATCATGTATAGCATCGTATTACAGACAATTTTCCATGAATATTAGAATAAAAAAAGATAATTCCAGTTTTGTCAGTCCAGACCTTCGATTATAAGAGTAAATTGGAGTAAATGCAGGGAGGGAGGGGACATTTGACTGTAAACTACTTTGATTCTGAGGGCTTTATAAATACATTCTCTTTACTTTTAGAGAACCTTCTCAATCAATCTTGATTGGGTTGTAAAATATCAGAGTATAAATATTCACCTACAGAAGGGATACTTTTGCTTATCAATTACCGTCCATTGTCATATCCCAGATGATGATAAAAGTCCCTCAACAGATTATGCCGTCATACGTTAGAATAGCCATGAGAGGCCAGTATACACTGTAATTGACCAATGGTAAAATTTATGCTGGCCTCTCATTGGTTATTTTATCGTATGGCGTCATAATCTGTTGAGGGACTTTAATCATCTTCCATATCCCATAGTAAATAAAACTATGTGTGGTATAAAATATACTAATATTTAGAGAAATTAACCAATATTTTCTCAATATTTTAATGTTTGTGAATTTCTCTTTCATTTGTTGAAAATAGGTCAATCATAATTTATATGACTCCTACCCAAGTTCTAAGTCTCAAAACATCCTTCTTTCATATTTCTAGAAAAAGAAAGTTTGAAGTACCCCAAAAATAAAATTTAAAAGCAAAGTTTTTTTCTATAATTAGGGTCGGTCCGTCTGTACGTCCAATATTCATTGATACTCTATCTTTGAGTTAGGCATGTTAGTATTGTCCTATGGATTTTAAACTTTACATTACGATTTTTGGATCAGTTGGGTACGATTTAGGAAGCAAAGCAACTTTATAGTCGTAATTAGAAAGTTCGTACGTTTATTAAAAATACAATATTTAAAGCGAAGCATTGCTGTAGTCAAGCTAAAATATAAGTATTTCTTTACACATTATGCTGTATTTATGCAGTGGTTTGTTCTACTGTATTAATATAAAACTTTGCATTTATGGATGTTGTCGTCCTTTTTTATATTTTGTTATAATCTTAATTGATTAATTGAACCCCAGAAAATGTACAAATCTATGACAAATTATTATTTTTAGTATGATCAACATTACTCATTTGTAGGAATTTTTTATTTTATTTACTTATTTAATATGATATGATATTGAAAATAAGGCATATAATTAAAAAGTTTTTGTTATAACTGAAACTGATAGTATATTGCATACAGTTGGTTTTATAAACAAAGCTATTATATGATTTTGTGTATGCCTGTCCCTCCGTCAGTCCGTCCGTAACGCTACGGGTTGGAATTGGATTTACTCAGCTGCTATTAAAACTAGACCTCTGATTTTTCTTGTCAACATTAATATTATTAAGAGCATTTTTGAGTATTACATTTATAGGAGTATTTTTATTAAACTTGTTTTTACTAGAAATAATCTTTTTTTTTATTTAGAGAAGTTATGATTCCTCTGTCACTGTTGATAGTCGTGGTTATAGCCCAACAATGCTCTGGCATAAAGGTAACAAACAGACAAATAACATATGGAGTAGAGTAGCCACGCTATGAGAAAAATTAGAAAGTGTGTCCCATAGAGTAGTGGTTAGCGCACTACGCTGTGGTTGGGAAAATCCGAGTTCAAGTCCCCTTATAGATATTGCACTTGGATGACAAATGCTGTTGCAATTTGTCAGAATATAATCACGCAACTTTCCCTGTGATGCCCTTAGGTTGTAAGGAGGGAGATTTGTAGGAAGTTAGGATCCTATCCATCAAGCAACTGTAATCGTGCGTTCCCTCGTCCATGCTCCTCATTCATATGAGAGTGCCATTAATTAGGGTGGCTTAATATGGAACACCTGCCAAAACTCTAGGCCAGGGTGATGTGATAATTGAGTAGCTTCTACGAGAATTGCGGGTCAGCTTGTAATGTAACATAGAATTCACTCAACTGTGCGCGAAGCTTACCAATCCAGGATTGGTCAAAGGATTCTCACCTCCAATCTCCTCGTGCATCTGAATCCTAACTTCAGAGAATCAAGGCTACATACTGTAAATTACACTGGTCAAAAAGTTTATGTCTTATTTAAACTTTGGATACTTTTATTAATTCTTGATTGATAAAAAGAGCTCGCAATAATTTAAATCCTCGGAAGAGTAATTTTGTTTATCATCATTGAGAATGTAAATCCATTTATCGTTAATTGTCTTTTCCCTTAAGATCCCTGTAAAACAATAAAATGCAATCCACATTAGGTGCATTAACCTAACCACATAAACATATCAAATGATTTAATAAGTGTTGAATTTATGAATTAATATAATTTATAATGGAGGATAATAACAGTGGGAATAACCAATAAAACAATTGTAATACACATTTTTGGTTCCAGGAAAAAGGAAGGAATGACAAACGTCGGAGTGGACAAATGCCGGAGTGTCCAAAATAACAAGTTAATTAAGTATTTCTAAAACGACCAAGCTAATAATGATTGATTTACTTCTACAAGAGACTAAATGAATTGAAAATGATTGCTAAAATTAGAAATATATCGTCATTCGTCATGTCTTAGAATAGTGTGTTTTTTAAAAATAGGTTGAAGAACATACTAACTTTAAGATATAAGTATTTCTATACAGGTTAGGTTAGGTTAAGATATTAATATTAAAAGCCTATAGTACGGTTTAAAATAGATTAGGTAAACTGTCAACTCCAACGTTTGTTCACTCCGACGTTTGGCACTCCTGCGTTTGTCTGAGGACCACATTTTTATCATTGTTGATTTAAGTATTCAAATATTTAATAATGCTTAATAATGTTTTTTTTTATGTTAATGTTGAGCAAATTTGTATAGATCTGTTCATTAAAATAATTAGGAAAACATAATTAATGATTTTTATACAGATTTTTTATTTATGTATATATGCGTAGCTTTCTTATAAATTTTCAACTAACCATATATATTCTGATACTTTTCTGGTTATGATATAGTCTCTAGGAGAAGGTGGTAAATTTAGCCCCTTGCTTTAGCTACACCCCGTTTTTCTAAAGGGAATAGGGGAGTTCTCTGTATATTAGTGTTTTTATTTACATTAGGTTAGGTTATATTGGATACAAAGTAGCCCCGGAGGTCTAGGACAGGGCAAGGATACCCGCAGGGGTTAGCCATAAAGGCTACAAAAACAACTTTCCTATAATAAAGATGGGAGGGGGGGGGGGGGGGGGGTAGATAGGTAGATAAAAATTTGCTTTAATTGACAGATAATATATTCTTAAACTACAGCTTTTAGTACTAATTATTACAGACAGATACACATACCTTCTTTTTCTTTTGGTATTATAACGTATATTATGATAAACCCATAACATTTTCTGAACAAAAAAAAATATTTTTTCTAGCTTCAAAGATAAGAAAATTACAGGCGTTTGAATTTTTCAATTAAAAATGAACCATAAAATAATTCATTATCAAACAGGTTACATGCACAACACTTTTTAGCCCTCAAGCTCTAATGGGAGCTGGGATGAAGGCGCGGCTATGTGCCCGACTGTTAAGGGTTAATAAAACTAATAATTTTATTTTGTTTAGATAATTCAAGGGTATGCTATAGAAATATTTGCTGATGTATATACTACTGAACGCAGTGGAGTCAAACATGGACACAATATAGATAAGGTAAATCATTATTTCAAGCTAATCTTTTCCAGTATTGCTTTGAATCCGTTTAATATCCGCTGTTTTAGAACCTATTCTAAACCAAACTAAAAAATCATGTATCGTTTCGTATTGCAGACAATTTTCCACGAATAATGAAATAACAAAAAATTAATACTGGTTTTGTTAACTCTGAAACAATTAAACTGGAATTATCCTTATAATTTTTCATTTTACTATTCGTGGAAAGCTGGCTATAAATAACTATTAGTCAGTTAGCTTGTTTATTATATTATCCCTTTACGTCTTTGAATTAATAATCACTAAACACATTTATTCATCATGAATGGACTAAAGGGAAACTCTACATTTTTAAAAAATCATCAAATTTTGTTTCTACCATTTATTTAGCATTGACACAATTTTGGGGATAAATTTCATGTATTGTTTCATATATAAACTGATAAAGTCCATAAGAAAAGTGGATATAGAATGTGTGTGGATATTATGACAGGGAAAAAATTGTCGTTAATTTAGATTGTTAACATGGATATAATTTATTGGTCCATCCAGTAGGAGGGGTGAAAATGGAAGGGATCGGGGTATCGTCATTTTAACCAGCTACGAGATTCACCTTACTAAAGTACATGAAAATCTGGTTTAAGATCCAAGTAATAACATATCCATTGTAGAAAATATTTCTTTAAAGCATATAAAAAAGGCAAAAAAGGATCCCTTTGATTATGAGTGCGCATAATATTTTGATTCTACTCACCTTTATTAGATTATACTGATTACTAGATATTTACCCAGCCAAAGAAAATAAATAGATCAATAATAATATATCTGCATATAAAAACATATGATAAACAAACAAATAAAAGATGAATATTTAAAGATAATAAAAAAAGTACTATCATAAGATGATGACAGGCAAATGTACGGTTCGATCTTGTACAGTAAATATTTTTTTATGGATTTTTTTAAAGGTTAATTTACTTAAATGTTTAAAACAAAGAGATTTGAAAACAAAATATTCTATTCTTGTACTTTTAAATTTGTGTACATTCTTTGTTTATTGGGTGTCTTATCATCCATAAGATTTCTAAGAAGATAAGGTAAACGGTTGCATGAGTAATAAAGAACCGATTTTACTGATATTTAGATAGACATAATGTCCAACATTAAAGCCGAATAGGTCTATTCTTACATGTCTAAATTAACTCTAAAGCTATCCGTTATATACGGATGTACGGATCGACCGGCCATATTTATAGAAAAGCTCCGCTTTTAATATATGGGTAACTCTGCTACAAAAATTAAATCACACCTGCTAAGAATTACTTTCATAATGAATATTATATTCATTCCGCCAATTTATAAATCAAATTTTGACAATCTAATTTCACCAAATGTAGTTATCAAATTTTCATACTTACATACATACATGCCAGGGTGGGAGGGGACATTGGGCTGTTTATTACGCTAGTCCCCAAAGTCTAATGATAACGTTTTCTTATTAGTTGGCTTTTATTGAATTTTTATTAATTGGTTCATTACTTTGAGTGTCCAAACGTTTCAACCACTAATTGTAATCTACAGAGGGGTAATAATCTGTATCATCATTTGGGATGTACAATTTATCGGCCTTTGTCTCGTCCCTTTAGATCCCTGCAAAAAAAAACATACATACACCATTTTTATTACTCATATATTTTTTTGGTTTATGGTAATTGTATTCGCACATATTTTTAAAGCGAATCTTTTAGATAATTTGGATATTGCTGTTCTACGTCAAAGAAACTGTATTGCTATTTTTTAGAGGAGAATTTTTAAAAATAAGTTCTATGAAAAATCATTGACCCCCCCCCCCCCAATCTTTTGGAATATTTAAAACATATAGAAAAAAATACAATACAACTTATGCTACACTTCAAGAATGGTTATTTATTGTTTTGTATTATAGACGACTTTCCGCTAATATGTAGTTCAAAACCAGTTTTGTTAGCCCCGAGAGGCCACAGGCCCGGGTTTCAAAACAAGTATTAGTCTGGTGATTTTTAAAAATATTTGTGGAAAATTGTCTGTAACACATTATTTTTCATTACGGCTGTGAACCGGTTCTAATCCAACGGATATTAATCGGTTTCGAAGCCATGCTGAAATATTGATTCTAAACTTTGCTTTCATGGATGTTGTTATCCTCAATCAGAATCTTATTATTATGCTTATAATTCCTTTTATTACAATTATTGGACCCAAAAGTAAAGTTTTAATTTGATTTTACTATAAAATTTACTCTTTATTATACGGTGTATGCATTATTTTAATTCTAAATGAAGCTACTATTCAGGAGATCTTAAGTACGTGAAAACACACCATTTATTTAGTCATCTAAAAATTGTTTATTTTTTATTTCAGAGGGCCTATTGGGCTGCGGTTATTATGGCAAGTGTCAGACTTGGTAAGCATATTTTACTGAAAAAATTTATTCATTAAAAATATTCATTCATCGTATTTTTTGAAATATTGATGATTCTGGAATGGGTTTTAAAATATTCTGTCGAAGTTTGATCACATGGTAAAACTAAGCTTATCCCCTCGGGAAGGAAGAAAGTAGAAATTACAATTTTTTGTCATTTGAGCATAATATTGACAAAATAAATTGGAAACTTTTTACCTTATATTAGTTACAAAATTTTGTCGTATTTTCAGCGAAAATATATGAATTTAGCATTATTTATTTTAACTTTCATTGACGCATTATCGTTTAAAATACGATGAATTAACATTATTTTATTATTGTTACTACTTAAAACATTACCTATAATGTTTCTATTTTAAGCAAAGAACAAATATATGAAATAAAATCCAATGAATTAGCTGACATTAGATAAGCTAGAATAAAAAAATTTGAATAATAATTATACTTTTTATTTCAGTATCAACCTTGTTGGCGGCTAGGTACATCCGTACGTTTGGCCGTAAGACCATGTACTTTGTATCCGCGGTGGGCACCATTGCTTTTGAGGTCGCCTTTGGATTCATTGACTACTACAACTTGGGAGCTGAGTAAGTGTTTTTTTTATAGTAGCGAAGTCACTCTATGATTAGCGCATGTCTGTACGTTTGTCCCCAATGACACAACTTTAAGTTCTAATTAGGTTTTGTGATTTCTATTATATTTATAGAGTTTTTTTTACATTACCTAACTTTACTAACTTTTTCCTTGGGTGCTTTCTCTCAAGTTGACAATCGAGCACCCCCCCCCCCCCTCCCACATTTTTTAAAAATTTAAAATAAAGGAAGGTTTATTTTTCCCCTATGCCTAAACTATGTGTGGGTTCTAATCCTGCGGGCACTATGCTTGCAATGACCTAACTTCTGGAGCCCTAATATACCCCAACCTCACCTGACCTAATACAATAAAAAATATTTTAATCACGAACTTTTAAAGATTACCGACCCTTCAAATTTTCTATTAAATTTTATTTATATTTAAAATTGTTTGTCAGATTATATAAATTTTGATTTTAAAAAAATTAAATGTTGTATAAAACATGAAATTTAGATAAGTATTTTTTAATATATAACTTTTATTTATCACGCCTCCTTTGTATTCAGTCTAGACTTTTTAAAAATAATTTCTATCAGAAATTTTTAAATTAATAGAAATGGGAGGAGGTCTTTCACCCCATTCAAAATGAATTTTTAAGGAGTTAAGAAATTCTAAAATAAAACGATTTTGTAAAATAAACCCAAACCATAGTAAAAATATTAAACTTCACAAAAAAAGGCTTTTGTTGACATTTCATAGGATATAAAGTTTTGATTTTAGTAAGGGCAGGTAAAATATTTATTTTTAAAATTTCCTATTGATGGTATGATTCCAATGGGTATAGGATATAAATGGATGTTTTGACAGGGGAAATAGGCGTCAATTTAGCATGCTATTATGGACCTCATATATTGGCCAGTTCATTCATCCAGTAGGAAGGGAGGGGATGGGAGATATCGTTATTTTAGCCTGCTGCAAGCATCACTTTATCAGAGCACATGAAATCTGGCGTAACATCCAAATAATGATATATCGAATATTTAGTTATAAAATTATGATGCCTGTCAAAGTTCTACATGCAACTCAAGCAATTATAGACGGGATTTACTACTTATTTTTATTATAAAATATAAATCTAAGAATTTTGTAACTAAAAAAAAGAAAGAATTCAATGCAAAACAGAAATTTACATCAAATAAAGTCATTTCAGTAATTAGTGTGTTTTTGACTTTAATAAAGCAGTTGAAGATTTATACATATATTTTTTTTACAGCAAACAATATTCTTTTTCAATTATATTGGATGTTTTACCAATTACTGTAATAATTATAAATTTTATACTAATAGATCAATAATGTATAGATAGCTATTATTACTGATTTAGCATTTCAAATAAGATTTTTTTATATTGTAAACAAGAGCGTGCTTAGGGTAAACAAAAATCAAGAGGGTGTTGTGACTTTCTTAACTTGACACCTTCTTGGCAGTTCTAGGGGGGTGTAGAACCCTTAGCAATGGCGGGGATGGTTGAGGGTTAACCTCTATCGGAGTGTATCAAAGCAGTTTTTAGTTCCTAAAAAAATGACGTCATACAGTACAAATGACAAATGATAGGCCATTAAACACTTTACTATTGGTTAATATAAAAGTATACTGGCCTATCATTGGTCATTTATAATTGTGTAATAAGCTGCTTGGGGTTTGTCTATCTTTTCCCAACAATTTTAGCAACGGGTTGGATACACTCTCCCTTAATTTGACAGGAGGGGTTGATCCACTCCCCTTCTGCCCACCTCTGTTTTTTCTTTTATTTTGAAGGTACTTACTTTTAAAACGTGAAGCCTTTCCATCGACCTATAAAGCATGTGTAGTGTTTAGTCTAGTGCCAGTCAATTTTAATTTTATATCATTTCAAAATGAATAAGATTAAATGCAAAAAATTTCATTAACTTAGATTAGAAGTAAAGTAAAATTTACAACCTAAACATGAAAATATTTAAGCCAACGACTGGCAGAATGAAATCATAAATTTTAAAGACAATTTCTTATGGAGTACATTGATCCTTCCCTTGTTTTTTTTATAAAAGCTCAACTTAATTTACTATTCACTTTTATCTTATAACCTTTTAAGATGTATATTTTATCCTTTTTGTCTAATAAAAGTCAAACCAATACATCATGGATTATGTTTTTTTTATTTAGTTCATAAATGTAGTATATCCAAGACCATCAAGACCATAAAGGAATAAGACAATGGTCTTTAAATTTATGAACATCACCAATAATGACACACAAAACTTATTTTTCTGTAGATTACAATTTTTGGTTGAAACGTTCGAACACTCAACTCAATTAACCAACCAATCTTAATTTACTAAAGTCCCCAAAGTTGTTAAACATTATAGAAAAAATTTTTGGGACTAGTGCATTAAAGAGCCCATTTCCCCCTCTCTCTCTGATTATTACACAAATATGTTTATCAATGAACTTTTTAAATTCCCCTTTACATAATTTAAACATTGAACAACATCTATACACTATGAATAAATAATAATATTTTGAATGAACGTAAAACAATGCGTAGAGGATGATGTTTAAAATATCTAAAGAATAATTTTAGGGTTCTGCAGCCGCGGCTATGCCTCAAATTAAAAACTGTTTGAAAGCATGGACTTTTTTTTAGGAGGGATTGCCATATATTTATCATGTTTAGACTTCCAGCTGATTTTTGAAATTGGGAAAGGTATATTTCCCTGAAGCTTACAAGCGGCTGACGCGCGGTTGACTAGCCCTGGTTTTTTCACCTTTACATTTAAATAATTGTTATCAAATGTACTAAAATGTCATATTCTAAATTTAAATATTTTTTTTACTTTTGAGGAAAATATAAAAATATGAATTTTTTATTCCAAAAGTGATATAATTGTACTATCAAGTTCTTTTGTTTTAAATGGATTTATCCTATTATATATTCACCATTATTCGATAAAATGAAAAGGATGCCTGTATGTCTGTGTGTACCAAAGGATCTCGCTAACCACTAAACCGGTATGGTTCTTCTTTACTATGTAGCTTCTTATAGGTGTCCTGGAAAGGTTTACAACTTGGAAAGGGTACCACCGCTCTCCTTTAAGAAATCACCTCAAGTAAAAAATGATACCACCCTAAATGTTTTTATTTTTAATTTTTAAAATTGAAAATGGGGACTTCCATGTGTCCCTAGGCGCCTCTAGAAGCACCTAATCCAATACCATTATTTTTATTACAGGAACAAGATGCTACCAATAATTATCATATCCTGTCAAGTATTCATTCTCCAGATTGGAGTACAAACATTTCCAAATTTGTTGTCTGGGGAACTTTTTCCCAACGATGCCAGGTAATTCTTAATAATTATTAGTTGGTAAAATCGACTTGGCACTTGGTTGACCAATGCTGTCGCAGTTTGTCAGATTTTAATCACGCAACCTTCCCCTAGATGCCCTTTGCTTGTAATTCTTGAAATCTAAAGAAGGGTTGAATATTTATTTTTTCAATGAGAATGTCAAGAAAGTCTTGAAGTACAAGATGTTAACAATAAGCAATCCTAAACTAGTCCAGCTTTTTAGCTCTCAAAAATAAAGGTTGATATTAAGTTAGCTAGGGTAAGATTTGGAAGACACAAACAATATCTATAAATATTCTTTGCTGTAACCTTTTACTGCATTGTTTATGCATTAATCTATTTGTAGTACACACACACACACACACACACACACACATACAAACATACACACACACACACACACACACACTCAACTGCATACATAACAAACACAACATACCACTACAAATATTTGATATTTAAATGCAACTATAGTAGACTTTTCTTTTAAATATTTGTCTATAAGACAAGAATAATATAGTTAATTCTAGCTAAAATGAGTGTCAAAATTCAGTAAAATTTCTAAAAATTGTGGTTACAGGAGCCATTTAAAGATTTCCTGAAACCTGGAGGATCAGGACCTGCAGGATCATAACAACAACAACAACAAGTTCTTTTCACTCCACAGGGGGAGCATAGGCCGCTGATAATTTGTCAGTGTTTCCGTAACAGTGTTTTTTTTTATGGATATGGGATAGGGTTGTTAGCCCTAAGCCCTATAATTGCGGTGTAAAGCATCCATTTGCCCATCAGACAACCAACCCTTTGATTGCACGACCTTTGTCTGAGAAGTCCTAACTGTGCATGGTAGTGAGTTGCGTCTGTTTTGGGCCAAGGAATCCCCCCTACTATTTGTATCGCGCACCTGACATAGCAGCAGTAGGAACCATTTTTAACGTCTTTATTTATGACGCGGTGTCGGACCGATATTCGAACCTATCACCTTCCCGACGACGAGCGGATGCGCTACGTGTTGTGCTACGGTCGCGGGTTTATACCTGGATCATACCAGGAACCTAAAATTGACTTACATTCTTTTGTACTACTATATAGGTATTTTAGTATTTTAGCCACTTAAAATACTTTGATTGAGTCAAACATGTTTTTTTTTATCTTTACTGGATGAGCCTGCATAACAATTTAATCTGCTAATCTAGTAATTCATCAAAATTAGGTTATAAGTATAGGTATGGTTTACTTAAAATGGTGAAAAAAGAAATATAACAATCACCCTCTATTTGTAGAACACGAAAACGGTTTAATTTTAAAGTAAAATACTTTTCTTCTACTAAAATATTCTTCTTTTATGTACATATATATTGTTTTATAAATTATTTATAAACTATTACTTAATGTATCGAATAACAATCTTTCATGATATTTTTTACATGATTATAATCTTCAAAACATTAAAATTCTTGGTAAAATTCAGAAAGGGAAAAATATTCTAATAATAATATGAAATGAAATTGGGCCAAGTTAATATATTTGAAATGTTAGTGACAACATTTGAAATTATGTTATTACTTAGAAAAATTTTTGGTCGAAAAGTTAGAACTTGTTAGCTTGAACCGTCTAAGATTTAATAAAAATACCTAATGTTTCTAAATCAAAGCACGAGAATAGTTATTTCTCGCATCGTATTATAAACAGCTTTCCGCAGATATAGAATGTACAATTATAAGATTAAAACTAGTTAGAAAAATGGTTCAGCGGTTAGCAAGATCCTTTACTTTATTATAAGGATTTTAGAGGAGGTCCGTGCTCGATAAGTTCCATTGATCTATGAAGCTACCACTTATTACGTTATTATTCTTATTGCACCTTCAATCATGATTCGGAATCATAATTGTTATTCCAAGCAATAGAGTTATCACCCTAGATGGCAAATCAGATAAAACAGGAACAGCAGACGGTAAAGTGGAAAGTGTTATGTGTGACGTAAAAAAAGGCCAACGATGAAGGAGAAGAGGAGGAGTGGGAAAGGAAACCCCCAAAAAAGAGATGGATAATAATCGTATTTTTATGACGTCACATATGACACTTTTCGCAAACGAAGATTCTTGTCTATATTTAGTGCCATATAATTCTATTAAATAAGATATTCAACCATTTGATTTGGCCTAATATCATTAAAAGCCTTATTTGAAATCGAAATGTGTACATTTTTAACCAAACATATGGTCAGGTTGTTACTACGCTGTGTTCTTAATGATCCAGTCAAGAACTGGGGATCTAGAATTTTAATATTTTTCCCCAATTGTTCACTAATTTTTGCAATTTTGACATACATGCGTTGCATAATTATATGTATTATTATAATATCATTATGCTATTAGGAAAAATTGTATGTAGTTTAAACATGGATATTTTGACAGGGGAAAAATTGTCGTCAATTTAGGTTACTAACATAGGCATCATTCACTGGTCATTTTGGTCATCCATTAGGAGTGCAGGGGATGAGGTAAAAGGGTTGGATGGGGGAATCATTTTTTTTAGCCAGCTACAAGTTTAATTTTATTAGAGTACTTGAAAATCTGGTGTAAGATCCAGGTAATAATAAATCCATTTATGAAAGTACAATAATATCATATATAGGGAATATGTATTTAGTAATTACCTTATTATAAAGTAATTTCTCATAAGTATAACTCTATATTCAACACCTAATTCTATATATTTAATTATTATGTTCAAAAAATCTTCCAAAATATTTGTAAAAATTCTTTAATTTAAATACATTTCAAACTTTAGTTTTACATTGACATCTGATGAGACTTGCGAGCAAACATGCTCGAAAAAATTTGTATTATCTGAATGAATAAGTAAAATTCATATTTTGTTTGAGAGTTAACCTCTTATAATTCAATATATTTTTATCTTTATTTCATTTTCTATTTGAGTTGTGTCCTTTAAAGTTTCATAAACAGTAGGAATTCTAAGAGATAAGACAATGGAATAAAAATGAATGTACACGCAACCAATCATAATATGCATCACTAACCCTTCTGTAGATTATGTAGATTAAATTTATTGGTGGATAAGTGTTGCCACTGCTAGTATGTAAAACAAATAAAAGTTTAATCTCAATACCTAAAGTTGTTAGACCAATTTAAGAGAGAACGGCGTTATAAAACTTTGGGTACCAGTACAATTTACAGACCCAAGCACAGGTAAACACCAATAGCCTTTCCCCTACCTGTTAAGGCACACAGACATACATCCTGCTACTTTTATATATTGATTATAATTTACCAATTTTAAATTTTCAGAGCCCGTTGCAAAGGATTTATTCGGTGTATATCTTCTCTGATGTCATTCTCCATGCTGAAAATATTTCCACATCTAGGTAAGAAAATACATGTATCGCATCGCATTTTCCGTAGAAAATAAAATAAAAAATGTAGGTATAATTAATGTTTTGGTTCTGAGCTATACTGAAAAATCATGTATATCATCGATTCACAACTATTTTCCACGGCTATTAAAATAAAACATGAAATTAATACCAATATTGTTAGCCGAGCCTTTTTCATTTTAATATCCGTGGAAAGCTGTCTATAATACGATTTGATAAATATTAGATTACTATTATTCACATAATATAATTTTTAACATAGTTAAATAGGGTATAACTGTTAACGGATTTTCTCATTTTTAAATCTCACTTAAATCTTAATACACGAATATTTAAGTGGAGATTATCTGGCTTAATTTATTTTATTTTTAAAAGCGAAGCTTTTCTATAATTAGGGTCGGTCCGTCCGTCCGTCCGTCACAGATGGATAGCATTTTTCGTTAATTTAGGCATGTTAGAATTGTCCTATTGATTTAAAACTTTTCATGGTGATTCCTTTAGTAGTTAGGTACGATTAAAAAAGCGTAGCAACTCTATAATCATTACAGGAATGTCCGTACGTTTATTTTAAACATGTTGATTTTTTTTTACTTTTTTAACAACAATTTCTTTGACAACAAAGTATAATTTCATAATCGAAGCAACTCTATAATCAAGTCCTAAAAATGTAAGTATGTCCATAAACATTATCCTGTATCAAGCAGTTTTTCAACAAATTTATTTACAATTTTGCTTCGACTCTTATACATTTATATTCTGATTATTCAGTTCTGACACTATGTAAGTGTTAATGTCCGTTTGTCCTACCGTTTCAGTGCTTCGCTTTTATGAATGTTGTCATCCTTGTTTAGACAAAAAATACGTCAAATTTTATGAATTAAGAAAAAAATATGTACAAAATAAGAAAAGTTGTACAGCAATGAATATAGATATTAAGTGGATACTATCACAGGGGAAACATTGTCATATATTCAAGTTGCTATCATGGAAATCATTTATTGGCCAGTTCATTCGTCCACTAGAAGGGAGGGAATAGAGTAAAGGGGAATGGGGAAATTGTTATTTTATCCAACATTTTGAAAACATCAAAATCAGGTGTAAGATCGAAGTAAAAATATATTCATTTATGTACAAAATAGCACATAAGTAAACCAAAAAGAACAATTTAAGAGCAATTAATCATAATTGAAGTAGATATGTTAATTAAAATAAAGCGAATAATTGATTCAGACTGAAAATCACAATTTTTAGAGTAGTTTTGTTGCTAAAAATTTTAAAATATTGTACAGTTAAAAGAAATAAGGTTCTGTAGGTGGGTGCAAACCCCTCAAGGGTTCACAACCCCCTGTGCACGTCACTGGTTGGAAATATTAATGGTATGATAATTTCAATTATGATATTGTGACTTTTAAGTATTCTTTTACAATCTGTAAACAGTTATACAGATCATATATGAAATTATTGAAATGAGGAATATTACATTAAAATGAATTCAAAATACTGCTTCAAAAAGTCATTTGGTATTTGGTTTTACATTTTAGCAATTATACATTTAAAAGAAATGATGTACAGTACAAAATTGGATCCTATAATTGGCTATCATCCTCTACCTACTATGGACATACATACCTTCCAACTACATATTACCTTACTAGAAGTTTTTAGTGGCACATGAGGCAAGGAGGGGTCAAACCCCCTCCCCTGTTTCCAATTTAAGTATTACAAAAACAACTCAGGGGCAAAAAGGGTCCTAGAAAAATAGTTTAAACCCATCCTAAGACTTTAATCTGAAAAATAAATAGCCTAAAACCATCACTGGGCCTATGTGAAGCTAACCTAAAATAGAGAACTCGAGGAATTATCCTCTTAGAAATATTTCAATCAATTTTGAAAATTGTTATCCCCCCCCCCCTTGTTTTTTTTCCAATGTGTGATTTCTTAATTCACTCGAAAATTGTTATAAACCTTCTCAGGACCTATCTAAAGCTACATTAAATGGGGTATTCCTGTCCAGTTTTTTGTTTAGGAATGAATATTTCTTACCCGAGGGAATAAATGATGGACCGATAGGTCATCATTTATTCACGAGGGTAAGAAATATTCATTCCTAAACAAAAAACTGGACAGGAATATCATTCTCATTTAAACAAAAAACTCATTTTTTTATGCTAAAATGTGGTTTAATTTTGGTTTTTAATTTTCATTTATTTCCCGGCTATGATTATAAATATGAAAAAAGGAGATTATTTTCTTTCTTTTAGAAATTAATAAAAATTATAAAATCTTCCAAAAAAAATTAAAAATCTTCTAAAATCATACCAGGGATATAAATGAGATACCAGGGATATAAATGAGATACCAGGGAAATAAATGAATATTTACATCCACTATTTAAAGGGTTGTTTATATGGGAATGGAGAATCATACCTGTTTAACGGTTCAGCGGTTAGCGAGATCTCTCCATAGAGACAGGCAACGGGACAAACTTCGTGCTATTATTATTATTATCTTAATTCATAGGTATAATAATTTTTGTAATTTCTAGAGTTATAATCATAATATTTGTATTATTAATTACTGTTTATATTTTTAGAGTCGGAAGTTGGTTTGCACGGCAGTTTTTGGATTCTTGCTGCTATACTTTTCATTACACTACCCTTCATGTTTATTTATATTCCAGAACCGAAGGTAAGCCGCCGACATCCAAGCTTTTTATTTTGAGGGGAAGGGGGGTAAATTAAGGTGTTTTTTAATGGTTTGAAGGGGGTGTAATCTAATGTGTTTTCAAAAATTGTTAGGGGGTAAAAGGATGAGTTTCAAAGTTTCAGGGGGTAAACACCCCTACCCTTGGACATCTAGGGTAATCCCACTTTATCTAAAAAAAAACACATTATTTTAAGGGAGGAAGGAGTGGGTAGGGGGGGGGGGGGGTAACAACCTCTTGAAATTGAACATCAGATTTATAAACCAGTTAAATAAACTAAATAATAAAAATAATAGAGGCAAAGCTTTTAAGAATAAGTATTGTATGTGAAACAATTAAAGCAGAATATAAATTGGTGCACAACCCAATGATAATAAACAAATTATCCCTTTTGTATATTGAAATTATAAATGAAAAAGTTTGAAGATTGCTAATTTGTAACAACCAATCAAAATTAATAATGGAATAAGTTGTTGTGCCATATGTGAGAATGTATTTGTAAAACTTTGGGAATCAATATAATATACAGCTCATTGCCCCTTACTCCCTGATATTTATAAAGCATAATAATATTATAAAATCAATATGTATACCAACGTATTACGTTATTTCGGGTTGGGTTTCATTTTCTACAATTTTTTATTATATACAATTTTTAGTTGCGAAGCTTATCTGTAACTCACTCTGTTAATTGTTTGTCCTCCAGTCTGTAACGCTATAACGTTAAGGATTTAATAAGAATAACTTGGCTGTTATTTGAAATATACAGCAAATGTATAATGTGGAATATTGCTTTTACCAATGGGCAATAGCTTTGAAAGATTTTAGAACCTACAGAGGTAATGTGTTTTTTGTAATGATTTTTGATTGACCATTGAGCCTCTTTAGGGAAAGGGGGGATTTAAACCTCTACTTTTAATTTAAGAACAAGATTTAGAGAGTGTTTTCTTTTCTAGAGACCATTTTTTTTGGAAAGTTGGAAATACTTTAGCCAAAAAATAGTTATAAACCGTCCCTGGATCTATTTAATGATATTCATAACGCACGGTTGGTTTTTTATTAAATGAATAAGTTAGGGTACAATGTTTGGCACTTTCGATATAAGTAAATGATAATAACAAAGCCACAGAATACGATAATACCTTCAGAAAAATCGATGAAAATAGTTTTCATACTAAATTTTGGTTTTTTATATTTTTTCTAAAATGTCATGACAGAAGATGTAAAATGTCGTCTTAGTTTTTTTGAAAGGATTAATCTTCTCTGAAATCTAAATTATCAAAATATTTTTTTGGTAAATGATTATACGATATATGTCAAACATTTTATCAAAAAGAAATATTTAAAATTGTGAAGTAGAAACCTGAATAATTTTTCTTGTGGAAATAGCTTTCTGCAAATGTTGATAAACATATGTCTGCTAGCATTAAGATGTTTGTACTGCCAATACACGTTAGGTTTTATTTAAATAATTTTTTAAAATGTTCTTTTTTTTACCTCGTATACCAATAACGCAAATTTGCTATCAGGAATTTAGGAACATTAAAAAAATCATTTTTTGTTTATGATTAAAAATTTTTTTCTATTTCTATCATTTCATTTTATGTGACACGGCTACGCCTGGAATTATTAATGATTTGAAAATGGATAATTTAGCAGCAGATTATAGAAATATGTGCAAAAAGGGCAGTGTGGCTGTGGCTACCGTATGCCTGAAACTAGCTTGTCTCTGCTAAGACTGCAAAAAGTGCATTATGGTATAATAATTGTTGCAATAAATGTATAAGCATAGGTGTATGTAACCCAGACACCTATCTGTTTAAAGTGGTGGTGACCTTTTTATCTACTAAAAAATTGCTTTCTGCTCTTTTGTAGCAACTTGGATGTGTGAATATTTTGACGCTATTGGCTGTTATTAAAAGACCCAATTAAAAGACGGCACAGGCTCCACCCCTGCGTGGACATACAGTTACTTAACTCCTGTCATTCTATTCATTTACTTTAATGCTGCTGCTTAAACCTTATAATTAGATGCGAAGCTACTAGTAATAGAAGCTGAGATAATAGGGGGGCAGGCGCCCGACTGATAAGGGTTAAATAGAAGTTGATTGAATATTGGTTGGAAAAGGTGATCATTAACCACTCGAGTTATGTAGTGGTTCTAAAAAAGGTTGCGAATTTATGCAATTTTCTTGCAAAAAAAATTTTCTAGGATTTTAAAAATAGCAAAGGGTGTTATTAGACGTACTTACAGATACAATTGCTAAGTCATTTTGGCCAAACACTAAAATAAAGTTTTGACATCTGAGGGTCCAACCGTGAACGGTTAAGCGGTTACTTACACAATACACACACACAGACAAACAAGACATCGGGTTACTTTTATATTAGGGATAACTACTTAATGAATAAACAATACTTGTTTTATAAAAAAATATTATTACAGTGTTTTTTTTTATGTTTTAAAAAAGTCTGTTAAAAGCTTTTCTATGAAATAATAATTGTATGAATTTATTCATTGATCTAAATTGATCCTGTTCTCTTTTATTGGTAGAAAGTAACAAATAATGGATATGAAATGTGCGTGGATATTATGACAGGCTAAAATTGTCGTCAATTTATGTTGCTTACATGGACATCACTTATTGGTCAGTTTTTTCATTATTTAAGATTGGATGAGGTAAATGAGTTGGATCGTTATTTTAGCCAGTAACAAGAGTACATTTTAATATGATGTAAGATCCAAGTAACAGTAAATCCATTGTAATAAAATATACACTTAATTATTCATTAACGTATGTTTAATACATACTATATGCATAAGAACTCAGGGAGGGAGGGGATAGTGGACTGTAAATTATACTTGTACTCAAAGTTTTGAACATATATCATTTGTTGATATACTTTTATTAAACTTGTGTGATAGTTTCAGTCTGTCAGTGTCCAAACTTTTCAACAATTAATTTTAATCCACATTAGGGTAAATTTTGTTTATTAATGTACATCAATTCAATATTCATGGTCTTATCCCTTAAGATCCCTGATAAGAAGTAACCTACTTCTAAACAAGGTTTAATATTTCCATACGTAGCGCTATATATACGGTGGAAATTAAACTAGATTGATAGCGTTTTAGAGAATCTTTACTTAAAAAGATAACTTATATCCCCTAAATGTACTCAAAAACTTTAATTGTAATATCGTTTAGCCCCTGCGGGTAACTCGATTATAGCAGAACTATAACAAAAATTAAGCCTTAAAAATCAGTTTTCTTCGGTAAGTTTGTTATATAGTTATTATATTTAAGAAGAAATAAATCACATTTAACTTCAGACAGCATTTTGTAAAAGAAAAGTAAGAATGTAAGCCTCAGAGTAATCAACCTTCTACAAGCTGAAAGTCTAAGCATTGCCTAAATATGGCAATCCCTCTTTTCAAAATGATATTCAAATCACTCAAATGGGTTAATATAAAAGCTTAGCCGCGACTGCCAAGTTCTGATTTAAAGCCCTTTTAAGGTTAAGTGAGACAGACATGTTGACAAAAATGACTTTTTGAGTAGCATTGTAACTAGAAATACAATTAGTATGTAGCAAAGTCAATATTTGGTTTATTCAATAAAAAAATTATAATTAGAAATGTCTAGAATGATCTTACATTGTTTGCAGGGACCTAAGGGATAAGACAATGGCCAATAAATTGTTTTACAACCCCTATGATGATAAACAAAATAACCCTTTCGAAATTGAATTATTGAATTGAAACATTTTGAACTAACCAATCAAAATTAGCAAAAGTTTAAGAGCTAACAAATAAGATAATGTTTGTTTTTATAAAACTATAGGTAATGGTTTAGTTTTGAGCCTAATATTCCATTCCTCCCTGCGTTTTTTTATGGTTATATATATTTAAGCTGTACTCCAAACATTGAAAGAAAATCAAAATGACAGGGTAATTTTAGTCGTCTCTTTAGGTTGCTTTTATAGTCCTAAGATATTGGCCAATACGTTTCCCCATGGTTAGGGGAGGGAATGGGGTTAAGTCATAAGGCTGGGGGTGGGGGGTTATTCTTATATTAGCCAACTGGGAGAAACATTTTATTACGGTATGAAAAATTCTCTCACAATATCCACGTATTCTTTATCCATTTGCACTGTTATTGCTTAATCATACCAACTTAATATACCTACATGTTTACTAATTTTCAGGACGTGAGTTTGGATCAGGTTGGAGGATTCTTCCAGCCAGTGTCAACTAATTTCTACGCACACTTCCTTTCTAATGGTGATCTAGTGGTAAGTGATTAATTTTCCAGCCAGTGTCAACTAATTTCTACGCACACTTTCTTTCTAATGGGGATCTAGTGGTAAGTGATTAATTTTCCAGCCAGTGTCAACTAATTTCTACGCACACTTTCTTTCTAATGGGGATCTAGTGGTAAGTGATTCTTCCAGCCAGTGTCAACTAATTTCTACGCACACTTTCTTTCTAATGGGGATCTAGTGGTAAGTGATTAATTTTCCAGCCAGTGTCAACTAATTTCTACGCACACTTTCTTTCTAATGGGGATCTAGTGGTAAGTGATTAATTTTCCAGCCAGTGTCAACTAATTTCTACGCACACTTTCTTTCTAATGGGGATCTAGTGGTAAGTGATTCTTCCAGCCAGTGTCAACGAATTTCTACACACACTTTCTTTCTAATGGTGATCTAGTGGTAAGTGATTCTTCCAGCCAGTGTCAAATAATTTCTAGCACACTTTCTTTCTAATGGTGATCTAGTGGTAAGTGATTCTTCCAGCCAGTGTCAAATAATTTCTAGCACACTTTCTTTCTAATGGTGATCTAGTGGTAAGCAATTGTCCAGCATGGCTTCGAAACTGTTTAATATCCGCTGGATTAGAATCGGTTCTAAGCTATACGAAAGATCATGTAGATTGTTGTTTTATAGTAAATTTTCTACGAACAATATATTAAAATGGATAATATTAATACATGGTTTTGTTAGCCTTTGTCTTTGGCTGTTTAGAGCGAACAAAACTGTAGGTAATTAATCTTTTATTTTGTTATTTTACTCTCCGCGGAAAGTTGACTATAATACAATGCGATAAAAAAAATATTTAAAAGTTTGCTAGTTGTTGGGTAAGTTTTTTCCAGCTCACACTGTATCATAAGTAAATGCTGCATTGCATAGCCAGACGCGTGAAATTATGGAAAGTTTATAAAATACATTACAATGAACGTAAGTTAGGACATACAGACATAATTAATTTTAGTCCACTACTAGTTCAGAACTAACCAATAAGATCAATTATGTGTATCCAAATTTTTTGAGTCATCCATTGAGAGTTACCAGTTGTGTACCAGTATAATTTACAAACATGCATATTTTAGGTGCCAACAAGTGAGGACAGTAGGGGCAGGATACGGATGATACAAAATTGTTTTGGTACAGCGGGCAGAGATATTCTTAATCAACAAAAAATTTTGCTTGGTAAGATTTTATATTGATATAATTATTATTACGCCCGTAGCCAGTGGCGTATATTTTCCAAACTTTTTTAGTTTTGGTGTATTTCAGAGTGTATACACCTTTGCTTGTAGCTCAAACATAAGTAGGCTCAATCAATGTATTTTTTTCTGTAACTGGTTTATTTTTTTTTTAGCTCACTTAACAAACAATTCTAAGCAAAAACTTTCTTTTACAAACCTACTTTATTTCTCGCACCCGAGTTTACCTTAACAAAATGTACATTTTTGGCAATATTTGAATTACATTTTTAGAATCACGGATGCTGACTATTTTGCCTTAAGGGTCTATGG
Organism: Acartia tonsa; assembly: GCF_053477335.1. Lineage (NCBI taxonomy): Eukaryota > Metazoa > Arthropoda > Copepoda > Calanoida > Acartiidae > Acartia > Acartia tonsa. The sequence continues at coordinate 16,734,096 of NC_137265.1, forward strand.
GTTTTTGCTGCATTACTTATGAACATAGTTTTGGCTGCAATAATGATGAACAAACTAACTTTTTGCCATATATTTTAGCCGAAGGAATTCTGACAAAGAGTTGTAAATCCAAAGTAAAGCGAAGACATTTCTTTCTCTTCAATGATTCTCTCATGTGGGGAACTGTTTTGAGGTAAATGAATATAAATTAGTTAGGATTTTAGTTTCTAATTCAGTGAATAATATGTAAACTTAGAAATGTTTTTTCATGGCAATATCTTAAATATGCATGTATCCATAGGACGGGAACAAGTGCCCAAGGTTTATGAACACGATCTCCAATTCGTTGGCTTTTATCAAATCGTCATTGGGTTGTTCAAACCTTTAGTGCAAACTTATCCGCCAATAATTTTAATCTGAAGAACTCAATAATCGTATTAGAGGCCCAGTGATGTAAATCAATTTATCGTCCATTTTCATATCCTGAAGATATTGGACAACAAATATTTTTCTCATATTTAAATTATAGCGGCTAACTAGAGATATTGCAAAAAAATAAGCTAAAAATGATTAATAAGTCTGATTTATTTTTAGGGAAAATCTGAATTATATTCGGCAAAGACAGCTGCTGCTTGAAAACATTCAGATAGAAGATATCAAAGATACTAACTCCTGGAAAATTATAACACCAGGTAACGATCCTTATATACAAGTAATATAATGCCTATGTGTGTGTGTGTGTCTGTCTGTAGCGAAGGCTCTAGTAAACAGCTGAACCGATATATTTATAAACCCTATATCTTAATGTTTTCTGGTACAATATTGGATGAGCAGTTTGATTTTTAAAACCAATTAAAGTACAAAGAAAGGTTTGTAGTGTAACTGATATGTTTATTTACTTATTCAAGTAATTTGCCTCATTCCAATAAATTATTTAATCTCAGAAACACGAGACATTACAAATATTTTTATTTGGAACACAAGATTTTTATTTAATCAAATTGAGATAAACAAGGATGACAAAGCACCAAAAATACTAAAAGGATGCCAGGGAAATACGTTTACTCAATTCCGGATCTTACGGACGGAAAGACAGACGGACACCAGGACGGCCATTTCGAACTGTAGAGTAGCTCCGCTACTAAAAATATTTTCAAATCAACAAGGACAACTTTTTAGGTGGCGCAAAAAGCTATCAATATTTTACATTACAACAAAATGAGCAAGCGTTCAACTAAAATATTATATGAGAAACTATTACCCTTCTTATACAAAAGTAACAGGGTGTCTCTTAGTGTGTTCAAAGAATCTCGCTGCTCGCGGAACTGATATAGTCCTCCTTTTAGGTTCTGGGAATGTTTCTAACTATTTTTGGGGAAGGTACCCATTTCATCAACAGTGAAAAAAATACACCCTCAAAAAAAATTTTCAAACATTCCTACGAATGAATTAAGGACATAACGCTATAATAACAATTGATTAGTTTTTAAATTTGGATATTATTTTTTTGTATTATTAAAATATATACATAAATAAAATTGTACATTTTAGATGATTTTCCCTATTTTTTATTTGTACATATACTGAAGAATAAAATGCATATAAAGCCTAAAATCAAGGAAAAATTATCCATTTTTTTTGCGTGGCTTATCCTATTATAAATAGTAGTATGATTTGTTTTTGTATGAAGCCTAATATTTCAATAACAACTGAACTGCTTGAATATTTGGTTTTAGGGAAGCTTCACATAGCCCCTGGGATTGTTTTGGGCTGTTTTATTGTTAAATATAAGTTTGGGCTAGTTTTCAGCTATTTTTGCCCCGTTCTTACCCCTTTCAATGTTTCATTTTAGATGCTGGAGGCGCAAACCAATTTAATTGACCCAAAATATTAAAAATATTAGTTTTTCTTTTAAAACTATTTAGAGATTTTTTTATAAAATTGTTCGAAATTAAGCTCTAGGAAATCAAGTTTCATTTAGTCGACATAAAATTTAAAAAATCATTAGTGAACACTTTGTTTCTATACCTAATAAGCTGTACTTTTAACTAACCACCATAAGTAAATAATAGAAATGACTCGCTGTACAAAATCAATAAAGGTACAGAATGGTTGGATACAAGGTAAAAAGATTATACAGTAAATCTTACAGAATACTAATTACAATGCACTGTGTGGTTTGCATTGTGTTTTATAAAGCTTAGCAACACTAACTCTAGTTGCAGCTTGCTAAACAGTACACGTTTACGGTAGACCTTATCAAATATCAAAAAAAACCTACAAATGTATTTTACAGAACTTATATAAACCGTGGTACAGAAAATCATTTAAATATTATAAGCCCCAAAAAAGTACATACATTTTAAAACATTTTTCACAATTTGTTTCCTTATATGAGTCTTAAACGGGTCTGTATTTGTCCATGAATAAAATACTATTTATAAAGATTTTTTTGTTTTATCTCACTTGACTCGGTTAGTATTCGATATTCAAGCAATATACTATTTCTTAATATGACCCCTATAGTCTTGCTCCCTATTTTAACATAACTTTTACTCAAGTACACCTAGCAATAAAAAAAACAATTAAGCAATGATAACAAAATTATTTCATCTTATTTTCATTAAACAGATGTTAGTTCTTAAAAAATGGAATCGTTGAATCGATTGTAAGTTAGCCGTGCTAAATATTATTTTTGAAAATTCTTTTATTAAAAATTCTCAAATTTTTAGATACTTACATACTTTTAAATACCCTTTCTGTTATTTTAAAATACTTTTACTTTTAATTTAAATAAAGTATTGTACGAAACGATCAAGGACTTTCAAGCTTTTTAATGGGAGGGAGGAGGGAGGGGAAATAGGGAGGTTAATTTTTTGAGGGGGATAAACAACTCTTAATCTTTCTATTTTGCCTTTTGAAAATGATTTTTCATTTTTAAAAACACACACAGAAAACTTTTTTCAATTTTCGTAGGTACTTTTTTCATAGACTAACACACGTACACATACATTTTTTAGAGGGATGGTATTAGGCAAAAGAATAACTTTTAAGGGATAATGCAACCAATATTCATTATCTTTTTTTATTTATATATCCACTTGAATCTTAAGTAGGGAATAGAGTAACTAAATAGAGATATACTCAGTAAATGTTCTATTATTTAATACTAGCGGCTTCGCCCCTAGCCTCTAGGGGCTTTGCCCCAAGAGGTGATAAAAAAAATTAAAACGAAATTCGTAAAAGGACCAGGGAAAAAAAGGACCATGGAAATGTTCTGATAAAAAAAGGACCAAGGAAATGTTCTGCAAAAAAAATGGGGAGGGGGTTTGTTTTTTGGGGTGTTGGGGGTGTCCCACCCCCCAAGAAAAAAGCCTAAAACCACCACAGGACCTGTAGGTATATTCCCTGAAGAGTAGAATCCAATCGGTTCAGTGGTTACCGAGATCTTAAGCTTCAGACGGACGGACGGACATCAAGCTACTTAGTATTATAGATAGTGAGTTTTTTTGTCTGAAGCTTATGAATGAGTGTTTAGCATGGTACTATTTTTTTATAAAATCTTTATATATAAGGTTTTAAATTTATAAAATGTATACTATTTTGTAAATTTAAAATGAACATTATAACTCATTGTTAGTTATCTAAAAATTATGTGTTATACAATCAAACGCTTTGCTTAAGTCTAAAATACACATATTTAACTACTGCATTATCTTTCTTATAATCCGTATTATTCAAAGTCTAAGTAATCTGTACGTTTTAAAACAAAGATAATTATATATAAAGGGATATTTTTTCTATGGGAAATTTTTTATGGGAAGTTATGTTGTAAAATAGAATTAACAAGCAAAATGAAATATTTTAAATCCAATGTCATAACCATAAATCCATACAAATATTCGAAAGACAAAATGATACCTTTAAACAAAGGTTATTAAATTTAGAAGCAAATGAAGAAAATAAGGACCCAATTGGTTCATGGTCAAAAAGTATTTTAATAGAAAAGAGAACAATTAAACAACTAATATTTCTGTATAAATTTTTGTACATTAATAAAATTTAATTTTATGTTTTATTTCAGTGAAAACCTTCCAGCTGGAGGCAGATACTGAGGGGGAGAAATTACAATGGATGGTTCTCATGCATTACGCCCGCCGGGATAGGATTACACAAATCAAAGAGGGAGGCATGAACGACTCGGAAAAGAAGCAGGTAAATTATTTTTTTTTATTTATATTAAAGGATAAGACAGTTGACGATAAGTTAAAGTACATTCCCAATGATAATAAACAAAATTACAAACCAATGAATAAAACACAATGAAAAGTACCACCAGTTTTTGAGCAAACGATAAGATGCTGTTGCTTATAAAAACGTTGGGTATCTGATTAATATTTAAGTCTGGGGCTACTGCTGAAATTATTTCAATTTGTTAGGAAACGTCTGTATCACCCCCCCCCCCCCCCACTAGGCTTACCTCACTCTAAAATCATCAAATTACCAGAATAATTAATTTTTCAATATTAGGGCCCAACAAAAATGCGCGACCCAATAATATTTTGTGCGGACAAAGCAGCTGAACAGTCCAACCTGGCGGTCAACAGGCTCTACCAATTATATGATGAATCAAAGTACAAGACAGTTCTCAAGAAAGAGGAAAGTAAAAAATAAAAATTTTGAACTTTAGTTTCTGTAAATATTATTTTTTATTTATTTTTTATTTCATTGTAGTTATATTTCATTTCATTAGGTACATTATTAATTTAAATCATAATTAATAGGAAAAGACATCTTGTTAAACTTAGTAGTATTTTTTAAGCCTACAATTCCTATAGTTTATGTTTATATAAGAAATTTAGAGTTGTTATCAAAACGAATTTTGATTGGCTTAAGCATTAATTGCATTGGCTTTGCATTTTATCCAACGTATTTTTCAGTATGGCTTCGAAACCAATCTATATCCGCAGGATTAGAAACGGATCTCAGCCATATTTAAAAATCATATATAGCATCTTATTACTGGCAGTTTTCCACGAACATTAAAATGAAAATCATAACAAACTGAATTCAATCTCACAATTTTTCATTTTAATATTCGCGGAAAGCTGTCTATGAGATGATGCGATAAATAATTATTTTAACTACAATTTAATCTTTTCGTTAAACATGGCTGATCTTATACTTATGGTTTAATCTTTTTTTTTAGTTTGTAAGGCTAATAATTATGTTTTTTTTAAATAAATTTTACAAAATATTTATTATCTTTTTTTATTAAATTTCAGAGAAGTTAATAATTTTTTGACGTGTCAAATTCATGACAAATCAGTATAAAAAATTAAATGTATAATTATACCAAGGTTGTGAAAAAAATATATGTATAATGTGTAAAAAGTGTATTTTAATATCTTTAAAAAGTATTTACTTTTTTTTAAAACCTCGTTCTGTATAATAATATGTTTTAGTTTACATTAGTGTGGAGTTTGAGTGGATTATCATCTAATTAAGATGATAATTTTTATATCACCTTAAAATGTATTAAAATATGGCAAATTTATCCATTTTATCATTTTTAATCTATAAAAGCAAAAAAGTTATTAGTAAATTTTCTATATAAGAAAGTCCAATTAATAAAAAACAAAGTCTAATGAAAGCTTTATTGAAAATTAATCAACTCATTTTCCACACTGGTTATTATTAATAGTATGACAAGAAACAATAATTTTTAAGTGTAAATTTTAATCTAGTGAAGTTTAATGGCCAAAGTCATTTTAAAATGTACCTACATATCAGGATAATAACAATCACGTAATTTTATAAAAAAAAAATAATCAACTTTTATTGTCTTAATAGTAGCGAAGCTACTCTATTATTCACTTTGTCTGTCAGTTAGTCCATACATCAGTCAGTCCCTTACACTATTGGGGAAATATGCATTTCTCGGATGAAATTTTCCTTTAACCTGGGCACTTCTAGTCTATTTCAATTTGTGTTTTGTTAATAATGTACATGGACGAAAAAAATTCCTGATGATGAGGGCAGTTTTGCCCTCGAAACGTTGAATAAATTTAAAAGTTTGATGCCTTGAGTTTTTCATTCTGAGGATTTTACATGTTGGGTCCGTTAACCATTCGTCTTACTTATTAGTCTATGAGTAGTTTTGTCTGTCTTTCTGTCGCTATGGCTCAAACAGCCTTTTTTTTCAAAGATTTTATTTTTTGCGATTCGCTACTAATGGATTGGATGTTGCCATCCTTATTTTTTTGTTTTTTTTTTCAATGCACCTTATATGGTTGCTCTTATCCTTGGTATTTAAAATTTAAAAAATCCTTAATACTATAGATGCTTTAATCGTCTGCTTTTGAAACTATATGTATTTTGTCCAAACTTTCTGATATCGATTTTTATTTTATTTTGAAATTAAAAAGCAAATAAACTTACGAGCTTATTAGTTGTTCTATAACTTTTAATTACTGCTATATTTTTAAAATTGTGTCTTAAATGTAACCTTTCAAAATAATATTTTTAAAAATTCTGAAATTTAATTAAGTCGAACATTTTAGCTAAGTAATGGTAAGACTTTAAAGGTTGTAGAGTGAAATCTAGGTTGAATTTTGAAGAAATAAAATAATATTATTAATGTGTTTTAATACAAGTTATATATATATAATTATATGAGTACAAGATAAAATAAATGTAGTAAAAAGACCTATCCTGGTTTTATTGCTTACATTTTTTACTTGTATCTTTTGTTTGAAGTGCAGCTACCTTATAATTAGATTCTGTCCGTCTGTCTGTAACTTCTTCACAATGTAAAAGGACATACTTACAACTTAAGACTTGAATTATTATAGAGATGCTTTGCTTATAAAATTGTATTTTGTTGTCCTAGAAATCGGTATTTCATAAATCAGATATATATTATATCAATTTTTGTCAAACAAAGCCAAAAATTACCTTGACTTAAATGGACGTATGGAAATTCTTGCATTAATTGTAGAGTTGCTGCGAATTCCAAATCATACCTAACTGTTAAAGGAATATGTGCAAAGTTTGAAATCGATAAGACAATTTCAACATGTCTAAATTAACTTACATTTCTAAACGTGACCTAACGTTACATACGGACGGGCCGATCCTTAATTATAGAAAAGCGTTTTAAAAAGACAAAAGGTTATTAAAAGCTAAGCTTTTCTATAATTAGGGTCGTTTCGTCCGTCCGTACGTCTGTAACGGAGAGCTTTTTTCATTAATTTAGGCATGTTAGAATTGTCCTATCGATTTTGCATGGTGATTCCTGTAGTAGATAGGTACGATTTAGAAAGCGTAGCAACTCTATAATGATTACCAGAATGTCCGTACGTCCATTTTTAACATGTTGATTTTTTTACTTTTTTAGCAACAAATTTTTATGTGATTTAATTATCATATTGATCTGATTTTTCGTATACTGATTCCTGGGACAACAAAGTACAATATTGTACGCGAAGCAACTCTATAATCAAGTCCTAAAAAGGTAAGTACGTCCATAAACATTAACCTGTATCAAGCAGTTTTTCAACAAATTTACTTATAATTTTGCTTCGACTCTTATACATTTATATTCTGCTTATTCAGTTCTGACAAAATACAAGTGATAATGTCCGTTTGTCATACCGTTTAAGTGCTTCGCTTTTATGGATGTTGTCATCCTTGTGTTTTAAAGAAATGAAATAAAAATAATTCATCTGTTCCAGGAGACGAGTGTTTTAAATCTGTCAATTAAAATCTACTTATATCGATTTTTACAAGAGTAGGTTAAATTTTAGGTACACAAACTTGGAATTTTTGTTTTTAATAGCTAAGATACTCTGTAGTTTATTTTGTCTGTCCGTTCGGCAGTCAGTTTGTAAGACCGTAACGCTTTTGGGAAATGTGTTTTTTCGGCTACTATTCAATAAAGACGGTTGATTTTTTTGATAATTTTGTATACCAAGGTAGATTTAGTATATAATTGTTCGTCGGTATATCAGTCCTAATACAAAGTTATAAATATAACAACAAATGTGGATGTTTCGTGATTTCTATACAGTTATTCTTTAATTATGAACATTGATCATTTGCTCTTTAAGTGAACTTTTAGTAATTCCATTCCTAATTTTTTGTGCTTCGATATTGTCTTCATAGTTTTTTATAAATTAACAAAAAGACTGAAGGAATAATGAGACTCTGAATGTTTTATAAATCTTTTGACGATTGCTTTGAAACCGTTAAAAATCTGCTGGATAAGAACCGATCGTATTTTAAACAATTTGCTACGAATAATAAAATAAAAATCATTACTTTAATATCTTATAATTTTTCAACTTACTATCCGAAATAAAGCTGTCTACAACATACATAGCCAACGCAACTTTCTGTAAATCTTCCAAGGGTCTATAAGAAAATTGCTGTACAGATCTTTAGTTAATAAACCTGCATTGGTTCACAGGGTATGATAGATTAAATAGATTACATAACTATAAAATGAATAAAAAAAACTTCATACATTCTATTAGTAACGTTTTTTATTACATATTTTATTACACAATAATGAAAAAAAGGTAATAATAAAAATCAAAATGATTACACCTTTTGTTCATTATTAACATAATTACATCAATTATTTAGTATACTTAAAGGTTATTCAATTATAAAAATATTCATATATTCGTGTTTAGTAGCGAAGCTGCTCTATAATTTGAAATGTCCGTCTGTCCTTCCATCTGAAACGTTTTGGGGGAAACGTGATTTTCTCGGCTCCTGTTCAAGGGATTAATTAAAATTATATTCATATTTTCATCAAGTTTCATTAAGATTCGTTCATTAATTGGGGTGCTAGATCGATTCCTATTTTTTTTTAGTTCTCTTGACTTTCTCGACTCCTACTCAAGATAGATGGCTGAAATTTTCAGAGATTAATTTAAATTCTTCAAACTTCTACGAAGTTTCATCGAGATATGCTTATTGGTTGGAATGCTAGATGCTAGTTCGATCCCTAGATTTATAAGTTTTCATAATTTTCTAGACGGCTGAAATTTTAAGGTATTTGATAAAATTATATTCTTCATATTTTCACCAAGTTTCATTAAGATTCGCCTATTAAACGGGGTGCTAGATCGATTCCTAGATTTTTTTGTTTTCTTGATTTTCTCGCCTCCTATTCAAGATTTTCAGGGATTGAATACATTCAAATTCTGCAAACTTCTATGCAGCTTCATTAAGATTTCCCTATTGATTGGGGTGCTAGATCGATTCATAGATTTTCACAATATCATATTTAGAAGGTTTTGTGATGTATTTTAGTTTAATATTTCCGAATGTCCATCCAGAATTTTTTAACTTTGCTACTTATGGATGTTGTCATCCTTGTTTCCTGATAATTAAATCTTTTATAAAAATTAAAATTTAAATCGGTGCAGGTTTGATTTTCGACAGAGAAATTTATTATTGTTAAATCCGGATATAAACTATGACAATGTATAAGAAATGAGGCTACTCTATAATTCACTGCATCTGTCTGTAACTCTACGAAGGAAGCGAAATTTTCTCGGCTACTATTGAAGATAGACAGCTGAAATTTTCATTGGGGATTCCGATGGCATCTGTGCATCAAGTCTATACATTTTATAAATTTCAAAGGTTTCGTTTTCTTAAGGTTTTTTTTCATATCTGTAATGAACACAGTAATAGTGTCTGACTGATTATGACGTAACAAAAAAAATTAGCTAATGAGAGGCCACTATAAATTTTACCATTGGTCAATAGCGGCCTCTCATTGGCGAATTTTTTTTGTTACGTCATAATCAGTCCGACACTATTACTGTGTTCATCTGTAATATTTTCTTTGTACTGTCAATTGAACATCTGCTTTATAACTCACTTTTTCCGTTTATACAATGTTTATTTGTGCCTCGCTACAAATGGATGTTGTCATCCTTGTTTAAAAATCAATAATTTAGTTATTATGTTAGCTGCCTTGTAAGCTATAAAAATTGGAAAGAATTTTAATGAATATAATAGATTTGAAATCTGCATAAAATTTTAAGGATTTTTTTTATAAAATTCGTTTTTTATATAATTCATTATTTAAAAGCGCAAATCCAATTTAAGTTAATAAATTTTGACCAATAGGATAGGTGGATTGGAAACTACCTGCGCTCTAATTGGTTGAATGATGTACGTCACTTAAGCTTCTCCAATCAGGGCGCAGATAGTTTTCGATCCACCAATCACAGATGTCAAAATTATTTAACTTAATTAGTATTTGCGCTTATAGATAAAGAATTATACAAAAAACGAATTTTTTAAAAATTCCTTAAAATTTTATGCAGATCTATTATATTCATTAAAAATCTTTCCAATTTTTATAGCTTACTGCCTTGTCAAAAGAATTCAAAGTTAGAAGATTTTTTTGTTAATAATAACAGCTTGAAAAAATGTATTAAAATAGCAAAATTAAACTATAATTACGGGTATAGTCCCTTTCGTGGCAACGCACCATAAGGGGCGATTCTTCGTATTTTTCATAGTAGCTTTTCTCCTATTTCTAGCCCCTGTGGGGGGCTCTAAATCTGCGGGGTCAATTGCCTAACCCTGTTGGGAAATCACCTAACCCAATATAACCTAACCTAACCAAAAATAACCTATAAAAAGCCATTTTCAAAATACGACGAATCGCTCCTTAAGGGGCGTTGCCACGAAAGGGACTACTCTCATAGTTACAAATAATAAGAAAATAAATCTCGATTGGATCATTTACTTTTTTTATGTTTTTTAGTTTTATTTTACTGTTTTGTGTTCTTAGCTTCTATTATAATAGCATCTATAGGACGGTTTACACTCTGAATTACTTGAACAGATTCCTAAAAAAGAAGTACAAAAATTTGTACAAAATCTTTATTAATTAATTTTAAAATTATGCCAAAAAGAGAGTTAAGAGATTTTCAGAGCTATATATTTCTGATAAGATTGGAAAAGCAAGGCTATTGTAATAGGCCTAAAAACATTCATAGCCGCGCTTTAAATGATCTTTAACGTCCATGACTCTAAGGGTATTATCTATTTTAACTAAACATGTTGCAGTACCACCCTTTCAGGTATTAGATTCAGACAACTAACCCTTTGTTTGCACAACTCTTGTCCAGAAGACTAGCGGATATGCCCCTAAGTGTCTTAAGGGGGTGGGAGGTACACCTTCAAAATAGTTATAAACCTTCCAAGGACCTATAAGAAGTTCCATTGTAAAGGAGGACCATATCGGTTTAACGGTTGGCGAGATCATTCAATGCAGACAGACATATAGAGACCCTGTGTTTTTTATATAAGGATACCTGAACTGGAAATGCTCCAAACTGACTGGAGGGGACATCTGCCACACCCACGCTGGAATCAATCACTTGTCCATCCTAATAATTAGTTTTCATCATGAGAATTCAGAACTTTATTTAAAGATCTTGAAAATATTTATTCAATGAAAGAAATACAGAAACGTTTTGTCTTTTTTCAGCTTTTAAAAATAAAACCATAAAAGAACAAATAAGCAAAGTAATTAAGATATTGAGAATCTATAAATTATTGGTTAAAAAGTTTAGATACTGATAGTTTGATCCAACCAATCAAGATTTAATCATTTTACCCAAAGTTTTCAGGAAAATGTAGATTAGGCGGCATGGCTATAAAACTATGGGTGTTAATGTAATTTAAATTTCAGTAAACCCACCCTCCCAATACGTACCTGGGTGTTGTGTAGTGTGTCAATAAGAGTGTCCAGTACGTTAGGCACAGCTGTACGTGATTCTTTGTAGCCATCTACAACAATACAAAGTACATGAATACATTCCAAATAAAGACCGAAAAACGGACAGGCAGACTGACATTCTTGAATTGTAGAGTAGTTACTTTAATGTTAATTAACTGTCATCCGATATAAAAAAAAAGTAACATAATGTTTACTTGAAGGCCTTTCTGTCTGTTTATATGTCTGTATGTCATTCAAGATCCCCTAGCCAGCTTTATCTTACCTGGACCTGCTGAATATTGAACAACTACAAGATCTCCATATGGATCTATTTACTCCGGGCTACCAGCTTATCTTACCTGGACCTGCTGAATATTGGACAACTACAAGGTCTCCATATGGATCTACATATATACTCCGGGCTACCAGCTTAGCTTACCTGGACCTGCTGAATATTGAACAACCAAAAGGTCTCCATATGGATCTATATACTCATAGTTACTAGCTTATCTTACCTGGACCTGCTGAATATTGAACAACCACAAGGTCTCCATATGGATCTATATACTCCTGGCTACCAGCTTATCTTACCTGGACCTGCTGAATATTGAACAACCACAAGGTCTCCATATGGATCTATATACTCATAGCTACCAGAGACACTAAGAATTAATAATAGTCATTCAATAGAGATCAAAATGTGAAAATTATTGAATGTGAAAATTAAAAGCCAAAGACTGTGTAAACGTGTTTACAAACTTTTGGTACTAGTTTAAATTTAAGTCCATTGTCCTCTCTCTTATTAGGGAAATAAAACAAATCTAAATAAATGTTTCTTAATGAAACAATTTATCTTTTACAGACTTTAAATTTGACACAAGATAAAACAGTGGGCTCGGCAGCCTCTCTTTTTCTCAAGGCGCCATAGTAAAAAATTATAAACAAGTATTTTTAAAACTTTTTTTACTTAAAAATAGAGCTTGAGTGCTATTAAAAGTATTAATTTTAATTGATCTTAAAATCGTAAATTTAAACTGCCGAGGCCGCAGCTTTTTGTTAGCAATCGGCAGTTGGTTATTATATCAGAGATTTTTACAACTTTCTTAAATACCACAATTGCAGCTGCCGAGCCTAGGATATAAACTTTAATACTTAAAATACAAGGTTTATTGCTCATATATGTACGATGGTGGAAAGTAAACAAGGCTTATTCACAGCATAATTGAATTTATAATAAGACGAATAGGTCATATAAACAGGGATATTTTAATTAAAAGAAAACATCGCTTTTTTATGTATCTTATTTAAAAACGTTGGTAGGAGTAGTTTTTTGTTTGTTCCTTAGGCTCTAGCTAGGTTAGCTTAATGGTTCTTGGGTTGCCTCGCAAGGTAAAGGGCATAGGAAAAAACATATCTCTCTCATTGGTTACGTTTTATTAAAAATAAAAGGAGAGGTAATCAACTTGCCACTTGCACAAGAAAGCACCAAAACAATTCTCTTGGGCTCCATTTTTGAAAAATCAGGTATGAAAATATAATTATTTTTTTTAGACAAAATATTTTGTTTACATGGATATGACAACGAATGATAAATTAATGTAATCGCCCTCTAAGTTATGTTATATTTTATGATAGAATTAACCTATCGATTAATAAAACAGTTAGTATGATGTTATTGTAAATAATTTTAATTTTATGTTACTCTACATTTGTGAATGTTCGTTTCTTTAACTATCTGTTATGTTGAGCCAAAATTTCAAAATGTTTAAATCCATTTAATATAATTTTATTTTCTCGTATTCATTCGAATCCGGTGGATATAGAAACCGGTTCTCCTCTATACGAAAAAACTATGTCTAGCATCGTATTATATCCAGCTTTCTACGAATATAAAAATGTACAATCATAAGATAAAAACCAGTTTTTTTAGCCCGTGCCTTCGGCACCCCGGGGCTTAAAAAACTGGTTTTAATCTCATAATTGTACATTTTATATCCGCGGAAAGATGTTTATAATACGATGCGAGAAATAACTATTATGAAAGAAATATTCTTACATTAATATAAAAATTAGACCTTAAATAAACATAAAAATCATTAGGGATTGTAAAAAAGAATATTTGCTTTTAATTTTTTATATACCTCTAATAAAAATACAGGGATTTAGGGTTTAGCAATTTAAAATTAAATTATCTTTCACTATAAAATATATTTCATACCTATAATAACATTTTTTTATTTAATAAAAGAGATTTCATTTGTTGACTTGCTTTTCTTTCTGATTTATAAATTTAATTCGTTGAAATAATGTACTTTTCTTATAAATAACTCAAAAACATTTTTTTCAAACTTCGGCTTTAAAAATTTCTGCTGTTAATTATTTTACAACATTTTTTTTATGACGTGGAAATATGCGTCTTAGGGCTGCAAGCGCTAAAAAATACATCCACAGTGCAAATGAAGGTGCTTTGACTTTTGTGTCAGAACCTAAATTGGGACATAGTGCATTTCATTACCCTAGGTCAGGTAACTTCATTTCACTTTTCAATAAAATCTAAAATGCAGCGGTTTTTGAGAAAATTAAATTTAAAAATTTCAAGTTCAATTTTCACCCACTAGGAGTTACCGCATAATCATGACAAGAAAAGCAAAGATTATTTATTCAAAATTTTGAACAACTTTGCTTTTATAAAGTTCTTCATAAAACAGTCCTGAAGTAAGTTAATTAATGGCCATTTTTATCAATTGCTTTGCTAAGGTCACGAAAATTCAGCCTTAAATAAATCATATATAGAGAGGTTTTATGACTGACTTTATAAAAGCAAAGTTGTTCAAAATTTTAAATCTTTGCTTTTCTTGTCATGATTATGCGGTAACTCATAGTGGGTGAAAATTGAACTTAAAATTTTTAAATTTAATTTTCTCAAAAACCGCTGCATTTTAGATTTTATTAAAAAGTGAAATGAAGTTACCTAACCTAAGGTAATGAAATGCACTATGTCCCAATTTAGGTTCTGACACTAAAGTCAAAGCACCTTCAAAGGCACTGTGACATCATGATATGCTCATACCCCTATATCCCTGGTATAAATCCTACTAATTATATAATATATTTATTATCATACTCTTTTATCCATGGAATACATTCAGGGAGGGAGTGGACATTAGGCTGTTTATTATACTAGTCCCCAAAGTTTTATGATGTGTTATTCTTCGGATTAACACCGTTGGGGACCTTATTGACCTTTGATTGGTTGGTTCATTGTTGACTATTCATTCATTTCAAACACCAATTATGACCTAAATAAAGTGTAATTTTGTGTATCCTCATTGGGGATGTATATACATCAATTTATCGGTCATTGTCTTATCCCTTTATATCCCTGAATAAATCCATGTTATAAAGAATAAATCATACTAATTGGTGTTGTATAACATTATTTAAACATTAATCCTTCTATTCTTTGGTATTCCATCACTTGCGCAATTTTTTTTAATTTCAAAATATTTTGGCGGGGTAACTTTTCACTTTCAGAAGGGTGGGGTAACCTCCCCCCACCCCAAAAAAAAATATTAATAGCTTAAAACCACCGCTGGATCAATACCTATATTACTACCTATAAGAGTAAAGTACAATCGGTTCTGTGGTTACTGAGATCTTAAGCTTAAGACAGACAGATAGACATCATTCTACTATGTATTATAGGTTGTTACCCTAGCAGCTAGGGGCAATTTATAAGAAGGGAGAATGCAGAAAAAATATTCTGAAACCATCCCGCTAATCTTCTGTACATTGGATAAATCTATATGTTAATTAATTAGTAAGATCTGTTGCTATAATTTGGTATTTATTATTTTCTTTGAAAGTAATGTAAAAAAAAGTTTAGTGGCTGTAATGTGTAAAGACAGCTGATAACCTTATTCATTAGTATTGTGTATACATAAGGACTACATCATTAGGATTTAACAAATTGTTTCTTAATAGTTTCAATACAAATAAAGATAAAAGCAAAGAAAGTAGCCAGGGAATAGATATTTCATCTGAAGAAACTTTGACCTTCAACTTTTTATAAATAAGATACAGAGACATCCTGTTACTTTTATATAAACTAGCGGCTTCGCCCCTAGCCTCTAGGGCTTTGCCCCAAGAGGTGATAAAAAAAATTAAGGTGAAATTCATAAAAGGACCAGGGAAATCTTCTGCAAAAAAAAGAAAAAAAAGGACCAAAGAAATCTTCTGAAAAAAAAATGGGGAGGATTTTTTTGTTTTTGGGGGGGTTAGGGGTGTCCCAACCCCCAAGAAAATAGTCTAAAACCACCACAGGACCAGTAGGTATATTCCCTGAATTCGATCGGTTCAGTAGTTACCGAGATCTTAAGGGACAGACAGACGGACAGACATCAAGCTACTTTGTATCATAGATATAAGCTTAGTATAATTATATAAAATCGTGAATTTCACTTTCAGACAACTCCGTATTTGAAGGAGTAAGGAAAGTAGCCTAAAACCAAACTTAGATATCACAATTAAATAGCCTAAAAACATCTTGAACCTTTAGCAAACTTCCATAAAATGAAGAACTCAACCACTTAAGTATCTATCGAAATCTTAAGCTACAGACAAAAATCTTACTACATTATATAATAAGGATGTAAAGATGTAATGCCTAGACAAATTATTTACCTATCTTCCAATGCATTCATTTGTTCTTGTCTTGCCATGTAGTTCTTATTTTCTTCTGACCAAACTGTGTAAGCAAATCTATCCTGGAAAAATGGATATAGAATATTAAAGGATATTATGACAGGAGAAAAAGTTGTCGTCAATTTAAGTTGCTAACATGGCCATCATTTATTGGTCAGTTTAATCCAATAGAAGGGGAGGGTTTGGGGTAAAAGATGGTAGGTGTGTTGGATCGTCACTTTCGCCAGCTACGAGTTTTACTTTATTAGAGTATAATATAAATTGGTGTAAGATCATATCCAAGTAATATTAAATCCATTCATTTAAATAGTATAAGAATTTAGTTGAATAATTTGAGCTAATATTTTTCAAGTTCTCGACAAGTACTATAATTACTAGTTGATTCGCCCCTAGCCTTAAGGAGATAAGAAATTATTTCAGACTCTTTGATTTTATGACCCTTGCATGACATAATACTGCTGTATATACATATTTTAACGTCTTTATGGCGCATTTTAGATCATGATTCGAAACAATCACCTCCCTAACGTGGTTCGAATGTTCTACCTACATGTTACCGCTACAGTCACGAGTAAATAGTGGCTTACCTGTTGCATATCTAAGCTTGAGGATGACGTCATCATTTTTCTAACATCATAATTAGTAAATAAAACTAAGTAATAAACCGAAAAAAAAATTATACAGAAAATCTTAATTATATTGGGAGTAGTCCATTTCGTAGCAACGCCTCTTAAGGGGCGATTTGTCGTAATTTTACTGTTGCTTTTTAGAGGTTATTTTAGGCTAGGTTAGGTGATTGCCCCACAGGGTTAGAGACCACCGCAGAAGCTAGAAATAGAAGTGAAGCTTCTGTTAAAAAACGAAAAACGCCCCTCAAGAGGGTTATACCCTTTAATATTATATTTAGTTAAGTGAGTTATCAGAGAGAGAATGTTAACTATTGAGATGCCACGCATACACTAAACAAACAATAATCCATAAAAATTGCTTAAAACAAGGACATGCATGTTTAATAGTAGCGCCGCAATAAAAAGCAATTTTATCTAGATTATGAATAGTTTATAGACTTAATTTAATTTTTTGCATAAATAAATAATATAAATAAAAGACCGAATAAGAAAATACGTTTTAAGGTGTTTAAGTTTCAATAAACGAGGAAGGTATTATACATTTCCAATAAATCGGAATATGCGCCTAGCGGCGAACAAACATATACTAAGATTATAGAGTAAGTGTGCTACCAAAAAAAGATAAAACATTAGATTAAGTCTGGGAAGCAGCGATGCTTAAAATTGTTGAGCAGCCATTAAGATTTTTTTGACCACACATATACAATACATAGGTAGATTTCCGATTTGAGCTTGTTTGCCACCCAAGATCATTTCTAAATTGCTGTTTCTGACTGTCAAAGCTTTATGCATTGAGCAAAGCATTAAAATTGATAAAATACTAAAATAGTTCAAAATAGAAAAAAAATAGGTGAAATATAAGTTTCCCAGACAATTTTAGGTTCCAGGTATGATCTTCTAGGAATCCAGCTGCCGTGCCTACATTTTTTACGTTTTTATGATCAAAAAGTGTTTATCAAAACAAGGATGACAACATCCATAAGTAGCGAAGCTGAAAGATTATTGATGGATATGCAGAAAAAAATTTTGTATTGAACAACACCATAGTTATAAAGTAGCTACGATATTAAAAAATAAAATTTTGATGTTCCTGGTATTATCGGATAGGTAGGTTGTCAATGTCTGAGACAACTTTTCTACTATAGCATTAACAATTGACTTTTCTAACTCGGAATTTCTTTCCTGAAATAAATTTAAATCTCAAAAATGGTCTATAAAGTATTTAATAATTGGCCTTAAAATGAAAGAGCTTTAATATCAAGTGGCTAAGAATATGTTTTAGTGACAAAGCTACTCTACAATTTACTTTTTTAGAAGCAAAGATGCTCTATGATTTAGGCAGATTATAGTGCCTTATAAAAAAAGGACGTCATATAATACAAATGAACAATAATAGGCAAGTATACATTTATATTGACCAATGGTAAAATTTTTACTGGCCTATAATTGGTCATTTGTATTGTATGATGTAATTTGTATTAGGTACTGTAAGCTGCTTCATCATTTTATAGTTACTAGGACATGCTATGCATACCAACACATCTTTATACTAATAATTCTATATTCCTAACATAAAATTAATGGCTTAAAACCTGCCCAAAAAATTAGCTTTCATTTTATGTGTTTACCTGTATGGGAACTGCCTTCGCTAGTCCAATAGTAATCAACAGCGTAAAACAAATCTAAATAAAATAATAATCTTAATTTTATATCAAATTATTTCTAAATTTATATTCATTGTATCGTATTATAGTTATAGCTTTCCGCAGATAGTAAAAAGAAAAATCATGAGAGTAATTTCAGTTTGGTTGGCTCTAGATGGTAGAAGGCCAGTGCAAACAAAATATTAGTTCTATGTTTTTCATTTTATTACTCGTTTTAAAAAATAACAATAGGACTCGATATAATATATAATATTTTAGTATGGCTAAAGCCACTTCTAATCTAGCGGATATTCATTTCAAAAATATATGTTTAGTTAGATATTATCTGATGACAGTAAAATAAAATCAGAAATATGATAGAAATATATGTAGAAATATGTTAATACCCTTTACTAAACATAAAAAACATAAGAGCCTTTGTAAAATTTGATACTTCAAAATTACAATTGGTAGTTTTTAGTCATATTTAAGATTATATTAAAATATCTAATTATAAAAAAGTACCTTTAGCTTCATTTTGATTTTCTTCTGTAGTTCTTATGAGAATTCTGTAATTAATTTAGTCTTAAATAATATTTTTAATTGGTTCTTTTTAGATATATTTGTGAATGCGCCCCTAACTTCTAGGAGCTCTATATAAAGCAAAGAAAGCGGATAGAAAAATAGCTTAAAACCATCCCTAGATTTAAATCTGAAAATGGAATAGCCTTAAACAATTTCTGGACCTTAGTGAAGCTTACCTAAAGTTTTTTTTAAATCAGTTCATTGATTATTCAGATCTTTAGCTTTAGACAAAAAACCTTACTACTTTATATTATAGGAGGATAGTGATGATTTAACCCAAGAAAGATCATATTCTGCTAACTTAGATAACATTTTATTTGTAAGATATTCATTTTAAGTAGAAAATATTATTGTATTTTGAACGATTGTTTAATTTAATAACGGATAGTTTTTCTTAATATAAATTATCATTTTTTAGTTCATGCTTTTTAACACAATAAAATTTGTGGGAAGACTAATATTTTTTTTGCATTTCTATATCTTTATTTTTGCCTATTTTTTGGCCAGTTTTTAGGTTGACATACACTCTAGTGGAGGATGAAAAAATTACTGAAGGAGTTTAGAAATTTAACCCAAACCAATTTCTGATAGGTGAACCAAAATAGCACCTAATTTCTGTTCATTTTAAAAGTGAAAAAGTATTTGGGATCTTAAGAAAGTCAAATTTAATATAAATGGAAGACAAATTGAATAAAATCCTCAATTCAAATTTTTTTACAAATGAGGAATAAGTTGATAAAACTTTGGGTACCGTACCAGTGTAGTGTCCACTTATTTTTTTTAATGTAAACCATTCATAAGTTCCGAGTATTGTTCTTCATCCCCTTATCCTGTGATATATGTAGGTTTGTACTATTGTTAGGCTATGGGAGAAAAGAATACGAAAAAGGTTTAATAAAATGGTAGCCAAGAATAAATTCGATACAGTTCAATTTTGATATATGAAGACAATGGTGGTGCTTTCCCTAAAAGTACATTTCGAGCACCGAACCCTCCCTCTTATTAAGAAAATTGAAAATAAGGGAAGATGGTATTTATTTTTCCTATGCCCAATCCCTTCCGGGGGGCCTTAATCCTTGTAACTAACCTGACCTCCAAGATTATTAAGTATCTCATGATATCTCCAATAGGATTGGAAAAACTTAGAATTTATAATTTGTCGCTAAAATATACGTTTCTCCCTTGTCAAAAGACATCCAATTATACGCGAGTAGTTTGATAAGGAGAAAAATGATTGGTTGACTTAAGCGGCAAACTTGAAAGACGGTTAATCAAAGTTGCGTCATCCCCTGATAGTACTTTCTGACTTTCCAAGAGGAGAATAGTTATTTATCGCATCATATTATTAAAAGCTTTCCGCGGATATTAGATTAAAATGAAAAAGTATTAGATCAAAACAAGTTTTGTATAATTTAGATTTTATCCTTCATTGAAAATGGTCTGTAATTCGATGTTATACATGATTCTTCAGTACGGCTGAGAACCTGTTCTGTTCCAGCGGATATTAATCGGTTTTAAAGCCATACTGAAAAAACCTTCTATTTCTTTTTTTTTTTAAACTGCTGCGACCAATATTATTAAGATTTGTGTACTTATTCCTTTAACCATGTTAGTTACCAACACAACAACAGTATAGCTTGAACCCACAGGGATTGTAAGGGATAAGACAATGGGCGGCAGATTGGTATAAACTAGGGTTGGGCCGGATACCGGATACCGGATATCCGGCTGATTTCAAACGCCGGATATCCGGTTATCCGGCCAAATTACCGGATATCCGGCCGGATAACCGGCCAAATTACCAGATATTAAAGTAGCAAAAAAAATTTCTTCAGAAATCTTATATAAATTTACATAAAGTTAAACTTGTTCAGAAAAAATGTTCTTCTAGCTTCAATAATAAGAAAATTATAGCCATTTAAAATTTTAAAAAGCAGAGATTTTTGGTGTAAAGTATAAAAAATTAAAGAGCCGGATATCCGGCCGGATAGTTTAAATATCCGGTAACCGGCCGGATATTGAAAATGGCCGGATATCCGGCCCAACCAGTGGCGTGCGAACCGAAGGGGGCATTTGGGGCAATCGCTCCCCCCTAGCGACCAAAACGCCCCCCCCTTCCCCCCCTAGCAACTGCCCCCCCTGCCCCCCCCTAAATGTTAAAAAATGCCCCATTTTGCCCCCCCCTGGTCAACAAAAATGCCCCTTTTTGCCCCCTACCCTACAAAAAGCAAAACTATCCCAGTTTCCCAAAAAAAAGATCAAGAAATACTCCAAAAAAAAATTTTGGCGCTTCGCGCCAAACAAACAGTTACTATTCATTTAACCTTACAAAATTTTTTAATTAGTGTAGAAATTAGGTTATAATCTTTTTTCACTCAACATAACAAACCAGGTTATAGGAAGTATTTTATTTTGTATAATATAAACTTTGTACCAAAGAAATTTTGTACATCCCCAATGATGATACACAAAATTACCTTATATAGATTACAATTAGTGGATGAAATGTATGGAAACTCGACTTAATTAACCAACCAATCAAAATTCCATTAAAGTCCCCAAAGTTGTTGAACCAACAAATAAGAAAATTTTATATGAAATATTGGGGACTAGTGTATTAAATAGCCCAAAAACCCCTCCCTCCCTGCATATTTGAAGAAAAAAATTTGCGCTTCGCTCCCTTCCAAATGGTTTCTGCTATGAAATATTGGGGACTAGTGTAATAAATAGCCCAAAAACCCCTCCCTCCCTGCATATTTGAAGAAAAAAATTTGCGCTTCGCGCCCTTCCAAATGGTTTCTGCTATGAAATATTGGGGACTAGTGTAATAAATAGCCCAAAAACCCCTCCCCCCCTGCATATTTGAAGAAAAAATTTGCGCTTCGCGCCCTTCCAAATGGTTTCTGCTATGAAATATTGGGGACTAGTGTAATAAACAGCCCAAAAACCTCTCCCTCCCTGCATATTTGAAGAAAAAAATTAGCGCTTCACGCCCTTCCAAATGGTTTCTGCTTTTTATCACAATGAAAGGACAAGTAATTTTTTTTTATTTTTTACACAGTTCATTATATCTTTGGTTTTTATGGTACAATAGATTTTTTTGTGGATTATAATATTAAAAAAAATAAAATTTCTCGCTGTTTCGAGCATCCAGTATGTAATTTACTTTGACTGTCATCACACAACATACAGGAAAAAGGATTTGTGACTTTTTCTACCTAAAATATATATTTATTTCAACAGATGCTCTTTAAATCTACTTGTCTGTATTCTTATTAATGATTTTTTGTGCTTTGCTACTTAAAGATGTTGTCATCCTTGTTGTCAAACAATAAAGAAATATTTAATATCATTTTCTCATATTAGGTTAATTTTTGGTAAATTATTTCCAAAATGAGTGTTTTTATCTCCCCCCCCCCCAATTTTTTTTAATGGGGTTATTCATCCTTCCTGATGAGATTTTATAACATCCCCTTCCACCCATTAAAAATGTTTTGTGGCACTTTGATTTAGGGGGGGGCAAAATTTTACAAAATCTTCAAAATGCCCCCCCCTAGACAAAGTGCTTTGCACGCCACTGGGCCCAACCCTAGTATAAACCCCTAATTATGTGAAACAAAATTCTCCTTTTTCAGAAGACGAAGATAGTCCCTCAGTGACGTCAAAAAAATGAGGGATGAGGAGAGGAGGAGTGGGAGAGAAAACCCCAAAAAGAGATAATGATAATCTTTTTATAACGTTTTTATAACGTAACATGCTGATTTTTTAAGGGACATTCTTCGTCTTCGAATTTATTAGTATAAATTTTGGGCAATGCTATTTAATTCAAACCAACGACGGGTAATCAAGATTATGAAGCGAGAGCAGAGGTGAATTCTTAAAAAAAATTGCATCACTAATCGCTTAGTGGGGCAAAAATGTTTTCGTGAAAAATCCTCCAAAATCAAATAAAAAAAATCTACAAAAATTAAATAAAATCTTATGTTCATAACCCTTCTATGATTTTGTTTAATTTTTGTAGATTTTTGATGTGATTTTGGTGGATTTTTCACGAAAACAATTTTGCCCCACTAAGCGATTAGTGGGGCAATTTTTTTTTAGGAATCCACCTCAGATTCAAAAATTTGGGTACCAGTTGATTTTACAGTCCAATGTATCCATTCTCCCTGGCTTGAACCCTCTGAAGAAATTGTCCATCTTTAAACTGGTGTACATGTGAATATGCCAAAAAAAATGGTAGCACACATCATACAATTTCGATATAGTTTGCTAGCATTAATTTTAAATTCTTAACGATAATGCTGTTAATATAACAAAGTCATACAAAAGATAAAGATTTAATAACCCAATGTTTTACGTGTTCTCTCATTTGTTATTATAAACTTTAAGGACTTTTATAAAATTCTGATTAGTTTGTAAAACTATCAGTGTCCTTACATTTTCACCTATAATATCATTCCACAGAAGGGTTAATTTTGTTGATCTTGATTAGGGTTGTACATCAATTTATCTTCCGTTGTATTATCCTATCCTAGATTAATAAGAAAAAAACATATCCACCAATAATAAGCGTCTATGAAAATTATAGATTTATAATTGGTGCAGTCATTTTCGAGACACATACAACATGTGATTTTAAGAGGTTAATTTCAAAATTATTTTTATTTCTTTTAGCAGGCATATTACTATAACTATTACATTTTTTGGATTTTCAAAATATTTTTGGATGCATTTTGTGGTCTCTTTTTTGACCATGCTAGGCGTAGCAACTATTTCTCCGACAAATTTCAATTTATATTTTTTTGGGATGACCTTATTAGAGTTTCTTCATTTATAACAATTACAAAAAATAGTTATTAGCCTAAAACCATCCTAAGACATGAATCAATATATTAATAGCCGTAAACCAAGGATCTGTGTAAAGCTTCTCTAAAATGGATAATTGAATCTGTTCTGTTACTGAAATCTAAATCCACTAAAAATATAAAAAGTAACATTGAAGATATTTTTCAAAGGTTATTTTTTTAGATGCTTTTAAAAAGGGCTTTCTTGGTTTATCTGTGCTTAAATTGAGACTGGTTCAATAGAGTTTTTAAAAAACATTATACCAACTGTAAATTACGCTGGTACCCAAAGCTCAAAACTTTGGGTACTTTTATTGAATTTTAGAAGGTTCTTTACACTCCAATAAGGAACAAAATTTTACAATGGCCGATAAATTAATATACTTCCCCAAACACAAATAATCCACTTCTATAAATTTTAAATCCCCTATTACTGGGCAGTTGAAGACCGGGGCTTTTGATAGCCTACTCAGATTAATTAATGAATCAAGCAATTAAATTCAATCAAAGTTTCCAAAGATATTAAGCCAACGAATAACAAAACATTGTCATAAATCTCTGGGGACTTGTGTAATAAACAGAACAATGTCCCCTCTCTCTCTCTGAATTATACAGTGATATCACAATGAAAGTGACTTTATGCCTTGACAATTGTAAGTTAATGCACTCAAGGAAGCCATTTTATCCATGGATGTAGGGACATTGAACTATATGGTACCCAAAGTTTTATCTTATTTTAAGACTCGAAACCTTTGGGAACTTATATTGGAGTTTCATTTGGTGCTTCCAAACCTAGAGTATCCAAACTTTTCAATTATTTTAATCTACAGAATTTTTTGTTTATTATTATTGGGGAGGGTTATTGATTTATCTTCCATTGTATTATCCCTTTAGATCCCTGCATCATATTCTTATCACATTCTAAGATTTTTATCCGTGTATTTGAAACTAAAAAATATAACTTCAAAATATTTTTTTGAAACTTGTCTTTTTCTGTCGCCCGTTCTTAATGGATAGCTCTTATCGTTAATTTAGGCATGTTAGAATTGTCCTATCAACATCAACCTATTATAATAATGATTCATAGAACAACAATATTATAATTATTCTAATACAATATTATCTCTATAATAAAGTCATAAAAGTATATGTATGTACTAAACAGAATCCTATATTTAAGCAATTTTGCAATAGGTTTATTTACAATTTTACAATTTTGTTCTTTTAAATTGACTTTTAAATTTACATTTTGCTTATTAAGTTCTGACAAACTGCAAGTGTTGATGTTCGATTTCATTTTATCACTTTGTTTTTATGGATATTTTCATCCTTGTTTCAATATGTAGAATAAAATTGTCTTTTTTTGTTTTGTTGAAAAATCATGAAGATTTTGTATTATATTTTCAAATTGAATATCTGAGGGACTAGAATAATAATATGAATGTAATGCGTACGTATAGCTATACAATAAGTCTTAGCTTAAGTGGCACAGCTTTACTGTAAATAAGGTATGTCCGTTAACAAAATCAAATGAAGCTATGCTTTGCTTAATTGATCAAAGCATAGAAATATACTATACCAATAAGAATACTGTGTATTTTTAAGCATTTTTTTATTCTTTGTTATAAAGTAGTGATTTGTTTGTCTGAAGATTAGGAACTCGAAAATTTTCGGGCGGAATGAGTTGTACTGTTCAAGGGAGCTTCTTGAGGTGGTTTTTCTTTTTCTTTTTTGACTATTTTCCTGAGTTTTTTTCGCCCTCCCGTAGGGGATAAGGGCGAATCAACTAGTGTACTAAACAAAAAAAATCTTATTATCTCTTGTCTTTTTTGAAAATATTATATTTAATAAATATGCCTTAATTAATTTTATCTAAAGTTATTCTATTTTGTTATTGCTGCGCTATACACTATCAATGGTCATTTACCTATCTGATAACGATAACTTAAACGTAGCAGACATAAACAATAATACTTGTATTAATTTCAATAATATTTACTTAGATTCAACTAAACAATTAACATAGATATTGTGTAGAATGTAGATTTATCTACAGATATGAAAACAAAATTATTTACTAAGTATATTTGCGTTAACTTTTATTTAATGAAATCTTCCAATTTTTAACATGTACAAAACGGCCTGCTTAATTGCTTCAAGATCCATGTCAGATCTATATAGGAAATAAATGTCTATAAACGAGCTCAAGTTTTCCAAGGAATATTTGTTTAAAACTCATAGTGCTCCAATAATCCATAATAAACTCTCATTGCCCAGAACGATAAGACCCATTATTTTACTTTAATAAAAATAAATTCCTTTTTTTAATTTCATGTTGCTATTTACCTTATATCAATGTATTTATTTTCTAATCATAAAAAAGAAAATTTAGATTTATAATATAATAAATTTAAGAAAACTCTGTTTAAAAGAATTCGATTGTGGCGACACTTTGTGTGTTCAAATATTAAACTAAAATTGTAATCATCATCATTAACCCTTTGGTGATGGTAATGTAAAGAAAAAAATATAATTTAAAAAATCTTTTTTAAATCATTTAGATTATTAAATATTTACTTTCTTTTAGATAGTAATGCCGGGTGAGGAAAATATATTTATTGAGAAATAGATATTGCATATAGAAAACTAGCCAATAGGGAGATAATTATATCGAGCCAACTCTAGTTAATTTAATAAACAACATATAATACCTCAACTAAATAATATACTAAGTTATGTATATTTTCTCATATTAAGTGGTACGATTTTGCCATAGAATTACCTTGCATGGGCGAGGTTGCTATCCATGACACTGTAACATCAGGTCCAACAACCATGGATAATGATATCCCCCATTTTTGGCCTAACACCTGGGATATTAGGAACAGTGATACCCAACAGACAACCATTACTTAGTCTGGACGCACTAACTGTGCATGGTATTAAGTTGCACCTGTTAAGGGGCCAAGTTATTCCTTCTAATCTTGATATTAATGTCACGCACCTGGCATATCAAACAGTAGAAACCACTGTTTATGATGAAATTAGATCCTGACTCGAGCCCGACACCTTCCCGACATACAGCGAGCCGATTTGATAACCCAAGAAGGCAAACGCATTAAAAACGTATAAGTGTCAATTTTATTGTAAGCCCCATGAAAGGAATTGTATTGCATATTTATAGAGTTGGTACGCATCTAAAAACACCCATTAAACTGCCTTGTGATTTATTTGTCTAAATTCTTTTTATTGTTACTTGAACTGAGCCTTACAGAGTGGTCTTAAAGGTAGACTCTTCCTTTTTAGTTTATTAGCAAGGGGTTTCTAGGGTAACTTGCATGAAGGTCAAAATAGTTCTAATCCTTCCTTTAACCTTAATTTCATTTTAAATGAGACCCATATTGGTACAGCGATAAGCGAATCTTAAACTTCACAATTACACGCATAATTTTACTCTTAATAAAAGGAGAAAAAGGTAATTTCTGGGACTGTAAAGCATTATCAAAAGTTATTTGTGGAAAAAGTTTTTTTTACCAACCAATCAATGTTATATAAATATCCCAAAAGTTTCAAAACCAACGAAATAGATAACTTTTTTTTTTAAACTTAATTGATAACACAAATCAATATGATTTACAGGAGAATGTCCTCTCCCTCCTTAAATTCAAATAAACATTTCCCGATGAGTATCCTTTTATAAGTAAATGCCAAACCGAAGTGAGAAATTTCTAAATTTGACTGTCTGCCCAAAAAATGTTCTGAATAGACCCAGCGCACTTAGTAAGATAAATTGCATTGCCACCTCTTGAAAATACATAATAAGAATGAATTTATAATACGTGGATATTGTGTCAGGGGACTTTTTGCCATCAATTAGGTTGCTAATATAGACCTCATATATTGGTCAAGACGTTCGTCCTTGACCAAGGGAGAGGATGGAGAATTGTTATATTATCCAGATTTGAAAAATATTCTATCAGAGTGGGCAAGGAGCTCTAACAATATCCACCTATTCTATATCTATTATTATAAGTGGCTAGAAAGCAACTACAATGAATAGTTTATATATTTTAAAAACTTATAACAAAAAAGCTATGTTTAAAAAGCATGTTAAACGATCCATTTTTTGGCAGCCAGTAGTTATAAAATTGCTAAAAATTGTTTAATATGATTAAATATGGTAACAAATTTTTAGATTTGTAATTTTAAATCTTCAATAGACCATATACGTACATAGTTTTAAGTTTAGTTTCAATGTCAACAAAGATATCTTAATATAATGTTTTATATGGATAATATTATTTGGTAGGGTTGTTGACCTTTTTTTGTAACATGGGCTAAAATAAAATCTGTTTAAATTTTATTTCTAAAAAGAAAATATATGTTTATAAAGGACCTTCTAAAACAAGGATGACAACATACATAAAAGAGAAGCTCTTAAGTAAACCGGTAGTACAATCAAACCTATAACTTGATTCATAAAAATAAAGTTAAATCAAACGGTAGTACAAACGAACATTAACATGTGTAATAAGCAGAAAGTGACAGCAAAATTGTTGAATTACAGAATACATACTGCTTTAAAAAATACCTACTCTTTAAAACAAGATTAGAGAGAGATTTTCTTATAAAATTTTACCCTGTTGTCCTAGGAATCATTATTCAAATTCAAAGATAAAATATCATATAAATTGTTGTCAAACACAACATTAGCTTGTTTGAAATGGACGTACGGTCTTTCTGGTAACGATTATAGAAATTTTTCGCTTTATACTTACCTAACTAATGCAGAAATTGTCATTGCAAGTTTGAAATCGATAGGACAATTCAAACTTGCCTAACTTAAGGATAAGAGCTATCCGTTACGGACCCATACGGACTGAGCCTAAAAGTAGAGAAGTATCTCTTTTAAAAATCACTATCAGAGAAATAGATAAGTCTTATCTCAATATTTTAGTTTAAAATGTATTTTTATCCTTTTCAATCTTTTCCTAAACTTTAACCCTTTACAGTCGGGCCCCTTGCCGCACCTTAATCAGTCGGGGGGGGGGGGGGCGTTCAACGCCCCCCCTTATTATCTCAGTTCCTATTAGAGCTAGAGGGCTATATTTTTTTGTGCAAGTCCCCTGTTTGATAATGAATTTCCGACCTTTTATAAGTCTAAGTCAATTTTCGCTTCCTTCACCCTTTTATTTAACAACCTTTGTTTTTAGGTCCTTTTTTACTGAAAAATTTCAAACGGCTGTAATTTTCTTATTTTTGAAGCTAGAAGAAAATTTTTTTTCCAGAAAATGTTTATCTTTATGTAAATTTTACATTAGAAATATCAAAATATAAATTTCAGCGGCCGCAGCTGTACTTGGCAGCTGCCAGCCGCCGCAGTCGGCGGTCGGCGGGAAAACGGCGGCGGATCTTCATGAAATTTTAATACGTTATGTAGACATATAAGAAAAGCTTAAGTTTAAAATTTGAAGTCTCTAAGTCAAAAATTGCGGCCACAGGAGCCTTTTAAAGATTTCTGGAGACCTGGAGGATCAGGACCTGCAGGATCATACCTGGAACCTGAAAGTGACTTGACCACCTGTATTTCATATAAGGATGTACTACTAGAGGATTTTTAAGTATTTTGGTATGATAAAATGCTTTGTTTTAGTCAAAAAAATATTTTTGCTCTTTACCTGGATGACCCTGCCAGGTTTGCTGGCATCCTGTGCCCGCCAGGATGGAGATATTCAAAAAATTCCAACTCACAGTTATGTGTCATACCCATACTTAAAAAGTCAAGCAGTTTGGGCTCTTCATCTTTCACACACAGAAAATGAGATAGAAAAAACCGGATGGGGGGGCGTTCAACGCCCCCCCCCCTGACCGTTAAGGGTTAAGTTGAACAAGAATGACAAAATCCCTAAAAGCGAATCTCTAAAATCAATCGGCTGGACAAAAGAACAAAAACTTTTGAAGAGTGTAAGAATGTATTAAGCAGAACATAGATTTGTAAGTCTAAACAAAATTGTAAAAAAAAATTTGTCAAAAAGTTAAAATTCATAATGATTAAAATGGACTTACAGAATTTTTGGTATAATTATTGAGTTGCTACGATTCCTAAATCGTACCTATTTCTTAAGTTTGAAATCGATAGAGCAACTCTAACAAAATACCCAACTGTTAGTTATTTTAGAAATGGTAGATATCAAAATTGTTACGATTGTCATAGTATTGACAATAGGTGTAAGGTAGATATAATAAAAATACCCTAATACCAGGGATAAAATGACAGTTGCCTTTTTTAAAAATCTACAAACTAATCAACCATAATGGATATATTACTACTAGATGAATGAACTGACCAATAAATGAGTTTCATTTTGGAAAGCTAAATAATCAAAAATTTCACGTATATTCTTTATCCATTTCAGCCATCTAATAACAACACACTACTAATGGAAGAATTGTTATATATTAAAATTGAGGGCAAGATTGATTTATCATTTTTTTCTATTTTACTGTCCTATCCCTTTATCCTAACCTTTCATGTGTTCTGGTCACTCCTCTCCCTTTTCCCTGCAGCTTTTACCTTTTTCCTTAAAATTTTTGTAAAGGAGTTGATGGTTCATTGAAAGCAAATAATATGTGCAATTTCCCCAGTAATGGAAAAGAGGACCACGCCACCTGAAAGTCAGTCAGGATTTATCATTACTTGGATCTTACACCATATTTTCATGTGCTTTAATGAAGATTTTGTAGCTTGC
The DNA here is from genome assembly GCF_053477335.1 of Acartia tonsa. NCBI lineage: Eukaryota > Metazoa > Arthropoda > Copepoda > Calanoida > Acartiidae > Acartia > Acartia tonsa. Next base: position 16,764,987 of record NC_137265.1, read on the forward strand.
TAAAATAATGATAACCGCCATCCACCCCCTTTACCCCATCTTCTCCCTTCATACTGGAAGAACAAACTGACCAATATGTTATGTATTGTTAGCAACCCAAATTGACGGCTCCCTGTAATAAGATTTGTATATTCTATCTCCTGATACCTCAGAAGTCTCATTTAGCCAAAAATATTGCACCATGAGGATTGACTAATCAAACAAACAAAAAAATACCTTACATATTCTTGTTTGTCCATGTCAAAATAGACTGGTTTGGCCAACTGAACTTTGCTTTTTAGAGGAGCTCTAATTTAATTTAAGCATATTTTAAAGGAAAGTAGTTAAACTTTGCCAAGTTTTTTTTAACACAAAACTAAGCTAGGGCATTTCAAAAGGGGGTATTTTTATGCCTTTTTACAAAGTAAGGAAATAATGTTTAAAATGGCAGTGGCCCAATGGTACACAATTGAAATGTAAATAAATATTGTATTCAATCAAATTTTGAAGCTTTGTCACAGATAAACAGATTCCATTCCGTTATGTGCTACGTACTATACAATATTACAAAGCTAGTCAGCTGCAGCCAAATTTTGATGCTTATAAAATCTTAAGCTAATTGTCCTAAAATTAAAATGCTAATATACCCTCATATCATAAAGTAATCTGTAACAGGAACCCATTCATAATGACAAATAGTCCTACTATGAGGGGAAAACATACAAGGGGGCGGTTTTTAGTTTATGCCAACCCCCACGAGAGTGAGGACCCTACCCCTACAGAGACTATATACTCTGTGCCCTGACTATGCAGGACTAACCTGTACCCAATTTAACTAAACTTAACCTAGTCTATGGTAACAATTAACCTAGTCTATGGTAACAATTAACACTAGAAACAAGGATGACAACATCCATAAAAGCGAAGCACTGAAACAGTAGGAAAAACGGACATTAACATGTATATAGTGTCAGAACTGAATAATCAGAATATAAATGTATAAGAGTCGAAGCAAAGTTGTAAGTAAATTTGTTGAAAAACTGCGTTATACAGGATTACGTTTATGGACATACTTACATTTTTAGGACTTGATTATAGAGTTGCTTCGCTAATAACATTATACTTTGTTGTCCCAGGAATCGATATACCAAAAATCAGATCAAATAAAAATTTGTTGTTAAAAAAGTAAAAAAATCAACATGTTGAAAATAGACGTACGGACATTTTGGTGATGATTATAGAGTTGCTACGCTTTCTAAATCGTACCTAATTACTAAAGGAATCACTTTGCAAAATTTGAAATCGATAGGACAATTCTAACATGCCTAATTTAACGAAAAAAGCTATCCATTATGGACGTACGGACGGACGGACGGGCGGACGGACCGACCCTAATTATAGAAAAGCTTCGCTTTTAAAAAACTACCCTCTTTCCTATTTTTGATTTATTTGAAAATAAGAAGTCAGGTTCTGTGCTCGATTAGACACTTTGCGGGAAACCGTCGACAAATTTACAGACTAACTTGGATATGGGAGATGACTAAACTTTGAACTGCCGATTTCAATAATCAGATGACTTAATTTTTTTTTATATATATTCAGTCACAGCTGCGTTGCTATACTTTCAACAATAAGAAACCGCAGCCGGTCAATATATCCGGGTGTTGAACCCTGTAATATTTCATATTTTAACTTTTATTATTTTTTTTCTGCGTTGTACTAAGCAATATCAGTTGGGGTTATAAAATCAGATTCAGAAATACACAATAAAAGTATCACTTGACATCAAGCTAATTCCAACTAATATTAATATTTTTATGTTGTTAAAAAATTAGTTGAATTACAGATAGATTGCTAGATAGATATAACGATTACCAACCATAATCATGTATCCATGTTATTGTCATACCAAAACTTTTCTTATGGTACAACAGCTATACTAAATTATTTTTCTTTATACAAGAGTTTAAAATTTTCGCTTTTTATGTTTTATGGATGTGTTTGTCCTTTTCTATTGTATTGACAAATTTAAAGCCTAGGATGGTTTAGAAAGCTAGATTTGTAGATGCGCACGGGTATTTCAAAAATGTAACCAATTTTCGTGACCTGCATTGTTTATAAATGGATATAGAATAAGTGGAAATTGTGAGAAATTCTCGGATACCCTGATGTTTCTCCCAGCTGGCTAATATAGAATTACCCCCACTCCCTCTCCTGACCATGGAGGAACTTATTGACCAATATCTTAGGACTATGTTAGCAACCAAGATTGATGAAAATAATTCTCGTGTCACAATATCCAGGTATTCTATATCCATTATTGTATATGAGGGTAGAAAGTTAATACACTTTTGCTTCTATACCAATGAAGCCATGTTGTTGCAGTATATAATAGGGCGGGTTCATATCGGAATTAGACAAAGATGGAATGTGCAACCGATAAAACTAACTTAAATAAAATTTCTGATCAAAAAAAGAATTGTAAAAGATTGATTTTTAGAATGCGACCACTTAAAAATGTATTTCATTAATAAAAAATGTGCAAAGTCGACATTCAAGCATTCTCCACTTATTATCTCAGTTCCTATTAGTGCTGGTAGGCTAAATATTTGTATGCATTTACCCAGTTTGATAATGAATTTGCGACCATAAATCAGTCAAAGTCATATTTGGCTTCCTTACCTAACAACCAGACATACAACTGTATAGCTATTTGTAAATGAGACTAAACATGTTTTTGAATCTGAAATATGGCTTCATGGTGCTCCCAGGAAAGGTCTTGAGAATTGTCCAATTTGTAGAGGTTTTTTGAGATTTTCTCAGGATAGGAATGAGATTTTTTGAAACGGTCAAAAGTTCCTGATTCTACTCCTCAGTACCTTTCCTGGGAGCACCATGAAGCCATAGTTCTGATTCAATAGCTTTACAAATAGCTATACAATTAAATGTCTGGTCGTCAGGATAAATTTAGGATAAATTTTAAATCATCCAGAGGTGTATTGTATTCATAAAAATCATTTGCAGATCCCCTCTTTGGTCTCAGAAAAAAAATCCAAAATCGACCCACCCTAGTATATAATTTACTTGATCCGCCGGTCTGAAAGTCATGCTGAGACATATAAAATACCATTGAAAAAGGTTTCCTGATTTAATTTCTTCGAATTTATTCATAACATGTGTGCACTGTACATTTGGTCTTTAAATCACTTTGTCCGAATTTCCACCAAAAATATTTTTGCTGTTAAAATTGTTGTCTTTTTATTTTCAATCAATAATCTACAGCCACAGCAAAGCCACCAATTTTTTATTTCCCAATTGCAGACAGTGTTTTAAAGATCCGTATTATGGTATGGGAGATATATTTTGCACTCAATTTTGTTTTCTTCTGTTGATATTAAGAACTATAACGACACGATGATTAAAACTAATGAGATTTGTTTTGCTTCATTCTTATAATTAAATTAATGGTGCTAAACTTTTTATCATTAACAAAACTATGTTCTAATTGTAAAAACAAGTTTTTAACAAAAACAGATTTAGAAATCGTACTAACTCTATATTCGTTACCAGAAAGTCTTTACTTTTATTTAAAACATGCTAACTTTTAATTTTATTAGCCAAACATTGTTGTATGATATGATTATCCTATCCAACCGATTTTCGTAACAGTGATACTTATAACAATAAGGTACAATATCTTAAGCGAAGCATTTCTGTTATGAAGTCTCTTAAATGTAAGTATGTCAATAATAACATTTTTTAAGCAGTTTTGCAACAAATTTACTTAAAATTTTGATTAGAATTTTGTTTGTTTTATATTCATATTCAGTTCTGACACGCCACAAGTGGTGATGTTCCCTTGTCCTGTCGTTTCAGAGTTTCGTTTTCATGGATGTTGTCATCCTTTTTTGTCTATATATATGTATTTTTTCAAGTGAACCAATTGATGTATGTTATAAGCCATGTTTATGACGCATTTTTGGTGGAAAAGGATGTAAAATGTGTTCACTTGAAATGAGATTTACCACAAGTTATTTATTAAATGGTATACTGATTATGAGCGCCAGCCGCCTGTAAGCCCCAGGGAAATCAACCTTTTTAAATCCAAGCTGGAAGGGTAAACTTGACCCAAATATAGCAACAAAAACAATTAAGCATCCAAACAGGTTTCAATTTGAGGCTTTGATGCGGCTGACGTGCGGCTTCCGAGCCCTAATTATGAGTAATAACTGCGGAGTAAAATCCAATTTCTATCTTTGCAACCAGAGTTTGTTTCAGTTTTTGTACAGCAATGTACACTTTATGTTTTATTACAAAAGGTTGAAGTTTTATTTTGACCTTTTTTGTAAGAAGTTTAGTCTCATAATGAAAGTCATGCAGTTAAACAACAGGTTATCTAATGGATGTTACTTAAGCAGAGGATTCCAGAATGGGGTATTATCTACCTTCATGGCAAAATCAACGTGGGATGGTCTACAGACTACAACCCCCAAAAACAGTAAAGGGTGTTGTCAAGCTAAAAAAAAGTTACATTTCCTCGAAAGTTAAGAGAAGTATAAAAAAGATTTGCACGCTTCGCGCGGCAATTTACGAGTCATAGGACTTTTGTGTATGTTTATTATGTAGGATGTTGGACATCTAGGGGGGTGTACACCCCAAAATTAGGATTTAATGGGGTTGAAACCCTGTGCACGTCACTGCATTGATTATAGTATGATATGTGGACTTAAAACATATTATTTATTTCAATAAAAAAAAAGGACGACAACGTACATTCTGTATGGTTGACCAAAATATTTTTTTATACAATTGTCAAAGATGATTTTAGGCGTTCAATTTTTTGTTGTCACGGTCTTTGATAATAAAGACATAAATCTTTTAATTTTCTATACTTTTACCCAGAAAAAGAGAATTACATACATAAATCGCAATTGCAACTAGTACAAAATTATATGAAAGTTTCGTAAAAAATACGTCTTATCACAGTGAACCCTTATGAATTAATGAAAAAAAGAAGCATTAAAGAATGAGGAAAATGAAAATGTATGCAAGAACGTGAATCAATATTTTTTTGCTAATTAACAGAAGTCTAAGGGGATAAGACAATGGTCGAAAAATTCATGTAAATCCCAAAGCATGTCAAGCAAATTACCCTTTCTGCAGATTACAATTAGTTCCACTTAATGAACCAACCAATCTGATTTTAATAAAAGTCCTCAAATTAAATAAAAGCAAATTATAAAACAAAGATAAACAAACATTAATAGACATAATAAAAACAAAAGCAAAAATGTATATAAAAATGTTTGAGCAAATCTTTTCTTTATTTCATTATACTAGTCTATGTCCCTGCGTTCACCATTTATCACACCTTTACCTATGAAAGGATACTCTTACTCTAAGGCGTAAAAAATTATATATATTATATTAGGGTTTTTGTACATCATTTTTTCAACTATTGACATTTCTTCAACAAAAAGATAAATTTTAGAAAAAATATGACATTGTTAAATACCTATCCTTTTTACATTTGTATCATTTGCACGAAATGATTTTTATTAGCGAAACTAAAATCGAGAAGAAAGGTGAAAAACAAGTAGTTTCTTTGAAAAAACAAAACAAAAAAAATTATTGAAGATTCCTTTTAAGATTATAATTGAGCTTTCTGATTTTATCATCTATTGTGCTATAATTATTTTATTAAGGGGTTAACACAAAACTTAAATATTTTGAAAATTAATAGTCAATTATTATTTTTTAAATGTTATGCTATTGATTTTAGATTGAAATAAAATGATAAATCAGGGAAGTAAATTTTTTGGTCACAAGTAATGAAAATGTGCCTGTGAAAAAAATTAGTTTGGCTTTGGTGTTTGTTATGTAAGGATGTCAACACACACCGCTGTAATGATTCACATTTTATTAATAGGAATTAATCAAGTTGATTTTTAATAAGTGATACAAAGTTTTTGATACTTGAAGATGCATTCTTAAAGTAGAAGGATGTGTGTTGTGATTTACTAAGTATATTAAGCAATTTAAAGTCTTTAATTTTCACATAGTTAGATATTTTGAAGTGTTGGACCAGCAGATTTTAGAATAGGGTCAAATAAATGTCATATGAAAGCATTGATAGAGTTAATGTTTGTAATACAAATACTTACTAGAAAACTCTTTTGGCCAGAAAAAATTATTCCAACAATCTAAAGATTATATTAGTTATGTTAAGGTACAAATAGTAAATTATTTTGAGCTAGTTTTGTAAATGTTATTTTGATTTATTTAATAAGTTATTTACTTTGATAAGGTAGTTTTATTATTCTCCATGTTCAATTATGACAGCTCCATAGATACAGTTTAGATAGAAAAAAGCATTGGACATCCATAATGGGTTTAGAATTTACAAAAAAAAAGAAGAAACTATTAATCGAAACCTTTTATTAATTATTTACAAAAGCAATTCAAATATTCATTCAAATATTCTTTTCTTCTAATTTTTGAGATGCATTTTGATGTATAAATTAACTATTTTGACAAAAAATAAACAAAAAAATCTAAAATGTAAATAATGAACAGGTCTAATGTAAATTTTATGCATGAACTCCTTTGGTACATCTGTGGAGCATATCTATAACTTGATTTTTCTAGAATTAAGGAAGTAAAAGCCCTGTTTATAGATGCCGGATATATATTTTCAGAGCCAAATCCTTTTTATACAATTGGTTTAAGTTATGTTTTTTATTATTGATATATTGCAATACACATTTTCAAATATTTTTTTACGCACAAAATATATTCCTTAAATAATCATGGTATTTCAAACATAATTTTTTAATTTAAATAACAATTTATAAATTTATCATTAACATTTGTAAACAAATATATTTGAATGTTGTATAAATAATTATGATAATCAAATGTGGTTACTATATATGAATGCATTATTATTGTATTATACGCGCATTTCTTTCTCTCGCTCAGTTTCTCTGCACTATGTATGCATATGCATACATGTCTTTAGCTTTAAGTTTTCACTAGATATTTCTTGAGGGAGTTAATTAAAGATATTCCATTTTTTATTTTCCATTTCGTAGTCAAATACAATTTTACTGTATAACAAATTTAAGAGTTAATATGAAGTTGAAGAAGGAAAACCAAAACTACAAATATTGCAATTATTCAAATGTATAATTATATTACATACTAGTGGTAAGACACTACACTAGAGGCCTCAAGGGACCTCTGAAGTGGGGGTTAGAGGTATCAAACCCATTTAAATTACTTATAAACCTTTCATGACATATAAGAATATACCCTGTTAAGAAGAACCCGATCGGTTCAGCGGTTAGCGAGATCCTTCGGTACAAACACACAGACACACAAACACACAAACATGCTTTAGTATAAGGATTTATTACATATTTTGTGTTCTAAATATGGAAATATTTATTTTTAAACTAACTTGATTCATAACACAGGAATATTTCTTGTATCACATCAACAATCCTTTGTAAATGGCCAATTCCTAAGAGAGAGGAACCAATTCCTTGGGGGATTGTCCAGAAGGAACAGCCAAAACCTGGGAGGTTTATCCAGAGCTCTGCTAAAGATTAGCACCCCAACACTCCTCTTGAATGGACTACAGGAGATACCCAGGCTGCAGATTGTATATTGGTCTCCAGATATAAAGGTTGTATAATTAAAAACGAAGCTTTTCTATACTTAGGTTTGGTTTATACGTCTATCCATCCGTAACAGTACCTTTTTGTCAGACAGGGCATGTTAGAATTTTATTATTAATTTGAAACTTATGATTCCTGGAACAGTTAGGTATGATTTAGTGGCAACTCTATAATTATAACTTAAAAGTCTGTATATCTGTTTTAATATTTAATCACAATCAAAACTTTATATGAAATGATCATTTTATTCACTTGATTTTTGGATAATGGATTCCTATGATCCTTAGGAATAAATAATATAATCAAAGCAACTCTATAATCAATTATTCAATTCAGGCAGTATCAGGAGATCCTGGTGAGTTGACATGTACAGTAACAAATCAGGCGGGTGATAACACCACCTGTTCATTCTTGGGTCCTGACAGGTATATATATAATTCTAGATATAGATACATGGATAGATAGATAGATTCAAGTGAGTTGACATGTACAGTAACCAATCAGGTAGATTCATTCACAGATAGATAGATAGATAGATGGATAGATAGATGGATAGATAGATGGATAGATAGATGGATAGATTGCTGGATAGATTGCTGGATAGATAGATGGATAGACAGATGGATAGATAAATGGTTAGATTAATGGATAGATAGAAAGATAGATAATATAGAGATATAAAGACAGATAGATATCTAGTTGAATAAATAATTTGATAAATAGATAGATTAATAGATGGATAGATGTATAGATAGATAAATGGATGGATTGGATAGCTATATAACAAATATACTTTAGTCAAAAATATATTAAATTAGGTTGAAAATAAGTTGTTTTGGTGAAATTTAATTCTATTTTGAAATATTCACACTTACTAAAAATATAAATTACACGTGTTTTATATCAAATAAAATTGGAAAAAAAATAATTTAAATGTTTTCTAAACCCATTATTTCGATGCAATGTAAATGATAAAATATTGTTGATAAATGACTAAATTATGTTAGTGCGACAGAGAGCTTTAAACAAAGAATGCTTAATCAAAAGAACTGTCTTGGATATATTTGTTTGTTTTGGAAAAAAAAACACAAAACTCAAACCTTAACCCCCAACCCAAACTTCCCGCCTTATAGTTCAAAGCCCTTAGTTTGTAGAAATTTGGACGTTTTACACAAAAATATAGCATTATTTAGCATGGTAAAAAAATTCTGGCTAAATCAGTTTTACATCGCTGTGAATGCTTCCAAAAAATTGGCTTGCCGCGCATTTTTTTATGAACAAGGAAACCACAAGTACTTATAGTTAAACGATGTAATTATATAGCGATGAATGGCGATGTATAGAGCGCTGTGTGACCATTCAAGACGTCAAATTTAAAAAAAATATTCAAGATTTGTGAAAATGTACAGTATCAGAATTAGTTGATAGATTTTTCATTTTAAATATATATATATATGAGAGATATTTTTAGAACCTTTTATTTTCATTCAGTTACTAAAGCATATGGATATAGAATGTATGTGGATATTTTGACAGGGAAAAAATGTTGTCAATGTATGTTGCAAACATGGACCTCATTGGTCAGTTTTATCATCCATGACCATGATAGAAGGGGAGATAATGGGGTAAAAGGGTTGGATCGGGGGTATCGTTATTTTAGCCAGCTTCGAGCATCACTTAACATACCAACATCAAAGTAATAAAATATCTAATTGTGTTCTTTCTATAATGTACACTTTATTAAAAGATATTTTTGATTTATTATATTAAAAATTGAAAATTCCAGTGAGAATTTGAAGAGGCCAATTTAAAAGTTTCAACAACGTAATCAGTTCTAAATTAAATTTATCATTCATGTGATCATGGTTTGGAATTTGAATTGGTTTGTTTAAATCAGAGAGGCAATTAGCTTCTAACCCACAAAAAAAAATTGCGTTATATTTATCATATTTATCTGATTTTGGGGAAATGATTCCTAGGACAACAAAGTACAATATTATAAGCATGGCATCTCTATTATCAAATCGTAGAAATGAAAATATGCCCTTTACTGAATCCTGTATTTAAGCAATTTTGCAACAAATTTCTGTACAATATTGTTTAGACAAACAAATTAATTTTCTGCATTTCAAGGTCTTTCTTGTTTATCTGTGTTTTGTCAAAAAGTAGAAGTTGAAGTAGTTTTAATGTTTATTAATAATCATAAGCATTCCAGAAGTTCAATAAAACTTCAAAGTTTTTATAAAATTAATATCTATAAGAGAAAATAATAGATAAGCATTTTTACCTTAAGTAATTCAAAATCATCACTTTTAGAAATAGAAAGTACGCGAACAAGTAAATCATCATAAAACTTAAGGGATAAGATAAGGGATTCAGGACTCGGATATTCTAAACTAAAAGTGCCCAAAGTTTTATAATCTACAAATGAAAGATCTTGTTTATAAAACCTTGGGTACCAGTACTATGTCCTTGTAAATCATAGATTAAAAACCTAGAGATTATATATCATGTGAATGTGATTATAGGGAAGCTACTCTAAAATTAACAATCTTTGACCTGTAGGTCTAAAAATATTTACATTGACTGTACATTATACTCACCTAAAAGCAGGACTGGGTAGCCTTAGCTGCTCGGCTCATCTAAGCAACCTAATAAGCCGCCCACCCTGAGCCTCATTTGACCTTAGCCAGTCTCAGCCACAGCAGCCTTTAGTCACCCTCAGCCAAATCAACCCACTTCAAAACCAACAAACAGGTTTTTAGAAGCTGAAGATGAAGTCTCAACGAAACGGAAGATAAAATAAGCCATAATTAATAAGCCGCAATCACTCTGAGAAGTTACACTGTAAACTATACCTATTGTCTTAACCTCTTTTCGAGGAAGCTTTGTGTTTATCAAGTTCGAAATTAATTCCTTATCATTATCCTAAAACTAAGCGCAAATGTCGTCTTTTTTGGCTTTCCTTTCATAATGTGACGCAGCAATGATTGTTTATATATTTTGATGCGCACGTTCGTTACTTTTGAATGAGATATGAGTGTGTGAAGATTTCGGAGAACAAAATTGGGCCTATCATTGGTCTCATAGTGTGTGAACGACCCTAGTATACCAGGGATTTGAAACCATAAGAACTTCAGGTAGAATTTGTTAATTTTATTAGGAAGAATGGTGTATAGGACGATTATATGTAGTTTTAAAAAGGCTTTAGCCAGCTAAGCATGAAACTTAATTATGATTAATATATGTTTTAGTAATTTTTATGTGCCTTTATTTTTGCATTTAACAATGATTTATTAAACCAAATAATTTTCCTTTAAAGCCAAAGTTTCCAAAGATTCTTAACCGTAGAGAAAAATGATTTTAAAAAGCAATTAAGATTACGTGGTTATAAATAACTGGAATTATGAACTAATTGATTTTGTAATTTCAGGACTTTGAAATAATTTCATCAATAAATCTATATTCAAACCTGCTGTTGAAACTTGATGGTTCCTGGTATTGGGGGTTTGTATGTTCGCCAACAGATCTCGAGAACTTCCCGCTAATTCGGAAGTCATACTCAACCAAAGTGTCATGGTTGAGACAATTTCAAAGTATCTGATGGATAGGCGTTAGCATTCATCAAGAGATCAATAGCATCTAGTGAATTATTGATGCAATAAACTGTGACAATTTTTCTGTGAAATAAGTACCTAGTGAATCATTATGCCACTAACCAAAAAGCAGAAAATTGAGCGAGCTATCGCTATTGGCAGTGAAAGGCTAGAAGTGTTTGACGAACAGTTAAAAGTGTTTTATGACAATCTAAAAGCCTGCCAAAGTTTTAGTTCATGTGAAAATGTGAATGTAAAATCAATTTGTGACATTTTTAGTGAGGTCAAGGACCAATCTGACCTAATAAAAAGTCTAAAACCTGCCGTGGAGACTAGTGAGCTGCGCGAGTTCAAGCGTGATTTGGATGAAGCTAGTGAGCAGAAAACTGTTGCAGATAAAGTTTATGCGTCGTTGGAGCAGTGTACAAAAATTCTGTACTGGCTTGACAATGATTCAGACGACGCGAGGTCAAGCACTGTCGCCAGGAACCTCGACGTCATTGAGAAGGTGAAGATGGACATGGGAGTGCTTAAAATTTCCGTGGAGTTGCGCCAAGAAGTACGTGATATGTACCGAAGGCTTAGAGAGATGGAACGTCGTTCATCTAATCTGGATGAGAGTGGGACACCTGCCATGCTCTCCAGAAGTATGTCTGCCGTGGATATTCGGAGTTCCAACCCGCAGTATGGGCGCTGGGACAACAGTTTGTTGCCGTCGTTCGACGGTACTGACACGGATTACCCAAACTTTAAACAGGTCTTTAAGGATCTATGCTCTGGTTATGGATTTGCTGACCAGAGGTTAAGTCTGATGTTGTGTATGGAGAAGGTGATAACCAACCCGGAACTACGCAAGCAAGTGTCAGCGATTAGAGATCATAATGAACAATGGTCGTTTCTTGATCAGATGTTTTTATCAAACACTCGCCGGTTCATGAGGATTTTAACTAAGCTGAACAAGATGAAACCTGTGGATAAACCTGTGGACGTGGTTAGCGCAATTGCTACCTTCAAGAGTATGATGCAGGAAGTAGAAACCATCGTTGGTTCTGCAGCTAAGGATTACAATCACCTAACTCTTATTCATATTTTTAAAGACAAGTGCCCTGAAAATTTGAGGGACAAAATTATGATGGAGCTAGGTAGCATGAACCAACCAAACATCCAGAAGATTGTAGAACTGCTGGAGAGGACCAGGGGTGCCATGTTGGCCGGTGATATGTCCTATGACACTAACGCCGGCAAGAGAAATCGTGACAGAGCTGCCGCCGCGCAAGTATCTGGCCGCAGCGACAATAAGAATGGAAAGGCTGGGAAGGACAAGGCTTCCAAGTGGAACAGTGCATGTCCTGTGGAGAGCTGCAAGGAGAAACACCCGATTTTCCGTTGCCTCACGTTTAAGAAGATGGATGTGGTTGACCGAAAGAAAGTTGTCCAGCAGAAGAAGTTATGTGAACTCTGCCTATGTGACGGCCATACTGCTGACAAGTGTAATAAATCGGATAAGCTTGGTGTTTGTGGTACCAATAATTGCGACAGATACCATTCTAGGTTACTCCATGAGGCCAGTGCTGGTGTGAATACAGTCTACAAGTCAAGTTCTGCACCCAGCCCCTGTACCTTCTTACTTCAGTTAGTTCCTGTTGTAGCACCTGGCGGCGGCACCTGCCACGCCACTGTGATGTTTGACTCTGGGGCAAATTTGCCACTTGTGTCTGAGAAATTATCCAACAAGTTGAAGCTGAAATCTACCGGCAGATATACAACTATTTCTGTAGCTGACGGCAGTGAGTCTTCCTGCCGCAATGTTGTGTTTTATCTGAAGGATAGGGACGGCAATTTGAGGGAGTTTGAGGCAGCTGTCATGCCTACCCTCGGCGGGGCCAACGAGATGCGCTCGGTCCACCCCGAAACTGCCGCCGAGATATTTAAAATGCCGCCAGAAAGGTTTACATATATTAGTGGAGGCTTAGATATCATCATTGGAAATACACATCCTGACGTGTTTCCATCAACCTACCAGAAAGTGGGCCAGTCTATGTTGTGGCGAACCATTTTTGGTAGTGGTTTTATCTGTACCAGTGCTGACGGTGGAGCTGGAGATCAAAAGTCGGCATATAAGGCTGTCAGTGTCAGTGGAGGCACCTTGCCAGACTTTCTGACGTCTGAATCGTTTGGCGTACAGCCGCAGGCACTTTGTCCAGGATGTACTGCCTGTCAAGAGTGCAAGGCTATGGCCGACGGCACTACCTGGGACCAGCGTGAGAGGCAGAGGATAATTGAGGCAGGTTTAACACTAGACTTGCAGTCCAACAAGTGGACAGGTCAATATGCTTATATTGAAGATCCTCACACTTTACCCTACAATGAGAGTTTAGCCCGCAAAATTGCTGAAAAGGATCGTGCCAAGATGGTCAAAGAAGGTACCTATGGAATGTATGTGGAGGTATTCAACGACGCCATCAAAAGAGGCGTATTTCAAAAAGCCACGCCTGAAGAATTGCAGTATGAAGGGCCTAAGTCTTGTTCATCAATAGTGGTTGCTTTCAAGGAGGATTCAAGTTCCACACCCATGAGATTGTGTGCAAATAGTTCTCTGACGTTCAAAGGTACCAGTTTTAATAACATAATGCTGGGAGGCCCGCCGCCAATGCAGAAGATTTTTTATCATTTGATGCTTTTCCGCGGTTACAAGGTTGGTATAACCGCGGATATTTCCAAGTTTTATAACTCCATCCTGGCCACAGAGTTCGACAGCCAGATGAAGAGAGTTTTATTTTCCCCGACGCCAGACGGTCCACTTGAAATTTACCTGACTAAAGTTGTGAATTTTGGCGAGTTGGCTGCGGGGAACTTGGCAGTTACAGCCCTGAAGTTGACGTCCCGCCTGTTCGGCGGAAAGAGTGAAGCAGAGGTCAAGGAGATGTATGGAGAGGGGCACATAAACGGTAGTGAAATTGTTGCTAAACCTGAATTATGGAAGGAGCCACAAATACCTACCTACCCTGATGAGGAATTCAAGTTACCTCAGATTCCAGTTGCAGTCAAGCTTGAGAAGCACAGCTTCATAGATGACGTTATTTCGGGAGCAGGATCGAAGCCAGAAGCCAAGGAGATGATGAAAGAGGCCGACAGAATTATCGGCAAAGGTAGTTTTTCCTTCAAACAAGTCATTTATTCTGGAGATGATTGCCAGCCTACCAAGGTTCTCGGGCTGATATGGAAGCCAGCCACCGATGTGTTGTCCATCGCCACAAGAGTCAACCAAGATGGTAAAGTCAAGGGAAAGAAGGTGAAAGAGGATGCTGATTTGTACAACCTCCAGGACGCCTTGGACGAGAATCTGACAAAGAAGATGGTCCACAGGTTCGCCGCCCAAACCTTCGACCCGATCGGGCTTTGCAGCCCTATTCTGTTGAGAATTAAACTTGTCCTGCGGAAAACATGTTTGCTGAATTTGGGCTGGCAAGATTTCATTCCAAAAAGTCTACGGGATGAACTTGTTAAGTCGCTGGAGGACAGAGCTGAGGTCGCTAAATTGGAGTTTGACCGTTGTGTGGTCCCGGAGGAACCAACTGGCCTTCCATCCTTGATGATGTTTTCGGATGGGTCATCAGAGGCTTATGCATGTAATGCATATTTGAGGTGGCCAACTAGACAAGGATTTAAAACGTTTCTGCTAGCCACCAAGTCAAGAGTTGCGCCGGTCAAGTGTGAATCAATTCCACGCCTTGAATTGATGGGGTGCCAGATGTCCACAAGGTTGTCAAAGTCCATCAGAGATGCCCTGCCCTTTGATATTGTCAGAGTGATGTACTTTACTGATTCATCGTGTGTTTTATCACAAATAGTTTCCAACAGTGCTATGTTGAACACTTTTAATTCTCATCGCATTGGAGAAATTCAATCTGCAACCAACAAGGATGACTGGAGGTGGGTCCCGGGGACACACAACGTTGCAGATTTGGGCACCAGAAGCACCTGCAAGGTATCAGATTTGGGACCAGGTTCCAGGTACAGATTGGGCCCAGAATGGTTGCGCCAGGATGAAAGCGCGTGGCCGGTGAAAACTGCCGAAGAAGTCAAGCAGGTTTTACCCCCAGAGGAGTTGAATACCAAAATGGTTAAGTTATGTTCAATGAAAGTTGCCGGAGAAGCCGCTGAAGATGTCTTTAGGTTTAAGCACAGGAGATCATTTGGACAGGCCAAACGTATTATGGCAGCTGTCCTGCAAGTAGCGAACACCTGGTTGAAGAAGCTAAAGAGCAGACAAGAAGGTAAGACTACAGCCGCTGGTAGTCATGTAGCAGCCGCAGATTCTGTGTACAAGCCGTCTTTGTACAATTTTATGGCGGCGGCGGAACTTTTCATTGTGTCACGAAGCCAAGAGGATGAGTGGATAAATGACGCTAAAGGCAATTATGCGTCATTGAATCCATTAGTGCATGAAGTATCATTGACCTGGCCTGTCGTTGGTCCCGGAGGAAATTATATGACCAGGGAGATGAGAATTCTTAAAATGGTTGGTCGTGGAGAGCCCGTCATTGACGCCATTACTGGTGGCCGTAAAATGATATTTGAAGACATGCCAGGTTTAATAATTTTGGAGCCTGGTAATTGGTTAGCTGCTGTTTTTATGAGAGAAGCGCATGTTGAGCTTCACTCTGGTGTCCGTGGAACTTTAGCTGAGAGCCGCCGTTGGTGCTGGATTGTGAAGGCAAGGAGGTTGTCCATCATGGAAGTGAAGAAGTGTTGGCCCTGCAGTGTTGAGAGGGCTAAGGAATGTCGTACTACCATGAAGGATGTGTTACCTGACAAGTTGGTCCCGAGCAGGCCTTTTGAAGCTGTGCAAGTCGACCTGATGGGTCCGCTGGTTACGAGGAGAGCTGCCGCCAAAACGAGGAGTCAGACAGCAACGAAGAAGGTGTGGGTGTTCGTGGTGGTCTGCAGGTTCTCAGGGGCGTTATGGCTAGATGCCTTGGAAAAGTATGATACCAGCAGTATCCTGTTGTCCCTGCGCAAGTTGGAGGCTGTTCATTGTCTGCCGAAGGTCATAGTAAGCGACATGGGCACACAATTATCCGGTGCTCGCAAGGTTTTAGAGCAGAAGTTGGGCAGCCAGGTAGAGTTTTCTTGGTCTCAGATCCCGGCCCGAGCCCACCATTTCATTGGGCAAGCTGAGAAAATGGTGGGATTAACCAAGAGATTGCTGTCCAAGAAGTTGGTGAATAGTTCTGTTAATTTCAACGAGCTCCTGGTGCTGTTGGCGGAGGTTAGCAAGTTGATGAATAGCAGACCATTGACGATAGAAGCTGCGAACGACGTGGAGAATTGGCAGCTGATTACCCCTGGCCAGCTGCTGGGAAATGTTGACCGCCAGCCGTTGTGCAATGTGGCGATGAAACCGGAGGACCAAATTTCCTCCAGGTTGAAGTTGTTAGAAGATTTGTCTGCCCAGTTTTGGACTGCCTACCGCCAGGAGATCCTACCGAAGATATTACGGATGTCCAAGTGGAAGGATGAGATGGCGGAGCCACTAGCTGACGGAGATATAGTTCTGGTTACGAGTACCAATCCGCTGATGAGATGTTTGAGGATGGGCCGAGTGACGAGAATTGAGGATGGGAGAAAGACTGCAAGAGTCTTGTTCAGGCTGACAGATAAATCTCCCCTGGAAGAACATGCTGTATCAGTCAGGCAGTTGTTAAAAATTATGATTAATAATTGATTCTTATTTTATGGAAATTGAGATTTTTTTTAGTAAAAAAAAGCCACATTTTTCATATGCCTATTTTTATGCCTAAAATAAGAATCAAATGAAATGCGATTAAATTTTATTCTATTTCATATGCTCAAATTTAATTTTATTGAGTTTAAATTCTTTTCAAAAGTACAATTCATTATAAAACTTACCTGAAAAGTTTAACAAAAAGGAATAAATGTGTCGAGGTTGCGTGATTCGATATTTATTCTAAGGAAAAAATCAAGTATTTTTTAGCAGATTTTTTTTAACATTATATATGAATTTCAATCAAGTAAAACATTTTTTATTCAGATCAAGGAATGATTGAAAATTCATATTTAAAGTCTCATATTTTTTTTCACAAAGAAAAATTGGTATTTTTTTTTCATAATTCCGATGAAAATTCTAACGAAGATATTATTATTTTGCTATTCTTTAAGTATTAAAAAGTTTTATTGTTGATTAAGATAGTACAGTTCTTATTCATTAAGTTTGAAAAACTTTCTGCCCAAGGATTTTGAAATATTTTTTCTTACTACTCTTTTTGATGCTTAACAAATTTAGTTTTAAGTACCTATAAATCTTAATTTTCTTGTCTAAGATTTATTTCGTTTTATTTTACCATTATTGTTTACATTTCAACCTGATTTCGTAGGTACTTATTGATTTATTAATAATGATTTATTACCTATTGATTATGAAATGATTATTATTTAGTATAAGTTGTTATATTTACAACATCATGATTAATAGGATTATCTATTTTAGGATTTGTGTATGTGATCTTGTGATTGTCATGTGCATGGAATGTTGTATGGTACAAACCAATCCCCATCCTTCTATCCTAAAATGTGAGGTATTATGAGTCCTAGTGAGGAGTATAATATTGTGTATGCATTTCACGGGGTTTCATTTAGTTAGGAGCAAAATTGTCACGTTTTCGGGATGTGGCCATTCTCATGTGATTATGGTGAGTTGAGTTTAGTGAGAAATGTTGCTAGTGCTCAGCGCAAAAAAAACCTTGAATCTCGTTAAGGAAGTTAATTTGACTTTCAAACGGGGGGTGTGTCTTAACCTCTTTTCGAGGAAGCTTTGTGTTTATCAAGTTCGAAATTAATTCCTTATCATTATCCTAAAACTAAGCGCAAATGTCGTCTTTTTTGGCTTTCCTTTCATAATGTGACGCGGCAATGATTGTTTATATATTTTCATGCGCACGTTCGTTACTTTTGAATGAGATATGAGTGTGTGAAGATTTCGGAGAACAAAATTGGGCCTATCATTGGTCTCATAGTGTGTGAACGACCCTAGTATACCAGGGATTTGAAACCATAAGAACTTCAGGTAGAATTTGTTAATTTTATTAGGAAGAATGGTGTATAGGACGATTATATGTAGTTTTAAAAAGGCTTTAGCCAGCTAAGCATGAAACTTAATTATGATTAATATATGTTTTAGTAATTTTTATGTGCCTTTATTTTTGCATTTAACAATGATTTATTAAACCAAATAATTTTCCTTTAAAGCCAAAGTTTCCAAAGATTCTTAACCGTAGAGAAAAATGATTTTAAAAAGCAATTAAGATTACGTGGTTATAAATAACTGGAATTATGAACTAATTGATTTTGTAATTTCAGGACTTTGAAATAATTTCATCAATAAATCTATATTCAAACCTGCTGTTGAAACTTGATGGTTCCTGGTATTGGGGGTTTGTATGTTCGCCAACAGATCTCGAGAACTTCCCGCTAATTCGGAAGTCATACTCAACCAAAGTGTCATGGTTGAGACACCTATTTAGCACTTCATGTTACTTTTATTTAAGTATGAGTCGCTATTTATTGACACTAGGGGCTTTGCCACAAGAGATTATCAAAAAAAAATTAAGGTGAAAAAAAAGGACCAAAGAAATCTTCAACAACAAAAAATTGAAAAAATAAAAAATAAAAAATTTTTAAAATAAAAATTTAAAAAAAGGACCAAGAAAATCTTCAAAAAGATTTTTTTTTTAAATGGGGGTGGGGGTTTGTTTTTGAGGGGGTTGGGGGTGTCCCACCCCCCAAGAAAATAGCCTAAAACCACCACAGGACCAGTAGGTATATTCCCTGAAGAGTAGAATCCGATCGGTGCAGTGGTTACCGAGATCTTAAGGGACGGACAGACAGACAGACAGACGAACGGACAGACAGACAGACATCAAGCTACTTTTTAATATAGATATCATTGATATTTTATTTTAGTGTAGAGTATCTACCTAATGAAATATATTCTAATGGACTGGAAGTGAACGAGGCACAAGATCAAATTACGAAGAACTGTACTCTCAACCTAAAAAGGTATATTTATCAATAACCGAATAATCGACAGCAGTCTAAAATGTACGTAAATTTAAAATCTACTAAAAACACTGAATTACTACTTTTAAAGTTTGGTTAGAAAATCTCCTTGTTTGGTACATGTATGTACTGTACAATATACGAACATGAAATTGCTAGTCTTCTCTAACACTATTTTAGAATAATCCTAAACAGCTTTAAGGTCTTTCCGTTAATATAAATGTTAGTACTGTCCTATCGATTTCAAACTTTGCATGATGATTTGTTTAACATTTAGGTACGATTTAGAAGGTCCGTACTTCCATTTAAATCATGCTAATTTTTAAGTGGCAATATTTTTTATGTGATATAATTATCCGATTTATACGATTTTTGGAATTATGATTCTTTAGATAACAAGGTACAATACTATGAGCTACACATCTCTATAATTAAATCCTAAAACTGAAAGTATGCCCTTTTAATGTATCCTATATTTACGCAATTATGCAACAAATTTGTGTAAAATTTCATTTAGACTTAAAGAAATTACTGTCATGTTTCTTAAGTACTGACACTCTACAAGAGTTATCAATCGTTTGTCCTTCTGATTTTAAAGCTTTACTTTTATGAATGTTGTCATCCTAGTTTAAATTAATTTCAATGAATGTTTATAAAGATGGGTATAAGTCCTAGCCTTATTTTTCAAGCCGTTTTAGAGATCTATGTTGGCAAATATTTTTCTATTTTGTATGTTTTGTTTCAATCGAAGAAAGTAAATGTCAATTAGTGCAAAAAATAAGTAATACAAAATTTATTGGTTAATCTTTATTTGTAACAAGGATGACAACATCCATAAAAGCGAAGCTCTGAAATGGAATGACAAACGAACATTAACACTTGTAGATTGTCAGAACTGAATTAGCAGAATGTTAATGCTTCAGTACAAACAATATTGTAAGTAAATTTGTTGCAAAACTGCATATATAGATGATACTGTTCAAGGACATACTTACATTTTTGGGACTTGTTTATAGAGATGCTTTGCTTATAACATTATACCTTGTTGTAATAGGAATCAGTTTTCAAAAAATCAGAAGAATCAGATAATTTTAACATACAAAAATGTGTTGTCAAAAAAGTTAAAAATCGACATGTTTCAAATGGACGTACGGACATTCTGGTATTGATTAAAAGTTGCTACGCTTTCTAAATTGTACCTAACTACTACAGGAATCATCATGCAAAGTTTGGAATCAATAGGAAAATTCTAACATGTTTTAATTAAAAAAAAGAGCTAACTCTCTGTGACGGACGGACGGACGGACCGACCCTAATTATAGAAAAGCTTCGCCTTTAAAAATTGTGTCCATAGTATTTAAATAGGCAAAGCATGCAGTTTTAAGATTATAAGTCTTTGAATTTGCCACAAAAATGAAAATTCCAGGGTATTATTGGATGGTATTTGACCAAGAAGACACGTGAATAGTTATTTTAGCAGAAAATTATAAAATTGAAGGTTGCTACATCCCTTCTCCAATAAGGAGAGAATATATCAATAAAAAAAAACACCCATTTGCCAATTAAGCCAATGCGTTTCCACCACTTATTATTAACTTCAAATGTAACCTTATCAAGCAGATTTGGGGACATATTTAAAAGTTTAGATTTTTTCTTAAATTCCTTGCAAAAATACTTTGATTTTGTCATCATTTTTTGGTAGAAACACTTATTTCTCTAGTACACCATCCTTACTTGCCCCCTACTGATTGCTTTAGCTGTGTAGGGTTGTTTTCTGCAAGGCTTACCTAAACTTTCATAATCTAACCTATACGAAGCCCCAAAAATGTCCCCAATATTTTTAAACCAATTATAGAACTTGTTTCTAAAACTTTGGGTACCAGTATTATTTACAGTCTAGTGCACCCTCCCTCCATAAATTCAGATGTCATATATGATCCAGTAGCGTAACAGGGGATTTTCCCCCATTAGGTTTAGAACCTTTCAACTGCAGAAAATAAATTTTATTTGAAGATTAATTACCAACAGTTTTGTAATCAATAATTAGTTGGTTTTACAAGCTGCGAAATTTACTTAGAAATTTTGGTATTTCTATCAATCTGGATAATTTTTGCAGTAACAAAAATAGCAAATTACATTATTATTCTCCCTGTAATAAATGTATTGATGTATAATCCAAACAACTACCTGGCCCAAGTGGTGGAGATTCTTTTTGTCAATAAACAAATTTTTCATGTATTTTCTTCCCCTGGCTGTGTTCCTATTTCTGACGCTATTAGCTGATTTTTAACTTGAATTATTTTTGATTAAAGATGAAAACATTTTTCGAGTAAAATTTTTAATTTAACACAATCATTGAAGATTTCAGAAAAACTTGTTTATAAGTTGTAATTAGTGTTTAATGGCCGTTGGCGTTTAATTAGAGTTTTTCTTTTAATTGTATTTTAAAAAGTGAAGCTTTTCCATAGTTAGGGTTTGTACTACCTAACGTCCTAACTGATAGTTATTTCCATTAATATAGGCATGTTAAAATTATCATATCGTTTTCAAACTTTGCTTACTGATTCAGTTAACAGTTAGAAACGATTTAGAAAGTATAGCAAATCTATAATCATGCTGAATTTACACTATTTGAACAACAATTTTTGTATGATATAATTATCCTAAGTATCTGATTTTTGGATTAATGATTTCTATGACAACTAGGAACAATATTATAAGCTGAGCATTTCTGTAATCAAGTACTAAAAATGTAAGCATCTTTATGAACAGTATCTTGTATTTAAGCAATTTTGAAACAAATTTATATACATTTTTGTTTAAACTTAAATTAATATTTTGCCTATTAAGTCTTTACACTCTACATTTACAAGTTGATTTCACCTACCGTCTGATTTTAAAGCTACTCTTTTATGGATGATGTCATCCTTGTTAAATTAATTTTTTTGTCTGCAAATATTATGAAATTGTGCAATAATTTCTAATGATTGTTTAAACATCCAATTAATATTTTTCTTTTAAAATAATTGCTGCATTTCTAATAAAATAAGAAAAAAAAAACAATCATTAACACTATTAACGTCACATTTAACTTCTTTTATCATCCGGTATGTTCAATTAAAAAGGATGACAATATCAATAAAAACGAAGCTTTGAAAATTTGGGAGGAATGAAAATTAACAACTTTCGGAACTGAATTAGCAGAATACAAGTGTAAATAAAATTGCAAGTAACTTTGTTGGAAGACGGTTTAAATACAGGATACTGTTTAAAGGAAATACTTACCTCTTAAGACTTTATTATAAAGAAGCTTCGCTTATATCATTGTACTTTGTTGTCAGATGAATGGATAATTATATCCTTTACAAAAATATTGCAAAAAAAAAGAAAAACAATCATCATGTTTAAAGGGACGTACTAGTATTCTGTTAACGATTATTTTGTTAAGTATAGGTACGCTTACTATAAACAGTACCTAACTATTACAGGAATCACCATGTCATACCTTAATTAACGTTAAGAGCTATACGTTACGGACGGACCCTAATTATAGAAAGCATACGTTTTTAATAATATGCGTTGTTTTGGTTATTTGTATTATTTGACCATTAATCATCTAAAACTATTTGTTAAAATGTTTTAGTATTGAAACAGATACAGTTGGTGCTTGGGCTTGTGTTTTTAAACAGGATAACAAGTCAAAACGTAAGTAAAAATTTATACGAGCATTATTACCTACTACTTTTATTAGACTATTTTTAATGTTTTTTTAGGATTGACAAATGAATAAAATCCCAACTTAACCTCCCCCCCCCCCCCCCACTAATGAGATGATGTTATACCCAAACAAAAAAAGAAGCTTGGAAGTCGCCCATTTCTTAGGTTTAAATTATTAATCATTTATTAAGGGGTGTTTTATGTTTTAACCTTCTTTCTTTAATTTCAGGAAAGTATATGCTTATAGATCTACCACTTGGTGAACAAATTGTTGGGTAAACTTTCCACAAAATTATCAACATTAGTATTTTATATATTTTCAGGGATTAGAGGATCGGAAACTGAAATGGGGGCGAACATATGTATATTAATTAAACCTTGAATCCAATAACTAATTATGCACAAATTTGGTATTTTGGTATATTTCAAAGCAAGGGAGGGGGGGAGGGGGTGAATACACCCCACTAGTGTTCCACCTCCCTTTCAAACCGATCGATAGCTTCTAGATTATAACCGGTTTTTAGCTATACTGAAAAATCATGTTTTGTATCCTTTTCTTGACAATTTTTCACGAATAATAAAATCAAATCATAAGAATAATACCAATTTTACTGGCCCGATCCCTTGGCCCCACGGTGTCAACAATTAATCTTATGATTTTTAAATCTTATCCGCGGAAAACTGTTCGTTATACGATGCGATATATGGCTATTCTACAAGGGAAACTGTTAACGCCATTTTGGGAAAATCTTAAGACTATTTACATTTTACATATTCTTTTATTCTTATTTTGTGCTAAAAAGTTTCTATTACTACAATACAAAAACTTTTCTAACTTGGTGACATGTGTATTTGAGATCATTTTGGTGGATGACGGACACTTAAGATACCAAGAATGTACGTAAGTTTAGAAAGTACATGGGCAAATAACCAATAACCACCACCAAACTATATTTTTTAAAGTTTAATTAATATATGGTTTCAAGAATCTATTTGCAATGAACCTTTTAATGAAGTTCCAAAAACTTGACAAAACTAAAATATTTACCGTACAAAGTCTGAACCTAATTAATCACCCACACTTTTAGAGTATTACTATGTTTGTAGTTCAGATTGTAAATTCTCTACAATTTACCCAACAATACGTTAATGGATATTTAAGGCTAAAATTTTCCAAACTTATATGTTACTATCAGTTACGGCATTTTGGGCACTTTAGGGTGAGGGGAGAGTCGAGCCTCCCCAATTAAAGTCAAAAGAAAAAATATAAAATATAAAGATAGGGTAATTTTTTCTTTGGTCGATTTCCTTTCGTAGGGTTGAATTTATATATGACAGACTTTTATATACATGAAACTTTATATGTATATCATACACTTTTTTTCATTAGTTGTTGCTGATATGAAGACGAATATTTATAAACACTCAAAAATCAGATTTTACGATGACGTTTACACGCGGTATATATACGTAATTCTTAAATTAGTCCAGCTATTCTTTCATCGCTTATTCATGAAATAAATGGGTTATATCACAAGGATCTAGAGGGATAAGACAATGGTCGATAAATTGATGAATTTCCCAATGATGACATATCAAATTACCCCTTATGTAGATTACACTTAGTGGTTTAAACGTTTGGACACTCAACTTAATGAACCAACAAATCAAAATTCATTAAAAAGTCCACAAAGTTGTTAGGCCAACCAATATGAAAACTTTATAATAAAACTTTGAGGACTAGTGTAATAAAAAGTCAAATGCCCCCCCCCCCTCCCTCCCTGTATTTAACATATAAATAGGTTACATGAACTTGAACATTGTAAATATGTATGTATGCCCTTAGGGTTTCATTTCAATTAAATTTGGATAAAAACTTTTAAGCGTAACCTTTGATTTGAATATAAAGTTTAATTAGCAATTCATCATTTAAAAAATTAATGGTAAAAGTATTAATATTGCAAGTGAACTATCCATTAGCCTCCCCAGATTGACATTTTTAGAAAACAGGTGTTGATCCTATTTAGTAATGTACTGAATTTTAGTTTCCGAAAGTGTACCTAGCATACATTATATTGCTTTTCCCTTTGACCGGAGTAGCTGAAAATAGCGTTTGCAATATTTGGGTTATCTGCTGTACACATTTGGAAATTATTGAAGAAATAGGCAATCCATTTTCGGCACATCTATTTAGTATACCAATGAATATAGAATACGTGGATATTGTGACAGGGTAGTTTTTGTCGTTAATTTTGGTTGTTAATATATTCCTCGGTTATTGGTCAATAGTTCCTCAATGGTTAGGGTAGGGGATGGGGTAAAGTCATAACGGCCGGGGGCAGGGGAGGTATCATTACATTAGCAAGTATTTTGACTACATAATTATGTGGATAATTCCACAATTTTTTTTATATATTTTAGTTTGGGTTAGGTTGCTTAGAACCATGCATGGTTAAGTCTATGGAGTTAAATAGCAAAAGTATATAAAAAATATTTAGATTTTGGATTTTCACTCAAACCTATTTTTATTACAAGTACAAGTATATTTTTAACCTCTGTTGGTGGCTCTAACTATTCGGGGAGAGGAGGTAAAGGTGATTCACCGGCGATATACACAATTCTTCAAAATACAAAGTTAGGGTCATACAGATTATATTTTAGCAGATTTTATTTGTGATGCTTCAATATCATTTTAAGTTAGATTTTGGTAATATTTATCCTTAATTTAAGATTTATGTGTAGTAAAAATCGTGTAAAAAGGTTATTTTTAAAGCATTAAATTTTAATGTTTTCTTACTATATGAGCTAAAAATCTTAATTGAAGGGGGGAAGGAAATAAAACGTATTTTGGCGGGAGGGTGATTTTCTTGGCTGATTTTAAAACTAAAAGTTTTTACATGTTGAGGTTTGCAGAAGAATAAGCTTTAGGTATCAGCGTATAATTTACAGTTCAATGTCTCTTCCCTCTCTGACTTATCACCATTTTGTAATATTTATCTCCCCCCTCCCTAAATATGAGGATTGGGCCAAGACCCAACCCCTCTTTCTATCAACAATGCTAATAATAATAAAGCTATTTTGAATAAAGCCCACCACAATACCTTTGTATTTCTACCCGCACCCCTTTCCCTTCCCACCCCCACTCAGATTTTGACGGATTAACCGAAAATAAAGAGGCGGGCATAATGAATTTTATTGTCCCTCCTATTTATATTTTTTCAACAAAATAATAGTTTAAATAAAATTCACCAGGAGTCATTAAAAAACTTTAAAATCAAAATTATTTTTATTTGAATATGTATTTATTTTTTTTTTAATTTTTAAAACAAATAGGTACAAAGTATTCAATGTATGTAATAAAATTTAAATTTAAGAATGTTCAGTTTTATGTCAACTCCTAATGATTTAAAGTCAACAACAAATATATATTTTCCCATTTTAATCTTTGACAAGGAGCGCATTACGTCGATTGATCGTGTCGTGCATATATGAAGGATATAAATCCTATTAGTTGTCAAAATGATTTATTCTTTTAAAAAAAAATCATACAAAATGAAATAAGTAAAATACGAAATAAAAATTACTAAATAGATATGTGTTAGTAGGTTAAGGGTTAGCTGTTATTCATATAAAATACTAGTAAATCGGTGGTGCAGGCACCACCTAAAAAATTTTTTCTACGTTATCTCACTTCTGAATATTAACCCTATTCTTCCATTGACATATCCCCGACTATTAACCTTTTTTCTTCTATTGACCTATCCCCGACTATTAACTTTTTTTTCTTCCTTTGACCTATCCCCGACTATTAACCTTTTTTCTTCCATTGACCTATCCCCGACTATTAATCATTTTCCTTCCATTGACCTATCCCTGACTATTAACTTTTTTTCTTCCATTGACCTATCCCCGACTTTTACTTTTTTTCTTCCATTGACCTATCCCCGACTATTAATCATTTTTCTTCCATTGACCTATCCCTGACTATTAACTTTTTTTCTTCCATTGACCTATCCCCGACTATTAATCTTATTTCTTCCATTGACCTATCCCTCAATCTCTCTCTCTCTCCGAACCGCACTACAAATCAAGTTACTCATAAAGATTACTACGACTTTTATAGTTTCGTTTATTCATCATTTTTTAAAGATTTAATGTCCCACTCTCTCACTTCCCTTTTCTTTCGTCTTTATTTTAATTTTATTATTTTCATTTAAAACCGTATTTATAATTTTGTCTCTCTTTCTTTAAAATATTTTAGGATCCTAATGATTTTTGTTTAAAATTATCGTCCTGAAAGGGTTAAACTATTTAGCTAAGTGTTAAATTTTAGTTTAATATCTGAACACATTCGGGCGCGTCGCTAGTATCATATTACATTAAAACTTAGTTTTCCTTGATTTACTATATTATAAACTAAAATTTTCTATTATATGAATAGAAATTGAATACTTCAATATAATTTGAATAGCAACATGAAATAAAAAAATTAATTTATTCTTCATAGAGTAAAATAATGGGTCTTATCATTCTGGTCATTGAGAGTTTATTATTGATTATTGAACCAGTATGAGTTTTTAACATCTGACCTTTGGAAAACTTGAGCTCATTTATAGACATTTATTTCCTATATAAATCACTGTGGGCTACAATTGAATCAAGACAAAAGTAAGTGCCGAGCCCTGGGACCTCTGTAGGGTGAAAATAGACATAAATCCTTGATGATTCCAGGTGGAGACAAAATATTTTAGCGGGGTCTTTTGGTTTTTTTTCAATTTAAAGTTCTGAAAAAAAATTGAAAAAAATATGAAAATCTTTAATAAAAAACAAACAAAAAATAATTTTTAATATTTTTTTTTTATTTAAAGATACAAACAACTTATATAAATACTATAAGCTTTAAAAAAATCACAATTTTCAAATTTAGACTTTCAATATAAAGATTTGTAGAAAAAACCTAACAACAAATTCTAACATATTTCTGATCAACATAGCAATAAAACGTCTTTTGCAAAATCTTTATCATCAAAAATAAATAGCACTTACTAAAGACATTTTTTCATTTAAACTTATACTTTTCACATTAATTAACTTTAAAGATTGATTTTTTTAAAAAGAAAGGTTGCGTGATTTTTTTGTTCATAATTAATTGCCTAATTTTGAGATTCAGATAAAAAACCTTACTGCTTTATATCATTGGATACTCTACTAGCAGCGGCTACGCCTCTAGAGGCATATAGGGACCCTTAGGTTGGGGGGGAAGACGAACCCCCCCTTACAATTACAGTTTTTTTAATGAAAAAGTTAAAAACATTTATCTTGGAGAGTTAATTCTCTTGGGATAGTGATGGTACCCATCCCCAAAATAGTAATAAACCTTACCAGGACATATAAGAAGCTACCATGTAAAGGAGAACCATATTGGTTCAGTGGTTAGTGAGATCCCTTGGTGCACAAAGACTTACATAGAACGTGTTACTTTATTATAAAGATACATATATACACAGAAACTCTACAATCAGAGTATGTCTGTTTGTTCATCTGTCTGTATAAAAACATTACAGAATATATTTATTTGGTACTAGTGGCTACGCTCCTAGAGGCCTTTAGGGGCACTTGAGAGGGGAAGAAGTGGTTGAATTCTACAACTAGATTTTTATTTTAGATTTAAAAAGAAAAAGTTATTTTTTGTGTGTGAAATAGGGTCCTTTTTTAGGGGTTGATTTCTCCTAGGATGGTGGAGGTACCCTCCCAAAATAAGTTATAAACCTTCCAAGAACCAATGAGAAGCTACATAGAAAAAAAAGAACCATTGATCATTGTTAATTACTATTCAGGGATCTAAAGGGATAAGACAATGACCGCTAAATTGATTTACATTCCCAAATATGATACATGGATAACCCTTCTGTATGTTTCAGTTAATGGTTGAAATGTTGGGCACTTAATTTAATAATCCAACCAAACAAAAATCGCAACAGGTCCCCTAAGTAGTTAAGCCAAAGAATAACAAATTCCTATATTAAACTATGGGGACTAGTCTAATAAATAGCCCATTGTCCCATCTCGCTCTGATTAATATATTTTTGTATCTGTATGTTACACTTGCTTTTTTCTTTATTTGCATTCTTTTAAACTTCACTAATTATGGATGTTGTCTTTTTCCCTTGTTAAATCCAATTACCTAATTCTGGATATTCTTTGAGGTTAATAATTACAATTATATTTTTTAAATGGAAAAAGAACAATTTAATCATAATTCAAGATAAAAAATATTTTATCACTAGCGGTTTTACCCCTAGAGGCATCTAGGGGCCCTTGATAAGTGGGGGAAGTTGACCCCTCCCCTACTTTCAGTTTTAGTATGTAAAAGAAAAAGTTTTTTTAAAATGTTGGGTAGGAACTAATTTTTTCTAAACTCAAAACTTCTCAGGACCATGAAAAACTTGAACCAAGAAGAACTATATCAGTTAAGCGGCTACAAAGAATCTTCGGTACCGACAAACACCCTCACACACACACACAAACAGACAGACACAGAAACTGTTACTTTTATATAAGGATTAATAGACACTAAACTACTCCTTAATATGTTGATCCTATTATCAGTATAAAAGATAGGTCAATAAAGAAGAACCAAATTGGTCCAGCGGTTAGCAAGAACTTTAGACACAGACAGAAAAAACACACGGACATCCTATCATTTTTATACAGGGATATAACTTTTAAACGATAGGAAATTTTTTTTTTCCAGATGATATTTCTCTCCCTGCTTTAAAGCACTATTTATGATTCAAAATAGATTGATGTCTGTTTGTCCATCTTTCTGATGCTGAAAAACTGATATTTTCTTTTTTTACTTTACTATGTAGCTTCTCATTGGTCCTTGGATCGAAGGTTTATAACTTTTTTTGAGAAAGAGAAGAGAAATCGCCCCTTAAAAAAGGACCACAACACACAAAAAAAACTTTTTCTTTTAAGTCTAAAATAAAAATCTAGTTGTAGAATTCAACCACTTCTTCCCCTCTCAAGTGCCCCTAAAGGCCTCTAGGAGCGTAGCCACTAGTACCAAATAAATATATTCTGTAATGTTTTTATACAGACAGTTGAACAAACAGACATACTCTGATTGTAGAGTTTCTGTGTATATATGTATCTTTATAATAAAGTAACACGTTCTATGTAAGTCTTTGTGCACCAAGGGATCTCACTAACCACTGAACCAATATGGTTCTCCTTTACATGGTAGCTTCTTATATGTCCTGGTAAGGTTTATTACTATTTTGGGGATGGGTACCATCACTATCCCAAGAGAATTAACTCTCCAAGATAAATGTTTTTAACTTTTTCATTAAAAAAACTGTATTTGTAAGGGGGGGTTCGTCTTCCCCCCCCAACCTAAGGGTCCCTATATGCCTCTAGAGGCGTAGCCGCTGCTAGTAGAGTATCCAATGATATAAAGCATTAAGGTTTTTTATCTGAATCTCAAAATTAGGCAATTAATTATGAATAAAAAAATCACGCAACCTTTCTTTTTAAAAAAATCAATCTTTAAAGTTAATTAATGTGAAAAGTATAAGTTTAAATGAAAAAAAGTCTTTAGTAAGTGCTATTTATTTTTGATGATAAAGATTTTGCAAAAGACGTTTTATTGCTATGTTGATCAGAAATATGTCAGAATTTGTTGTTAGGTTTTTTCTACAAATCTTTATATTGAAAGTCTAAATTTGAAAATTGTGATTTTTTTAAAGCTTATAGTATTTATATAAGTTGTTTGTATCTTTAAATAAAAAAAAATATTACAAATCATTTTTTGTTTGTTTTTCATTCAAGATTTTCATATTTTTTTCAATTTTTTTTCAGAACTTTAAATTGAAAAAAAACCAAAAGACCCCGCTAAAATATTTTGTCTCCACCTGGAATCATCAAGGATTTATGTCTATTTTCACCCTACATAGGTCCCAGGGCTCGGCACTTACTTTTGTCTTGATTCAATTGTAGCCCTCAGTGAGATCTGTCATGGATCTTGATGCAATACAGCAGTCCGTTTTGTAAATGTTAAAAATTGGAAGATTTCATTAAATAAAAGTAATCGCAAATATAAGTATTAAATAAATAACTAACATAATAAACTAAATACACAATTAAATTAATAATGTTTAAATTGGGTTTGGTGTTTGAGTTTCAGTTTGTTGGTTGGTTGGTTGGTTTGATTGTTAGCAAGCATTTTGGGCAGGAGTAGACTATGGAGTTGGAGGTTTCCCAGTTTCAGCTTACTGTGCTCTTTTGGGGTCTTACAAAATTGATGAAAAGTCAAAATTGTAAGGTAGTCTTATAGTAAAAAAGACTACAAAGGTTCTTGTCAAAGATTTCTTAAAATTCACAATAAGTGATCCGCTCCTTGACATATGCGGATAAAGATAAACTTTTCTACAATACTTACAGTTTTTTAAATCTTAATCAACTAGCTATATTAAAACAAACTTTGGGTTCCAGTGTAATTTATATTTCAATATCCTCTACCTTCCTGCTTTAATTGCAATTATACGAATAGGAAGGTTTAATATCATAAATTAAGATTTTGGGCGTTATCCTGTTACAAAAATTTTTATCAATTTGAAAATTTGAGTAACCCCCCCCCCCCCCCCCCCCCGACAGTCCGGATAGAACGCTGCCGGAGGACAAGGGAAAAGACAAGCTTAAATTTAATTCAATAACGTGTACGTGCTGTGTGGAAGTTTTTGCCTTGCCTTGTCCCTTAACTTTTCCTCTTTGCCTCAATCAAATCGCATTTAGATAGAGCATATTCATCTAGGCATAGGTAGGGGGGTTTGCGTGTAAAGGGGGAGGCAGAAAATTGAAACAGTATAAATATTTAGGTTGATAGCATATTTTTCTTTAGTATTTTGTCAGTGTGCAAAATGGCGACATGTAGCGGAAGTAATGGCCTTCAGGGTGGTCAACATGGAGACAAGGGTGTTGGAGGAGGAGCTAAGGGCAAGGTAGATATTAGAGGACAGAAAAGAAGATACAAAGAATGATATTGTTTTAACAATTACTAATAGCTCTGTTTAGAGCCCCAAAAACTATCAATGAGATTATTATTCTAAAATAAGGGGGGGGGGGGCCGAAAAATGTTTAAATTTTCGCGCGCTATTGATGAGAGGGGTAATCTAATTTTTAAAATTTCCAAAAATATTTTAGGTTAGGTTAGCTTATAATCTAGGGAGCCAAGCGCTGCGGCCACAGATGTTCGTTGTCGAGGGTTCTCTATTTTTATAAATTTCATAAAACTATTTTAGGTTAGGTTAGGTTATAGGCTAGGGAGCCGAGCGCTGCGGCCACAGATGTTCGTTGTCGAGGGTTCTCTATTTTTATAAATTTCAAAAAACTATTTTAGGTTAGGTTAGGTTAGGTTATAGGCTAGGGAGCCGAGCGCTGCGGCCACAGATGTTAGTTGTCAAGGGTACTCTAATTTTATAAATTTCAAAAAACTATTTTAGGTTAGGTTAGGTTATAGGCTAGGGAGCCGAGCGCTGCGGCCAAATATTTATGTTATTCTAAACCCATTAAATTACTAACAATATTTGTTAAAAAGTATCATTAAATTTGACAATTTTTAACGTAAAAATAAATTACTTACAATACTGAAAAAAAATAAAAGATCCCTCATTCATGGAAATATTTACAAGGTAGAACATGTTGTATAGTTAGGTTGCTAATATGGACCTCATTTATTGGTAAGGGGCTGGGGGCAGACCAACGTGGCAGGATTTATGCTAGTTTTCATTTACTAGGTTTAAATTTCGGATCAATTATTTTTTTCCTGTAACAAAATTAGCATTATCTTTTTTAACAAAAAAAAACAACTAAAAACTACGATAGGAGTCTGAATTTTTTTGTGTAGATTCCTTAGACAAATGAAAATTGCCGTTCTTTTATGCTTTGTGTCCGATTTTTACGTTTAAACCCATATAATTATGTAATCTTTGTCCGTAGGTTTTAAGTTTAAATTTCGGATCAAGTATTTTTTTCCTTTCACAAAATTGACGTTAACCTTTCGTGCTAAAAAAACCAACTTAAAATAGAGATGAAGTCTGATTTTTTTTGAGTAGATTCCTTGGACAAATAAGAATCGCCGTTCTTTCATACTTCATGATCGATTTTTACGTTTAAATCCCTTTAATTATGCAAACCTTTTCCGTAGGTACTAAGTTTAAAAAGATTACATAAGATCTCAAACTTGATAATGTTTTTGTCCTAAACAGGATGGCATCATGGTTGGGCTTGCCGGCGCTCTTCTTGGTAAACTTGATGGCGGAAGTGTTGGTAAACAATTGAGATATTCATTTAAATTTAATACTGTTTGCATCATGGTTGGGATTCCCGGCGCTAATCTCGGTAAACATTTCGGAGCAAATGTTATAAAACACTAAGATTTTAAATGTGAAAATTTAATATTTAAATTACTCTCTGGCTTTGTACTCTCTCGCACTCCCCCCCCCCCCCCCCCCTCCCAACCGAATCCCCACGGCGTTTTGTCCTGATTCTAATTTCGTAGTAAACTGACCTAATTTTGCTGCATGTACTAATATTTATATGTGCTTGCGGCTCCTCCTTCTCTCGCACTCCATCCCCAAACAGAATTGAAGAAAGTCCAAATCAAAGAGTTCCTCTTCCAACCAATCAGAGTGTTTCATTTTTGACCAATCACACACGAGTATTTTGAAAGCTTTGCAGATTTTTTTATATAAATATACTGTAAAGACAGGTTAACAATCAGTCGCGTGTGGCTTGTGGAAGTAACCTGAGTGTTAGCTAACCGGTTGCCACAGCGACTAAAGAGGCTTATGGCTCTATCCTCCCTCCCCTCCTCTCTTTCCTGTCACACATTATAATATTTTATGGAAAATATTATTGTGTTGTCGGGGGGGGGCTACTCAAATTTTCAAAAGTGAAAAAAAGAGTTGTAGGAGGAATTTACCAGATTTTGAATACTTCTAAACCGATTGAGTTCTCCATTTTATGGAAGTTTAACATAGGTCCCGGGAATGACTTAGCCTATTTTCTGCTTTAACCTATCCCATTAAGTACAAAACCCATAGATGCTAGGGGCACAGAGGAATGTAACTTATAGGCCTCTCCCTTTCTCGGTCTAAAAATTGTGTATCAACCGTCCCTCCCTCCTCTCTGTACCTGCTGTGTCCTAAAAGACTACCATCTACCCAAAATAACATGATCCAATAAATAAATAACAAACAAAAATCTTCCCATTTTTGATTGTTTAAAAAATAGGGGAAGTGTTATCAGTTCTCAACAAGGTATTTGAATGAAAGCAACGGACGGATTATTATTATTTTATTTTCAGACAATCACAAGAATTAACAGCGTCAGGAAATCAATCAAATTTTAATAGTTATTTATGGCTTTCCGCGGATATTTGAATAATAAATTATATTTCATCAAGGAAGAAGTATTTTAGTATGGCTTAGAAACAGATTAATATCCGTTGGATTATAACCCGTTCTTGACTGTACTGAAAAATCATATATAGCATTGTTTTAAAGACAATTTTCCGTGGATGTAAAAATAAAAATCATGAAATTATTACCAGTTTTGATAGCCTGGGCCTTCGGCTGACAAAACTGTTTTTAATCTTATATTGTTTTTCATATTGATATCTATTTAAAGTTGTCTATAATTCGATGCATAAATATCTATTGCACCTCTCTATTTTCAGCTAGCAAAAAATGCACATAAAGCAAATGTATTATTTTTTTTGCAAAATCAATATCTAAGTATAAAAAAATAAAATACTACCTACTCCAAATTTGTTGATAAATAAAAAGTTGGAAATGAGATCTCCTTGGTGTGTCCTACAACTATAAGGTATATTGATTATATTTTCTTTTTTTTATTAAAAATGAGACTCTAAATACTTTTAAAAGTTTATTTTAAGTAGCGAAGCTACTCTACAACTGGACATGTGCGTCTGTTTGAAAAATTTTTGGGGAATGTGATTTTAAAAGGACCACAAACCTTCCGTAACATTGAATAAGGCCTGTTTATGAAGCAAGACGTGCTTAGTATTTTGTCCCATGGTAGAACCATTTTATATAACTTATTATATTAGTTGGATATAACTAAAGATAATCCCGCCCCCACAACTTATGTCGATGTGATACTGAATACATTCTGCTTTATTGCGCAGGCCCAGAAGGCGGAGGGGACGACCAACTTGTACCTGGATATCCCCGGCCGGTCAGTCCATTAGCATTGTTGGCAGGTAACAGTTATTTTAGAGAAAAAGAGGGGAAGTGTAAGGAAATTGGAAATAGAGAGGAGGTGAGGGCAAGGAAAACGGCAGGGGGATTAGAGGAGGAAATCGGAGCGAAATGGAATGGAAGTGCAGTGATGGGGAACTAAAAGAGAGTAAATTATTTGCACTTCTTCACCCTAGCACTACAGACTTAAAGAAGGACAGACAGAAGGAGGGATCTAGAAGGACAGACAAAAGTTATGGCAGAGAAGGAAAGACAATAGGACAGGAAAAAGGTCAGACAGAAGGACAGACATAATAAAAAACAAAAGGACAGATAGTAGGACAGAAAGGCAAAACAGAAGGACAAAAAAGGACAGATAGGAGGTGATAAAAGGACAGACATATGTACAGACAATAGGACAGATAGAAGGACATTCAGAATGACAAACAGAAGGACAAACCCAAGTATAGACAGATTAAACAAAAAAAATTATTATTATTTCACTTATGAATAGAGTTGTTCTTGTTATTATGAGTACAACACACATATACCCTATATCAAGAAATTAAATATTCCATCCTGATTTCATTAATTTCCTAGAGAATCTCTCAAGTTGAAAATATTTTCTTGTCTCCAGCTGTGG
This sequence comes from Acartia tonsa, assembly GCF_053477335.1. Lineage (NCBI taxonomy): Eukaryota > Metazoa > Arthropoda > Copepoda > Calanoida > Acartiidae > Acartia > Acartia tonsa. Next base: position 16,800,946 of record NC_137265.1, read on the forward strand.
TTCAACAAAAATATTTGATAAAGATTCAAAATAACTTGTTGAAATTTTATACTTATTTTCACAATTTAACTTCAATACAATGATAACAACATCCATAAGTAGCGAGGCGCAAAAATATCATGCAATGGACAAACGGACAAAGTTACATACAGATCAGATGAACAATGGTCATGACGAAGAAATATGCAAAACTGAAAGAAAATAAGGTTTATGTCTTTTGAAGCATGACCGACAGTCAGACAAACTAAAATACTAAAATATGTATATCATAAAAATCTGCACTAAAAATTTAAGCTTCAATAACAGGTGAGAAAATCACATTTTCCCAATAGCGTTACGGACTCACAAAGTGCACTATAGAGTAGCTTTGCTGCTAATAAGAGTTTTTAACTGATTTTCACACGTGTTTTCAAAGATAAAGTTCTTCAAATTTATTTGAGTTCTTTTATTACCTAATCTATACAAAAGTAAGATATTCTTTCTCTTTTAAAAATATACCTTAAAATCATTAAAAATAGAATAATTTTATGCATGTGTTACTTTGTTTTCATGTATTATTTATTAGACAATCTAGAGAAATAAACATGTAAAAACTTCAACTAAGAAAAATTTATTGTAATAAATGTTACAATAAAAACATATGTATTCAGGAAGAAATTATAAAGAGTGAAAATGCTTTTTAAAATTTGTTAAGAATTAATATATGCAAATTTGTTGCATAGTATGAATTTGGTTGTTGAAAATAATTTGATTTCTTTCTAATAATTCCTAAAGTAAAGCTACTTCATAAGCTTTCAATTCTGTCTGTCTGTGCTAAGGTGGAACTGTTGTTATTTGAAGTGAAAATAAAATAATTTTCCAGTATTGCTTCGAAACCAATTAATATTCACTGAATTAGAACCAGTTCTCTGCCATACTAAACATTATGTATAGCATCATATTATATACAATCAATTTTTCACGAATATTAATTAAAAGTCCTAAAATTGATACCAGTTAAATTTATAGCCCGAGCCTTCGGCACCTTAGAGCTATAAAGTTAGTTATAATCTTATATTTTTTCATTCCTCCCCCCCCAAAAAAAAACAAATTATACAATTGCAAGCAGCTTTGCTACTATAAGAATTAATCATCCTTGTTTTTGTAGGAATGGAGAAATATTTGAGTACCCTTCCTTCTCCCACTTTGGAGATATAGATAGGTAATGTTTATTTCTTAATTAGTTTTTAAAATAGCCCTAAACCTGACCAACTATTATTCCCATCTTTAAATATATATAATTTTTACAGTATTTAAAACTAAATCAGAGAAGGGATTTTAAGGGATAAGACAATGGAATATATTACCAATAAATGTAGAATAAAATCATTGGTGAAAAAGTTTGGACACTTGATAGTTGATGTATACGGTTGTTTTGCAGAGGTGTTTGTGGAATTCTGATAAAAGAGGTTTTAACTCTTCATCAAGGAGTTTGGACTTGCAGGTAAACCTTTTATAAATGTAACAGGATGTATGTTTGTCCGTGTGTAAGTTTGTCTGTCTGTCTGTACCAAAGGTTTTCTTAAACTGCATATATACATATATACATATACTTTTTCTTTTCAAAACTAAAAGTGAAGGGATTATCTCTAACCCCCCCCCCCCCCCACCCGATCCCACTCCCCATTTAAGGTGCTCCTAGAGGTCTCTAGTGGCTTATTTCTAGTAATATTTAATGAAAGTTTTAGTATGACAACATATAATAAAGCGAGGTCTGACAATAATATTTTCATAAGATTATGATATTTATTGTATTTATGCCTTGAATTGAATGTTGATTTTCCCATGAACAAAAAGTAAAGTAAGACCGTTCATCTTTATTAAAATACATTTTCGTAGTAAGAATCATAATTCAAATTAAAAATAAGATAAATATTGATCCATAATTATTTAGAATTCAATCAAAGACAACAAGTAAAGTTCTGGAATCATCTGCCAAGCTAATTCTAGGAGACACAGCGGATATAAGCGGCAAGTCTTTGATAAAATGGCCCTCTCTCACTAATCATAATCCTTATATAAAAGAAGCAGGATATTTCTCTGTTTGTCTGTGTGTGTAGCTAACCTTTTGCTCGATATGATTTTCCTTTACAATGAAGCTTTCTATAGAAAAGGAAGAAAATTTACCCTCCAAAGAGATATCGCCCCTAGCAAAAAATTCTCCCTTTAAAAATAAGATTAAAAGAAGAGGGTCAATTTCCAAGACTGATTAAATGTCACACCATCATTGGCTGTTTTTGGGGATTGTATGTATCTGGATTGTGTAAAACCCCTTTAAGGGTGTGGGGGGGGGGGGAGGTTATAGTGGTGGACACCTAGGTGATGCATTAATTTTTTATATAAATTAAGATCCTTGGTGTTTGACTCCTAAATAAAAGATTATTTTTCAGGAAACTTTTTGGCTCGCTTTGCACCATCAAGACTTAAAAATAGAAAGGTTATTTTTCTAAAAATAAAAGAAGGCCTTTTAAATTACTCTAGGACCAACTGAATATGATTTTAAAGGAAAGAGGAAAGAATTGGTTAACCCTATCCTCTAAATTATGTAAGATTTAACCCCCCCCCCCCCCAAAAAAAAAAAAAAAAAACAATCTGACATAAACAATAATATATATAACATATGTAAAACAATATAATAACTGATATTTAAACAGCAGATTTCTTAATTTTACTAAAATTTATTACTTTCAGATTACTTTTGCTGGTTCTTTCTCTATCCCAATGCGGGTAAATTTTTTGACATTTTTTTTTTGACATGATCTAACAAAATATGTAAACTTTAAGATTAATAAAAAATTCAAACAATGATCAACATACAAATTGAAGGCAAGCTTCTCAATGGTAGAGGATATTTTTTTCTCTTTCATCATTAGTAATAAAACTTTATTTTTTTATTATTTGAAGTTAGCGGCTTTTAAAAAGTTTTTGGATCATGGAAAGCAAACGAAGTAGCTGGTTTCGTCGTATATTTACAATAGATTTTGAAAGGTTATTTTAGTTTAGGTCAGATAAATGTTAATGACTGCCCCACTGGGTTAGAGGCCCCCGCACGGCTAGAAATAGAAGAAAAGCTACTGTGAAAATACGACGAAATCAGCTACTTCGTTTACTTTCCATGATCCAAGTATTTTTCTTCTACTGGTGAAGCCTGTTCTATTTGATGTAGTCCAGAGCTGGATCTTTGAATCATTTTAGTGGTGAGCCAGATCGGGGTGAGCCGAATTTCAGCCAATCATAGCGCGGCATTTCATAAAATGCTGTGCTCTCATTGGTGGAAAGTTGGCTCACCTCGATCTGGCTTACCAGTAAAATTGATTTAAAGATCCAGCTCAGCTCTTAATATCAGCATTTTTTATATTAAAAAATCTATATCTTTTTATCATTGGCGACATAATAAGGCAGTTAACCTTGATAGTTTAGTTTAAATCCCTATACTAAAGTAACAGGATGTCTGTTTGTCTGTGTGTTTGTACCAAAGGATCTCTCTCACCGCTGAACTAATCGGGCTCTCCTTAACAGGGTAGCTTCTCATAGGTCCCGGGAAGGTTTGTGACTATTTAGGGGATGGTAACACTACCCTCCCAAGGAAATTGTCCCTAGAAAAAATTCCCCCCCCCCCAAATTTGTTTTAACTTTTTCTTTTAAAATCTGAAAAAAAATATATTGGGTTATCAAATTCGACTCTCCCCTCCTTAAGTGCCCCTAGTGGCCTCTAGGGGCGTAGCCGCTATTGACATTAAAAGTATCAACAAAATCTTAAGGAGTTATTTTATGTTTTTGGTATATTTTTAGACTTTTATGTCTTACACTGTTTTGTTTTAAGTATATGTCGTAACCAATAAATATTCGCAGGATTAGAACTGGTCCTCGGCCAGACGGAAAAATCATGTATAGCTTCTTATTAAACAAAATTGTCTACGAATTCTAAACTAAAAATTATAATATTAACACTAGTTTGATAGCCGAGGCGTTTGTTTCCTCATTGCTGACAAAAATATATTTTTTTTATTTTCCTATCCGCGAAAAGCGGTCTAAAGATACGCTGAATAAATTTTATATTATAATATTTAGAGCGAAATTCTGAACGTGTACTGGATTGTTAACAGAGAAAAATTGGTTTATCAGGGAAGAGAACTCTGTATTTCAGGTTACACATACTACTATTACAACACTATATGTTGAACATAACAAGGTAAAGGTTGTTCTTGCTGCGCTTTTCTGTTCATCCTCATTTAACCCTCAACGCAACCCCAGCACCCCCCTCCCCCTTCGGATTTTTTCTTTTTCATTTTCTCTGTGTGAAATATAACTAGTTGACTTTTAAATGTGCATATGACAAATAACTGAGAGTTAAAATTTTCAATAAGGGTGCAAGAAATCCTGGAAAGGTCATCCATGCAAAGATCAAAAATATTTTTTTACTTAAACAAAGAATTTTATGTTACCAAAATAATTTTAAATCCTTTAGTTGTATTATCCTAATCTAAAATATAGGCGTTCGATTCAATTTCAGCTTCCAGGTATGATCCTGCAGGTCCTGATTCTAAAAACAAAGGTTGTTAAATAAATGGGTTAGGAAGCAAAATATGCCTTTGACTGACTTGTAGTCGGAAATTCTTTATCAAAAGGGGATATGCACAAAAAATATTAGCCCACTAGCTTGAATAGGAGCACAGGAGGGAAGATAATAAAGATAAAATGAAGAGTTTAAAAGTTTAAGGGGGGTAAACCCTCTTCACCTTCCCCATTGGACGTCTATGCTTGGTTTATAAAGGACAAAAGTAAATTTAATAATGCTGGATAAAAAGTTGTAAAAATACAAATTAATAAAATAAACGAAAGACCCAGAGCAACTTTATGAGAGACTACTTTTTACAAATTATCAATATCTGCAAAACTAAACTTTCAGGCAATATTTCTTACTATTGTAATGGACCACAGCCATTATCAATCTTTTTCACCCCATTTCAGTGGCGTGCGAACCGAAGGGGGCATTTGGGGCAATCGCCCCCCCCTAGCGACCAAAACGCCCCCCCCCCTGCCCCCCCCTAGCCACCGCCCCCCCTGCCCCCCCCTAAATGTTGAAAAATGCCCCATTTTGCCCCCCCCTGGTCAACAAAAATGCCCCTTTTTGCCCCCTACCCTACAAAAAGCAAAACTATCCCAGTTTCCAAAAAAAAGATCAAGAAATACTCAAAAAAAAAAATTTTGGCGCTTCGCGCCAAACAGACAGTTACTAATCATTTAACCTTACCAAATTTTTAAATTAGTGTAGAAATTAGGTTATAATCTTTTTTCACTGAACATAACAAACCAGGTAGGTAATAGGAAGTATTTTATTTGGTATAATATAAACTTTTTACCAAAGAAATTTTGTACATCCCCAATGATGATACACAAAATTACCCCATATATAGATTACAATTTGTGGATGAAATGTATGGAAACTCGACTTAATTAACCAACCAATCAAAATTCCATTAAAGTACCCAAAGTTATTGAGCCAACGAATAAGAAAATTTTATATGAATTATTTGGGATTAGTGTAATAAATAGCCCAAAAACCCCTCCTTCCCTGCATATTTGAAGAAAAAAAATTGTGCTTCGCGCACTTCCAAATGGTTTCTGCTTTTTATCACATGCATTGTATATTTTGTTTTTATTTCTATAAAAACATTTGTAAACAACAAATATTTAATCAAAAATTATTTTAAATAAAAAAAGAAACAGCGTTGATATTTATCTAAGCCTTTTTCTTAACACTGTATGTCTGTCTAAATGACTAACTATATATGATGTCATATTATTTTCAGGATAAGTTTATCATTTTTTTGTTTACATACCCTTACAAAAAGACATGTTTTTTATGGCAATTTTCATTAAAAACCCTTAAAACTAACTACACTCTAAATTCCTAACTTGATAAAATACGCCACTCTTGTTGTCTTTAATTGATTTTAGTTCAAAGGGGGAGTAAATATTTTTAGGTGCGCTTCACGCACTGCCCTTATAAATCCTTGGAAACACCACTTAATGAAAAATTAACAGAGTTTTAAAGTGCCATTTAAAGAGGGTAGGATATGTTGATATAACGCTTTAGCTTCTCTATAATTCACTATGTCTGTCAGTACGTAATGCTAAGGGGGGGAATGTGATTTTTTCAACTGCAATTAAAGATAGAAGGCTAAAACTTAATGTTAACATACCCATCATTATGGAGTATAATTAACTATCAAAAATTCATGGATGTCGGACTGCTTTTCAGGACATTTTTGGCTATTTTTGTATCTTTTAAATTTCGGGTATAGTCCCTTTTGTGACATTGCCTCTTAAGGTGCATTTCGTCGTATTTTCACAGTAGCTTTTCCCCTATTTATAGCTCCTGCGGGGCCAATTGCCTAACCCTGCGGGGAAATCACCTGACCTAACTTAACCTAGAATAACCTATTAAAAGCTACTATGAAAATACGACGAAATGCTCTTAAGAGGCGTTGCCACAAAAGAGACTATAACCCAAAGTTTTCCATATTTCTAAGAGATTTTTATATCTGTAGATAAAAGGACAAGTAATTTTTTTTATTTTTTACATAGTTCTTTATATCTTTGGTTTTTATGGTACAATAAATTTTTTTGTGGATTATAATATTAAAAAAAAAAAAAATTTCTTGCTGTTTCGAGCATACAGTATGTAATTTACAGGATTTGCAGGAAAAAGGATTTGTGACTTTTTCTACCTAAAATATATATTTATTTCAACAGATGCTCTTTAAATCTACTTGTCTGTATTCTTATTAATGATTTTTTGTGCTTTGCTACTTAAAGATGTTGTCATTCTTGTTGTCATACAATAAAGAAATATTTAAAATCAGTTTTACATATTAGGTTAATTTTTGGTAAATTATTTCCAAAATGAGTGTTTTTATCTCCTCCCCCCCTCAAAATTTTTTTTAATGGGGTTATTCATCCTTCCTGCTGAGATTTTATAACATCCTTTTCCACCCATAAAAAATGTTTTGTGGTGGGGGGGGGGGGAGGGTAAATTATATTCTGTACTTTTTTTTCGAAGATGCTTTCTAGCTCCCTTCCCTTCAGTCATTGCAGGGTGGGGAGAAGGGATGGGGGAGAAGAGATGGGTGGGGGAAGAGATAGGGGATATAAACGGGAAATAGGGATGGGGGAAGGGATGGGGAAGAAGGGATAAGGACTAGAAGGCCCATAATCAAATAATCCCACCCCTAAAACACCCTTATTTAAGATTAGTATATATAATCAAAATGCCCCCCCTAAAGCAAAGTGCCCCCCCGGGGCACTTTGATTTAGGGGGGGGCAAAATTTTACAAAATCTTCAAAATGCCCCCCCCTAGACAAAGTGCTTCGCACGCCACTGCCCCATTTAGCAGTTTCATGTTTGGGCTTGTTATAACACTTGTCCCCAAAGTCTTATATGATAACGTTTTCTTATTTGTTGGCTTAACAACCTTGGGGACTTTAATTATATTTTGAATGGTTTGTTCATTTAGTTCAGTGTCCATATGTTTCAACCACTACTTGTAATCTACAGAAGAGATAATTTTGTGTATTATCATTGGGGATGTACATCCATTTATCAGCCATTGTCTTATCCCTTTAAATCCCTGTAAAACTTCCCACCTCTTTTTATTTTTTTATCAAAAGTTTTGAAAATTTTAAAAAATGAAGAGGGAAATCACTTAGCCCAACTTGAAGATAAACAATATTTACAACTTTTGATCTAATTAACGCACTCCCACATCTCTACATTCTGAATAGCGAAGCTGAGTTATACCTGAACAACCTGTCTAACACAACAGCTAAACTGTGAACTAAAAAATAGGCAAATCTGAATTTTCAGAATATCAGCTTTGTTATTCATTTTGGATAATTTTACTGTAAATATGAAATGTAGATGCATATTTTGGTTACAAGTTTCCACAGTTAATTTTTAATTAATCAGCAAAATGAAGCACAAGATCTCAAAAATAGCATTTGAGGAAAATACTGGTGAATCAAAAAGATATGCAAATCAAAAACAAATCAATAAAAAAGCTATTTTTTTACACTTTTCTCCTCTTTTAAAGATTGATTCTGATAAATTAACAATTTTTTAAGGGATTTATGGGTAAATTATTATGAAATATAGTATAAGGTAGAAAAAATTATATTTCTTAATAAGAAATATTAGAAAAAAAGAAATTCGACCCCTATTCTTTTAGAGGACAGCTGCTGACCTCCAGTCTTAAAAATCCATTTTAAATTCTTGATTTGAGAATGATGGCCTTAAAGATGCTTTTACTGGTGGAAATGGTGAGCCAAATGTTATCAAAGTACATGCCCATGATGACAACTTATATATTGAACTATGGTCTAATTTTTGTATTCATAGCAATCTCAAATGGAGCCTCCCGACAAGAAATATAAACATCTTCTAAAAACTACAGTAATTACCTTATGAATTGGAGTAAATAAAATTGCTATTTTTTTCTTTTTAAATACTGCTTGGCTGGAGGCTGCTATGAATACAAAAATTGGACCATAGTTCAATACATAAGATGTCATCATGGGCATGCACTTTGATAACATTTGGCTCACCATCACTATCCGTAGGAGCATCTTAAAGTCCATCATCCTTAAAATCAAGATTTTAAAATGGATTTTTTTAACACATCACAAAACATTTTTGTATACTTTTGAAGGTAATTTTTATCTTTAACATGTAATTTGGTGGAATAGTTTGTACCAACCAATAAAGAGTTATTAAAATTGCCAGCTATTAAGAAGGTTTGAAACTTTGGGTACCAGTATATCTCTCCATTTTCTCCCTTCATTTATTATGAAACCAATAGCAATTTGCTTCAAAATATACATTTATTGTTGAAGTCAAATAAAATACAACATCAAATGCATTTCTTTAATCAGAGTGATAAAAACAACAAATACATTGCTTAAGTCCAATAATAAAACACATTTATATGCCAAAACTTCACAATTATCGTATCTAAAGAAAGCAGTTGAGCTACTAACTAAGTTGTGATAAGGGACCCAAACTTTAGAATTTAGGTTCTAAAAATATTTTAATTGCTCAATTTTTTTCAATTTTGTACCCCCCCCCCCCCTTCCCCGACTACTGACAAACAACTATTTTAGGTTAGGTTAGGTTTTAGGCTAGGGAGCCGAGCGCTGCGGCCAGAGTTCATAGTTCGCTGTCAGGGGGGGGGGGGGTTACTCAAATTTTCAATATTGAAAAAAAAATTTCTAAGAGGATAATACAAGAAAATTATGGTAATTAATCAAAAGATCAATTAAAATAAATGCATATAATTATATAAAACTTAATAAATACATATTTTATATTTTAGTATTACTAAGAAATCAAGTATATATTACATATTTTCATTAATACTAAGTTATAATTATCTTATTTTGAAATCAAACCTCTGAAAATAATCTTCATAACTTATCAATGCATTGCCTACTCTGAATTCTAATGTAAAGTATAATATCTTTGTAAAAATATCATGTTTTTCCTACATATTATAAAATATTGGATTAGAATTGTATAGTAGTTGGACGTTTGTATTTAAGAAATATGGCATCTTAATTTTTTTAGAAAATGTGTGTTTTGGTCTTTGTTATGATTTTAATTATATTAATCAAAAACAGTAAGTTCAAACAAGGGGAAAAACCTATTATTGTTTTTTTAAATTTTAAATTTAATATTAAGCATTTTTAGACTCAAGGTGAATAGTTGGAAAAATAAGGTGTATCATAATGTTTATGATAAATTTTCCTAATATAATTTTATTATTTAGATACTTGTTATGAATCCACATTTCTGCAGCCCCAGATTTCAGATAATTCAAGATTCCTTTCCTATGGAATTTATCTTTCTTGTAGAAATTTCAGGTAGGCAAATGAATAGATATTTTTGCTTTTCTGTATGTTATCTATGTATATATATCCTTTTTGGTATTAATCTCCTTTTTTTCTCGAAAATTAGATCATCTTTTTTTATATATACTTCATTCTTATTTACCTCCACTTTGACGAATATTTGATAAAAGTTGGTGAATATTTTTTTGGAATGCCAAGTAAAGTTTCTAATCTTAATCATCAGCCATAAAAGTAAAAGTTGTCTAGATAAGAATACAATTCTTGATTTTCTTTATAGGAGATCCAGATACCCAATGATTCTTGTGGTAGAATATCTAGACCCAAATAAAAGAAAAACAAGAATTCACAGGTACTATTGTCAAATATTGACCTACAATTTATGATATATCAAACAACATATGAACTGCCAAATACTGCCAAAATAAGAAGCTAAGTAGTTAATATCTACTTTAGTGAGGTTGACAAAGAAGTATCAGATGATAAAGATTCAACTAAGGAGATAGATGACGATGATGATACAGGTATTGAAATCCCATAAGAATATTGTTGCTATTATGATTGTTTTGTTTTGACTATTATCATTTAGAAAATGAAGATGAAAAGAATGGAGGAACGTCAAGCAATAAAGATAAAAACTCTAACAATGATGAAGACAGTGAAAATAATCGCTCAAACAATGGAAACCCTAATAATCCTAACAATAATAATGGAAGAAATGGACCAAATAGTTTTAACGGTGACGGAAATAATGGAAAAAATAATAAACAAGCTAATGGAAGTAACAATGCAGACAATGGCAATAAAAACAATGGAAACAATAGCCCAAATAATGAAAATAGGAAGCAAAATAATGGAAACAACAATCCAGACAATGGGAACAGAAATCCAAACAATAGAAACAACAATTCCAACAATGGAAATAACAATCCAGACAATGAAACTAACAATCCAAATAATGGAAATAACAACCCAAATAATGGAAATAACAACCCAAATAATTATGGTAACAACAACCTCAATAATGGGAACAGAAATCCAAATAATGGAAATAATAACCCAAATAATGGAAATAACAATCCAAATAATGGAAATAACAACCCAAATAATGGAAATAACAACCAAAATAATAGTAACAACAACCCAAATAATGGGAACAGAAATCCAAATAATGGAAACAACAATCCCAACAATAATAATCCAAACAATCAAAACAATGGAAATAACAACCCAAATAATGGAAATAACAACCCAAATAATGGAAATGACAACCAAAATAATGGGAACAGAAATTCAAACAATGAAAACAACAATCCCAACAATGAAAACAATAATCAAAATAATGACAATAGAAATCCAAACAATGGAAATAATGACTCAAACAATGGAAATAACAACCCAAACAATGGAAACAACAATCCAAATAATGGAAATAATAATCCAAACAATAGAAATAATAATCCGAACAATGGAAACAACAACCCAAACAGTGGAAACAATGGAAATAGTAATCCAAACAGTGGAAATAACAATCCAAACAATGGGAACAGAAATCCAAACAATAAAAATAACAACCCTAACAATAGAAATAACAACCCAAACAATGGAGACAGTGGAAATAATAATCCAAATAATGGAAATAACAATCCAAACAATGGGAACAGAAATCCAAACAATGGAAATAGAAATCCAAATAATGGAAATAACAATCCAAATAATGGAAATAACAATCCAAACAATGGGAACAGAAATCCAAACAATGGAAATAGAAATCCAAATAATGGAAATAACAATCCAAATAATGGAAATAACAATCCAAACAATGGGAACAGAAATCCAAATAATGGAAATAACAATCCAAATAATGGAAATAACAATCCAAACAATGGGAACAGAAATCCAAATAATGGAAATAACAATCAAAATAATGGGAATAATGGAAGTGGCAGAAATGGAAATGGTAAAGATTATGATTATTACAATGATGATCCTGAGACTACAACCCCTTCCTGGCTCAAGGTTAGAAACAATTTGTTATAAAAATTTGAATCAAAGTTATCTGTAAATATATTTAAATGAATTTAAACTGGTTGATATAAATAGGTTAATATTAATAATTTTTATTTTTAGATGGATGATGCAAAGGATGGTAAATGCCCTGACAAAGATGTATGTTTTGTTGAAGGAGTAAGGCTAGGTAAGTGCATAATGTCAATAGAACTTATACTGTGCATCAAAAAAGGTGGTTACAGGTTGGCCCTAAAACTGTTTTTATTGTGAATCTATTATTAAAGGGAGAGATGGGACATTAAAATTGAAATTATATTGGTACCCAAAATTTTATAAAAACTTTTCTCATTAGTAGGCTTAAAACTTAAAATACTTTTATTAAATCTTGATTGGTTAGTTCATTTACTAGCAGTGTCTAAACTTTCTGACCAATAGTTCAAATTCTTTAGAAGTGTAAATTCTGTTTAATTATTTGGGGTGTAAATCAGCTATCGTCCATTGTTTTATCCCTAAAGATATCTGATCTAATTATCATTATTATTATAGGTAAAGGAGAAGAAAAAGAGTTCATAAGCCTGTGTATCTCAGCTAAATGCAATAATGGAAATATAAGGAAAGTGAAATTTAACAATATAACATTAACAAAATATAGAAAATCATAAAAGAACCAACTTCTTACTGTTGGAAATGTTTAATTTCCTTGGAAGGAGGTTACATTGGGCTGTTATTACAAAAGTACCCAAAGTTGTACAATAATGTTTTTTTTATTTGATGGCTTAAAAACTTTTGGGACTTTTATTGAAGTTTGGTTTGTCGATTCATTAAGTTGAGTGTCCAAACGTTTCAACCATTAGTTGTAAATTTAGAAGGGATAATTTTATGTATTATCATTGAGATGTACATCAATTTATGAAACATTGTCTTATTTCTTTAGATGCCTTTAGAATCTACTTCTCACTGTAAGAAAAGGTTTTAATTTCACTGGTTCTAAATTCAGACTAACCCAATTGCCTAACTGTGATGGAATATAAATTTCACTTGTTGGATTAGAATGACCAAGATGAGAAATTGTAACCCTGAATCTCCAAGACAACAGCAAGACAGAATTCAGTTCCCATCAAATTAATATTTTTACAAAGAGAAAAGAAAATATAATAATAACCCCACCAATCTTATCTTTAAAAGCTGCCAAAAAAACAGAATTCCATGCATAAAATTCAAGATAAATTAATCTTTGTAATTTTCATTATATTTATTATATATTTTGTATCAAATATACTCATAAATTAAAATGCCTACATATGAAATACATATATTATCATTGTTCATTGCTGCGGTATTAATATATCTATCCTGTTATATGAAATAGTAACTTTTTGTTGTTGCCTGTATCGAATACTTAATTGCTGAACTGATTGAGTTCTCCATTTTAAGAAAGCTTCAAAAAGGTCCTGGGGTAGTTTTAGACTTTTTTTTATAAAAGTCTTAGGATGGCTTCAGTTTTTTTTCTGTTTTTCCTAATCTCAACAAATGCTTGATCTCTAGATGTAAGGAACGCAACCGCATGAATTTTAATATATAGCTACTACCAAGTTTCGAAACCAAAAGCCAAAGTAAATTTTTGGTAAATAACTTATTTTTCAGTCTACAACAAGTTACACAAAAATTATCAAAGATTAATTTCTCTTAGAATTATTGTGGTTAGGATTATTTAAATTATATTGAAGATATGACAAAACAAGGAACAAAATCCATTAGCAATAGCAGCGAAGCACAAAAATAATTGAATGGAAAAACGGACAAAGTTAGTTATAGAACAGATGTTCTGTTGTTATAACAAATTAAAGAAAGAGAGAGAACGACCAAAAAAATTAGAAACATTTTAAAATAATAGTTATATCTTTTGAAGGATGACCAACAGACGAACGGACAAAACAATGTATAGATCAGATACGCCATTTCGCTTACATCATAGAAATCTTCAATTGAAATATCTAGCTGTCTATTTCAAATAGAATCAAAGAAAATTACAATTCCAACATAGAGTTACTGACATACTGACTAACAGCCAGACAAAGTTTATTATATAAAGGCTTCACATCTTAAAATATGCCAAAAAAAGAGGAAACCTGAACTGAAGTAAAATTTAAACTTTATGTATATGCATAAAGTTTTTTTAACACAATTTCTTATTCGTTAGCTTTTAAACTTAAAATAATGATTAGTTAGTTTAAACCAAAAACAGTTAAAACTTTTCCACCAATAAATGGTATATACAGAATGGGTATACATTGCATAAGGTGTACATAAATCTATTGTTCATTATCCATAAGAGAAAAGACTACCTGAGTTTAATTCTACATATTAATGTTATGTGTAGAATTGTCAAGTGCAGTAACCAAACTTTATTTCCTATACTGGACTCCACCTATTTATATTATACACTAGTGGCTGCTCCCCTAGCATAGTAACCAAACTCTATTTCCTATACTGGACTCCACCTATTTATATTATACACTAGTGGCTGCTCCCCTAGCATAGTAAATGCCTGAATCCACCCAAAAACAACAATTTAAAAAATATATCCTTAAATATTTATTTTTGAGAATATGTCAAGCTTCCAAAAAATCGAGAACTCAATCAGTTTTTAAAATCTAAAGCTACAGACAAAAAATAAAAATAGCTAATTACTTTATATAATAGAGTACATGAAGAAATATATCATCTAAAGCAACTTTAAAGTGATCAATACAGTTACAGCGTTTTATGTTTATTTGATAAGTCCAAAACAGAGTGTTTTATTGTTAACCTTAACAAATCATCAGATGGTTTATAAATAAAAAGCCATGATATTCAAATAAGATCCACTAGCAGCAGCTGATTTGAAAAGTCAGAGAGACTGTTCTGAAAGATCTCAATAACCGATGACCAAAATGGCTCTCTTGTACTACACTGTACTACAGTGCACTTTCTCATTGAAGTATAAGCTAATTCTTTTGAAAACAACTTCTTTACAAAAATTATAAATAAGTCTCATAAATCTCTTTTTCAGACTATTAAAGTACATAAATTATAAATAAATAAATACCAACTACTTACACTCAATAATAAATGTATAGGAAAGATGTATAACACAGACAACTACTTGGTTTCAGTGGTGGGAAACGTATTTGTCTGCTAGCAAATTGCTTTCTATTTTTTTGTAGCAACTTGGCTGTTTTGACATTCTTGACACTTTTGGCTGATATTCAAAAAACTAATTGAGAGTTAGCACAGGGTTACCAACCCGTAAACACACAGTCATTAAAACCCCTGCCCCCTCTATTCTTCTACATTAATGGTTAAATATAAATTCATAATTGTTAAGTAAATGACTAACCTTGAGAGATAAATCATCTTTTTATCAGCGTAATATACTGTAAATCAAATCATGCAAAGTGCAAGTGCAGCTCTTCTTAATTTAAGGTGTTAGCATGTTAACATGTAGAAGATGGGTGTAATGGTTGTATCCACCCCAATGGAAAAATTAAGGGGTTTAATTACAACTCCTTTTGTGTTAACCCTCCGATACTCCTCTTGATAAGGGTCTTTATCCTCCCCAAAAACAGCCAAGGGGGTTGTCAAGTTAAAAAACACATGACCCTCTCAAATTTAAAGACAACCAAAAGATATATCTACTTCCATTGTTGTCTGTATTGACCACCTAAAATTTGTCAACCTTGTTATATTTTTGGGCAATTTCATGTTGAATTAATGGCCTCAGGTTATATAAATTAATTATGTTGCTTTTAAGATGATTATACTTTTTGAACCATTTTCTTCAAAATGTATCTTTAATTTTAAGCTAAGGTGTATATCAAATTAGTCATTTGATTTTGAAAAGCGAATCATACATGGCAGGAATAAAATGGAGTTAAGATTATACTTTTGAAATAATATTTACAGAAATAAAATTCATGTCGTTCGGTTGTTTAATTAAGAACAGGGATCTTAGGGGATAAGACAATGGACGATACATTTATGAACATACCCAATAATTTTTGAACAAAATTACAAAATTGCTCCTTTTATAGACAAAAATTTTCGGTTGAAACGTTTCGACTCTGCTAGTTGATGTATTAACCAATATAATTTTCTTAAACATACCCAAATTTATTATGCCAACGATTTAGAAAACGTATTTATAAAAAAAAATTGGATACTAGTGTAATTAACATTCCAATGTCCCCATCCTCCCTGGTAAAGAAGTATATAAGAAAGTTTTCCATAAATCAAGGAGGCAGGGGATATTTAACTTTAAACTGTAAAGGTCACCAAAGTTGTATAAACACATTCTATCAGTCGCCAGCATGGTAAATATTGATTAGTTGATTTAAAGAAGTAGAGTTCAAACTTTATAACCATTAATTTTAATCTACAAGAGGGGTAGAGTGCATCAATCAAGACATACATTGTCTTATCCCTTAATTTCCCTGAACAAAATGAACTTACCTAAAAGATTTAGCTGATTTATTTTGTTGATATTTTGTACAATTTAAAGAAATTATTCAGACACATTCAAAGTAAGGGCGTAGTCAGATATTTTTTAGTAGTTTCTATAATTCAAAAGAATTATTCCCAAAAAGTTCAAATGAAAACGTAAATTTCTCGACCGCTTTTCAAGATAGAAGGCTGAATTTTTTTTGACGATTCCTTACACAAATGAGCATGTAGTAGCTGCCCCCTAGCATATAAGGGCTATGTATTCGAAGGGTTATGGAAAGCAGAAAAATATCCTAAAACCTTACCTGGACCAATGTTTAGCTTCCATAAAATGGGTCGGCAGTTATTGAAATTTTAAGCTACAGACAAAAAACCTTACTACTTTATATGGTAACGAGCGGCTACGCCCCTAGAGGCCTCTAGGGGCACTTGAGGAGGAGAGAGTCGAATTTAATAATTCAATTTCTTATTTTAAAAGAAAAAGTAAAAAAAAATTACGTTTGATGTTTGTTTTTCGTTGAACTCTCTTTCTAACATTGAGAAATCTTTTAAAAAATTTAATTTCTCTAGGGAGGGTGGTGGTACCCTCCCCCAAAATAGTTATAAACCTTCCAGGGACATATGAGAATCTACCCTGTTAAGGAGAACCCGATCGGTTCAGTGGTTAGCGAGATCCTTCGCTACAAACAGACAGACAGACAAACAAACAAAAAGACAGACATCGTTCTACTTTGTATTATAGATATGGTCGAAAAGGATTCGTAATTTTATATATTTTTATGGCAATTAATATCCGCTAATTAATTCACTTTGTCCGTTTGTTCATCAACTTGTTTGTTTTTCGCTACATATGGATTTTTTTTGTAACCCAGTTACTATATAATTAGAGTTTGTACTATATGTAACCTCCTATAAACATTAAAAAAGTACTTAGCGTTCAAGGTTTCGTGAATTTTTATTTACAGTTCATTTCTTGATTCTTTTAGATTTTCTCACATGCACCTTTCAATACTGCGATTCTGTTGGACATAATCGTCCTTGTAGGCTTGTATCGATAAAAAGACGTTCCCGTTAATATCATCTGGTTTAGACCCGGTTCTCTACCATACTGAAAAATCAAGTTTGGCATCGTATTACAGACAATTTCCCACGGAAAGTAATATAAAAAACATAGACTTAATTCTAGTTTTGTTAGCACGGGCATTTGATTCATCGAGGCAAATAAAATTGCTTATAATCATTCAATTTTTCATTTAAAAATCCACGGATTAGAAGACGAAGAAATTCCATCAATGACGTCATAAAAATGAGGGATGAGGAGAGGAGTGGGAAAGAAAAACCTTTAAAAAGATATGGATAATCCCTCGTTTTTATGACGTCACATGCTGATCTTTTTAGGGACTTTCTTCGTCTTTGCGGATTAATTCGATGCGATAAATAACTATTATTTACCATTTCACATTAAGATTCTACTCTATCTGTTCGTTCGTCTTTATGTCTGTAATCATTTTAGGAAAATTAAATGTTATAGGGAAAAAAGTATAGAAAGATGGAATATCCCCCACCTTTTCAAGCCAAATTTATAAAGAAAATAAAAGAAATAAAATCGTAAGGATTTAGAACTTTTGATTAAATTTGAAACTTTGATAAATATTCTTATTTTACATCAAGATATCCACAAATTTATCATTTTAAATGATTAGAAAAGAAACTCTTTGAAAGCGAAGCCAAACTTAATCGAGAACGGTACGTGATCTCACTAATAACGCTAATTGAGGCATGTTAGAATAATCCTATTAATATCAGACCTTTAAAAGATTCCTGTAACATTAGGTTGTGAACAGAAAGCGTTAGCTAAAGTAACTTTTTAAATTTTCTTAAACAAATTTTAATATCTATCAAATAAATTAATGGTGTTAGAATTAACTATAAATTGGTAAATCTAATGAACTATGATATTATCTCAAAATGTCTAAAAATAATGAAGAATAATATCTTAGCTTTGCTTTTATGGAAGACCTTGAACTTGTTGGTTTCAAAAGAAACTTCCTATGGCCAATTTGTTATGGATTTTTTTCATAAAAACTAATTTTGTACTTTAGTAGGTATTATTTATTACACAAAATAACATACAATAAAAATGTACATAATAAAAGTAGAAAAATTAGAAAAATATTTAACTGGAAACATCATATGCAAAATATTATTAAATCAACCCTTAGCTGTATAAAAATTTTAAAATGTATAGAAAAAATATTCAAAAAAACGTAAAAGAAGAATTTACGCTTCGTTTTAATTAAATCTTTCAGCAGATTCTTGCAAATTCGAGTCATAAGAAACAAAATCCAATAAAACTTTCTTCAGTTACAAAATGTCTATTTAGTTGCTGCTAGTGTAGTTACTTTAGCAAATGACTTGATAACTGCTTTGGATTGTCTTCTACTGTCAACCAGCTTACTCATACCCAGTCCCATGCCCATGGACTGCTTACGATCCTAAGAATAAAAGCAGATTAATTACAGATATGGATTATTAATTGGATCTTACAACAGATTTTCATGTTCTCTAATAAAGTGAAACTTGCAGCGGGCTAAAATAACGTGACCCCCCCATCCACTCCCTTTACGCTATCCTTTCCCCTCTTACTGGATGAACGAACTGATCAATAGAGTAGTTCCATTTTAGCAACCTAAATTGACGACAATTTTTCCCCTGTCATAATATATATTCTACATCCATTGAGCTTATCCAAAAAGTCTATTCTTTTTTTTCTTGAGGCGATTTCTCATGGTAGGGTGGTGGTACCCTCCGCCGAAATAAGAAGGAGTAGCTGCGATTCTAATATTACAAATAGAAATTTAAAATATGGTTACCGTGATAAGTGGTTTTGGTTGTTTTCTGTCCCTCTGTTTAGCCCCAACTTTTCTCAAAATATCCTGCTCTGTCTCCACATATAATCTAAATAAAAACAAGAAAACTTAATAAGCAAAACATTAATTTGTAAATCTAAACTAAGTTGTACATAAATTTGTTGCAAAATTTCGTAAATATAGGGTACAGTAAAAGGACATACTTTCATTTTTAAGATTTGATTATAGAGTTGCCTTGCTTATAACTCTATACCTTGTTGTCTTAAGAATTATTATTATAAAAATCAGATGAATAGGATAATCATATCATATAAAAAATGTTGTCAAAAGGTTAACAAATCTAAATTGCACTTAACTGGCATAGGAATCATTATGCAAAGTTTAAAATTGCTAGGACAATTCTAATATGCTTAGTTTAACGAAAAGAGCTAACCGTTACAGGCGTACTGAAGGACGGACCGACCCTAATTATAGAAAAGCTAATTATGGATGTTGTCACCCTTGTTTGTGATTTATTAACAAATTATAACAATATATTATCATAGTTTATTACCTGTAGAGCACAACTTCTAAAGGTTCTTCAATAGCCAGTTCTCCCTGTAAAAATTATAACATTAGATTAAACTCATTATATCGAGGGCCTTTTACTTTCCACCGGAATCAAACATAATCCGAATAGTGCATTAAAACCCAAGATCTAAAGGGATAAGACAATCACCGATAAATTTATGTACATCGCTCATAAAGATACACAAAACAAAATTACCCTTATTTATAGTGATTGAAACGTTCGGGCACTATAACTAACCAGTCAGTTTGAATAAAAGTCCTCAAAGTTTTTAAGGAAACTAACAGGAAATTATTACTATAAAACTTTGGGGACTAGTGCAATAAAATAAATATATAATTCCTTATGGTAAAATGTCAATTATGGAATATATAACTCATACGTGTATGTATATTTTGATGTGGTAGTTGGAATAATGTTAAACTCACGTCTATTCTAAAATGGATCGAGGCAAAGTTGTGTGATATCAATAAGGACTGACGTAGTATGCCTAGCTAATTTGAGAATATTATTGCGGATTTTTTACATAAAGGTCAGCTAAGAAAATCTAATTTCCGTCATTGCATTACGGACTGATGGACAGGAAAGACAGACATAGTTAATTATAGAGTACCGTAATTACTAAAACCTAAGAAATTTGTTTTTCTTGATTCATTTCAAGAGGGCCATGAAATGGTATATAGCAATATACAGTAACTGTATTAAAAGCCCTGTAAGGTATGAAATTGTAATTGTAATTCTGTGTGTAACAATTATAGCCAGGGATACAGGGATAGTAACTGTATTAAAAGTTCTGTAAGGTATGAAAATGTAATTGTAATTCTGTGTGTAACAATTATAGCCAGGGATACAAGGATAGTAACTATATTAAAAAGCCTGTAGTAAGGTATGAAATTGTAATTGTAATTATGTGTGTAACAATTATAGCCAGGGATGCAGGGATATTACAATGGTTTTAATACTTTGACCTTGGGATGTGGGAAATTTTATCTTTCTTTATTGGGACAACTTAACATCTGTATTTGACTTTGTTTGCTTGTGCTTTTGTTTTTATGGTTGTTGCCATTTTTGTCATTTAAATGTTAAATATCTATAAAAATCGAATATATGTATTATCAATTGCCATATCCCTGAATATTTAACTTATAACTTAGTGTATAACTTAACTCTCTCACATAGACGTGCATATAGATGGGGTGTAGAGGTGTAAACTTTGCCCCTCCCCCACCCCATTTCAAGAAAGGATCAAGGTAAATTTATCTATATACCATAGTTCATCCCCCTCCTTTAGCCCTTAAGAAAGGCTTTCAGGGTTAGATCTATAAAACTTTTTTAGAGGGGAGTAAATGATTTGAAGGAAGAGGGGGATATAAAAAATTCAACCCCATTGTAACAATTTTAAACACGCCCTTGCTCTCTCACACATCCTCTCTTACACCACACTAAAATTGGCAAAATCCACCATTTCTCATTTAATAATAATTCCTCCTTACCCCCATATTTAAAATTTTTTTGGCGTAGAGAGCTACTGTGTAGAGACTATAGTTTCTGCGTTTGTTATTGTATCAATCTTTGAACATTACTTAGATAGACATAAGGACATACCCAAGTTCAGGATGTCCAAGCTTTTTATTTGGGAGGGGAGCGGAGGTAATATTCTCCCCAAAACTTTTGGTTGCCCCAATGGCAACCCAGAATTTTAATGTTAGGGGCAAATCTATAATACTTCCAAACATTTTTGCAGTCACTGTTGGTTTGTTGGGGGAGGGGTATCACCCATTCATCTCCACCCCCCTTCCTCCAATCCTTTATACATTCTTTCCGTATATTTCCAACTTATAAACTTATATGGGAAATAACACTATAAATTCATAATAAAAGATATTCATTCCAATAAAAATTCATGGATTTTGCCTAAAATTTTATTATCAAATATTCTAACTGAATTTCAATTTCTCATTATGCAAATGGCCAAAGAATAATCTAACAGCTAGTGAAAGGCATGGAAAGCAAATTGTAAAGAATAATCATTCCTGCAATTAAGAGAAATTATTCTAAATTCTTGTAAATGATTTTTTTATTAGTTCTAATCCCCTAGAGAGGCATCTAGGTGTACTTGAGTGAATGGTTGGATTGCTTCACTTTGCAACTAAAACCAGCAAAAAAAAGTTGATGTAACCGATGATTCTTTTTTTTATGAACCCACCTGAAGTGTATAATTACATATATAAGCATGAACTATGTATGTTATGGCAGGAAGGAAAGGGACATCGGGCTGTTTAATACACTAGTCCCCAAAATCTTATCATAATGTTTTCTTATTCATTGGCTTAACAACCTTGGGGACTTCTATTAAATTTCAATTGGTTAGTTCAATAAGTTGAGTGTCCGAACATTTCAACCACTAATTGTAATCTATAAAAATGGTAATTTTGTTTATCATCATTAGGAACATACATAAATTTATCAACTATTGTCTTATCCCTTGAGATCCCTGATGTTATTGTGGTGTGTATAAAGATGAGAAATTATTACTTTAATCTGTGTAAAAGATTTACAATTATTACCAAGGACAGTCAGTGCACGCCATATTAATTTGGTAAATTTCTACCTTTTAAAGAACATCCAATGGGGGTAAGATACAAACAATCCCCCCCCCCTCCCCAATATAAAACCTCATTGGTAATATATTTTTTGAGGAGAAAAAAAAGATTTCTGGAACCTAGTAATATTGTCTAACTTTTTATCTTTGTGACGTAACAAAAATCGAAGGATGAGAGGGGAGGTGGGAAAGGAAACCCCTAAAAAAGAGATGGATTTTTGTTACGTCACAAAGATAAAAGTTAGACACTATTACTAGGTCCTATAAAAATTTCTTGAGTTGAAAGAATGAGCAAACTGTGGGTAAATATAAATTGCAGTCCAATGTCCCCTCCCTCCCGGAATCTTACCTCGTCCTCCTGTTGTTGCAACTCCTTCATCTTGGCTTCTGCCTTCTCTTTCTGCTGTTGTTTCTGTTGCTGTTTGGTCAGCTTCGCGTTTTTACCCTAAATTATAAAAATGGATAAAGGATGTACTTGGTCGTGGATATATTGGCAGGGAAAAATTTGTCGCCAATTTTGTCGCCCTCGTTTATTGGTCAGTTTGTTCATCCAGTATGATGAGATGGGATGGGGTAAGAGGGTTGGATGGGGATATCGTTATTTAAGCCAGCTACAAGTATTATCAGAGTACATGAAAGTCTAGGACAACATCCAAGTAATTATATATCAATTAAAATAAAGGTTTATCAACGTTTTCCCTTAATGTGAATAGTCGAGCAAAAAAAAATCCATGCTCCTTCTTTTTTTAATAAAATTGAAAATGGGAGGAAGGATAATTTTGGGTGTGTTATTTTAGGTCAGGCTAGTTTAGGTTATACTAGACCCCACAGGGTTAGAACAACGTAAGAAGGGACCCTGTAATTTAGTTGTAAGGAACAATTTTTAAAAAAAACTACACCTCCCCTCCATTACCACTTGATTTCAAAATCTTTCAAAAGTAAAGGAATATTTTACCTTAGCCGCCGCCTCTTGTTCTTGATCTGCTTGTCCGCCAGCCCGCTCACGGACAAACTTCAACCTCTGGGTTTCCCGCTGGGTAAACTCCTAAACATACAGGTAGGTAGATAGATACATATAAATTAGGTAATAGATAGATACAAAAAAAATATTTAGATAACTAGATGGATTAATAGTTAAACATATAACTAGAAAAGGTAGATCTAGCGATAGATAGGAAGATAAATCTATGGATAGAAAGATATGTTAAAACATAGGTTCATGTATGAATGGATAGACAGATAAATCGATGGATAGATAGATATATTGATAGACATATATGTTGTTAAAACGAAGGATAAATCGAGTGATAGATGGATTGATAAATAGATATACAAATATACCGATTGATAAATATATAAAGCAATGGATAGACAGAAAGGTATATCCTTTTATATAAAGTAGTAAGCGTTTTTTGTCTGTACTGAAGGATCTAGCTAACTGCTGAACCGATTTTGTTCTCCTTCACAGTGAAGCTTCTTATAGGTCCTGGGAAGGTTTTAAACTATTTTGGGGGAGGGTGTCTTCACCCCCTTCCCCCAAAAAATATTTTTGAAACTCAAATTTTAAATGGGATGAGGTCGACTTTTCCTCCTCCTACCTTAAGTAAAGTGCCCCTAGATGCTGCTAGGGGCGTAGTCGCTAGTTGTAATATATAAATAGATAGATATATAACCTGGGTATCTTCCATTTCTTTGCTACCAGCTTCATACAAATAGATAGATAGATGAATAGATAGATGGATAGATAGATAGATAAATGGATAGACGGAAATTTCTATAGATAGATAGATGAATAATCTGAGTATCTTCCATATCCTTGCTGCCAGCTTCATACAAATAGATAGATAGATATCTTTAAGGATAGATAAATAAATATATAACCTTTGTATCTTCCATATCCTTGCTACCAGCTTCATACAAATAGATAGATAACTAGATGGATAGATAGATGTATAACCTGTGTATCTTCCATCTCCTTGCTACCAGCTTCATACAAATGTTTTGGAAGTTTCAAAAGTCTGATTGTTCCTATAATAAATTAATCTTTCATATGAATCGAACCATTATTACTTGGATGTTGCATCAGATTTTTATGTACTCTGATAAAATTATGCTCGCAGCTGGCTAGAATAACGGTAACACTCATCTCCATATCTACCCAATCCCTTCCCATCCTACTGGGACTGAAGAGACCAATATCATTCCATAATACCTAGGATAGTTTGTTATTTATTATATTACCTGTGGTATCTGCTATTGATAGGAAATCTTTTTCTTCTTCGTCCTCCTTTCTATATCCTAAATTATATAGAAAGTTTTCCACGGATGGTAAAATTTCAGTAATGTTGTTCCAGTGGATTGGAAGGCTCAGGCAATGGAGTAAACCATTGAATGAAGACAACACTGAACCTATCATTGTCATTGTTTTTTATCTTGTTAGGTAATGTTGATTAAGTAATCTAAGCGAGGCCCTTATATATAGAGTTCTTTTAGAGGCTTAAATAAAACAAAATAAAACACAACAAGTTGTAATCTAAATGTTAAAATTATGGATTTTAAATTATTACTAGAAGGAAAAATATTTCAAGTTTCCCGAAAAATCTTTCCTTGAACTTATTAAATCTAATTAATATTCCAGAGCTGGATCTTTAAATCGTTTAGTGGTGCTCTAAATCGGGGTGATCCAGTTCAGCGCACCTAGATATTATTAGATTTCAATCTTTAAATCAAAATGAAGTGGGCGAACCAGCGCGCCCAGTGGCGGTGTCATTGGCGCGCCAAACCGGGGTGAACTGGATCGCCCCATTTTAGCGCACAACTAAACGATTTAAAGATCCAGCTCAGTATGGCTTCGAAACCGATAATTATCCGCTGAATTAGAACGGTTTCTAAACCATACTAAAAATCTATTTATCGAATCGATTAATACAATTTTCTATGAATAATAAAATAACAATCATAAACAGTTTAGTTTTCCCATTCCAACGTCCCCTTCCTTGGGGCCATCAAAACTGGAAGTAAACTTATAGTTTTTTTTTCATTTTACTATCCTCGGGTAAGCTTTCTATAATACTATACCTGTTATGCACGTGATGGTGTGACCAGAAATATTTTGTTGTTGGACCGGAGAGTTTCCGCCAGTCAACAGATTCCAACATTGTATTGTTCCATCCTGAAAATTAGAGTTAATAAAAAACCTTTGCTTTTGACTGTAGCGTTAAACGTAATGCATCTGCTCGTCATTGGTCGGTGGTAGGTTCGAATCTCGGCCAAAGTAGCCTGACACTTAGGAACAAAATGCTTCTATGTAAGATGCGTGACATTGAGTAGAGGAAATGCCTAGGCAAAAACAGGTGCAACTCAAAACCGTGCACAGTAAGGACTTCTAAACAAGGTCGTCAAATCAAAGGATGGATGTCTTCAATAATTGGGATGATTTTGCTTTAGGAACTATTATGAAAATCTGGCCCTACGTTGTTAAAAAAAGACAATGAAAAATTGTAGTTTATTTATAAGCAAAACAAATTACTAAAAACTACGTACTATGTTCTTGTGAGAAATATTGTACCCAAGTAAATTAATGATATAAATAAAGATGTATCTCACAGAAAAAAGATATATAGATGTACAGACACGATTGAAGTTAGATACACAAATAGATTTCTATTTTCTAGAAAGTGCTATTAGAGCACTGAAACCCAAATCCTACGGGGCCAATAACTTTAATTCCATAACCATGCTGTGCTAATGACTGCCAAATACATATAACATAACCTAAATGACCTAAAGCTAATGAAAAACTACTATAAAAATACCCCCTCTCATATTTTGATTTCTTTGAGGGAAAATCCCTCTTATTTTTTGTGTGAATATATTTATATTATGAATAACGCCTTACTGACATTCTAGTTTGAAAAAAGACACTAATAACTTTAAAAATAAATCTAAAATAAATCCTAAATCTATATCAGCAAGTGAACTGGCCTCGCCTTTAGTGGCTTTACATTAAAGTAAAATATTAGAGGGGGCACGAGCTATATGTGACTTTACCCACGGGATGGGTTACCTTGCCCTGATTTTGATTGGGTCTTTGAAATCAGCTATATCCAACGGAAATATAAACACAGCCGAGTCCCTAAAAATTAGTCTAGCTGCTTACGAGATCTTAGTCTTCAGACAGAGACATAAATTTTACTTCTCTATAATGAAGGATTGTTTTTTACGAATCCATGCTCTCCAAAAAAGACATTTCCTCTACCTTACACATCAATTCATTTGTGTATCTAACTGTTTAAGGCATTTCCTCTCCCATTACACAGTTATTCATTTATGTATCTAACTGTTTAAGGCATTTCCTCTCCCATTACACGGCAATTTATTTGTGTATCTAACTGTTTAAGGCACTTAAACCAAGTTTATACTTTATTGTATTTACTTGAGAGATTGGGTATTAATGTTTAATCAAGAGGGATCATTATTTACATTGTACCAGAAATTCAGGGATAGGGCAATTTCTGATAGTTATTGATCTTCTCTCCAATTCTTAGGTGTCAATAAAGTCATTAGAGATTGTGGGTGTGGGTAGATTAATTTAACCACAAGTGTCCTTTCCCTTCCTGGCAGTGTACATATACTTGAACCAATCTAGGATACTTTATCCAACTTAATTATTTTATATTCATAAGAAATACTTACTTTGTAGGTCCTGGGAAGGTTTTTAACTATTTTAGGAGAGTTTACCTCAAGAGAAACCATCCATACAAAAAATTTATCACACTTCCTAGCACAGCCGATAGTATCACTTAAAGTCAGAAATAAGGTACAGCCAACAAGCAAAATAAATATAAAATAATATTTAGGGTAGATGGAGAGGTCGTGTTGCACCCTAACGACAGCTGAAAATACGTACAGGTTTCGTGATTTTTTTCGAATTAATTTTGTTGTTGGTATAAGCTGAATTAAAGTACTAAGGCTTTTGTCCATTTTAGAAAAGCTTTATATGACTCCCTAAATGCTTTTATTTACTTTTGTTTACAAATTTAGGATTTTGAATGGTATTGGGCTACTTTTTAGTCCACTGCCTACCTCTAGAATACAGTGCTATAGATCCTGAATAGGTGTAAGTTAGTGCGATTCTGACTAATATTCTGCCTTATTTTATACAATATTACTCATTCATTATTCACAAGACAATTTCTAGAAGTTTTACATTTATCAAACTCTAAGTTTTTTCAATATGGCATATATATTTTTACATTTTTGTATCATTACTAAACGCTACGCATCTAGAGGTCTCTAGGGGCACTTGAAGAAGAAGGATTTTAAATTAGTGGGGGTAATAATTTGTAGGAGCGACTTCTGTATGGAGGGTGGATATACTCTTGCCCCCCCCCCCTTCCCCCAACAATTTTAATTTTCCTGGACCTATAAGAAACTTAGTGTGATCATTTGCTACAGAAAGACATCCTGTTACTTTTATAAAACTATATTTCCCCCCTCCCTCAAGTGAACTGAATACGAGACAAGGGCGTGTTGGGGACCAACATTCCTTGGTTAAGCTTTGGTACTAGTGTAATTTACGGTCCAATGTCCCCACCCTCCCTGAGTATACCTAAGTTTGATTACCTCCAGTGAACTAAATACAAGACTTGGGCGTGTTAGGGACCAACATCCCTTGGTTAAGCTTTGGGTACAAGTTTAATTTACGGTCCAATGTCCCCACCCTCCCTAAGTATACCTAAGTTTGATTACCTCCAGTGAACTGAATACAAGACTTGGGCGTGTTAGGGACCAACATCCTTTGGTTAAACTCGACTAAAAACAGAATATAAAGATAATAATTTTTATGTTTAGTTAAAGTAAGCAAATATATATACATATAGAATACATAGATATTGTCTCACATACCCACCCAGATAAAATGTTTCTCCCAGCTGGCGAATGTTGCATATATTTCTGCATTGTTACCAAAGAATAAACTTTTGAATTTAAAGTGTATTTTGGTTATTCAAAGTATTTAAACACTAATATGCCTTTACCCCAATCGCTCCCCTGAACATGGAGAAACGTATTGGCCAATATCTAAGGACTATATTAGCAACCTAAAATGATGAAGAAAAAAAAAACATGTCACAATATCCACGTATTCCATATCATAAATATAAATAAAACAGATATAAGGATTGTGTAAACTGTAAATGTTATACTTTACTAATTTGCCCCAATTAAAGAGTAGCTGCGCTATTTTGTACCTGATCACTAGACTTGACAATGAGTGGCTGTGTGAGCTCTGTCTCCCTCCAGACAATCAGCAGGTTACCACCAACAGTCAGGATCAGGTCTGAGAAGTGCGGAGATCTTGTTACTGTGTTCACTGGTCCATCATGTACTATCTGAATGGATGTAGAGTAGGATATATAAGTTGGAAGGAATTTTAATGTTAGAGGGAGATTTGTAAACTGCATCAAATTTTAAGGATTTTTTATAAAATTCGTTTTTTGTATAGTTATTTATCTAAAAGCAGAAATACAATTTAAGTTCATAAATTTTGACCAATATGATAGGTGAATTGGAAACTACCTGCGCTCTAATTGGTTGAATGATGTGCGACACTTAAGCTTCTTCAATCATAGCGCAGATAATTTTCAATCCACCAATCACGGATGTCAAAATTAATTAACTTAAATTGTATTTCCGCTTTTAGATAAAGAATTATACAAAAAACAAATTTTATAAAAAAAAATCCTTAAAATTTGATGCAGATTTCAAATCTCCCTTTACATTAAAATTCTTTCCAACTTATATATCTTAATGTAGAGTATATGTGGATATTATAACAGGGGGAAAATTATTGTCAATTTAGCTTGCTAACATGGAACTCGTTTATTGGTCAGAAAGTTCATCCAGTATGAAAGAAGGGGATAGGGTAAAGGGATTGGCAGTGGGGGAATCGTTATTTTAGCAAGCTGAAAGCTTTATCAGAGAAAATGAAAATCTGGTGTAAGATCCAAGTACTAATATATTAGCGCATATAATGCCGCTAAAAAAATTAATTAAAAAGCAGACGAATCTTACTGAACATAAACCAACACAAATTCTTCGGATCTACTGCAGTTCACGGTAAAATATTGCTGGTAAGCAATATTTCCAAAAATCTATGAATTTTAAAGGCTGCTAGCTGCAAAACGGCTGAACGTACAGATCATACCCGCACACCATTTTAAGCAGCATAAGAGGCCTACAAGTAATCTGGAATAGCCAAGATCCAATTATGCACAGGGAAAGCTTCACTGAAGAATAAACGCGTAAAATAGGTCTTTTTCGTGCATTTCTCTGAACTGCGAGATAATTATGCATTATTGATTTATGGCTATTCCAGATTATTTGTAGGCCTTCTCGTGCTGCTTAAATCAGTGTGCGGGCATGATCTGTACGTTCAGCCGTTTAGCAGCTAGCAGCCTTTAAAATTCATAGATTTTTGGAAATATTGCTTACCAGCAATATTTTACCGTGAACTGTAGTAGATCCAATTCTTCTAGATAAATCTGGTTTGTAAGATATTGACTCATTGAGGTAGAACTATAGAATTGAATTAACTATCCATTGTCTCATCCCTTTATCCCTGGTAAATTTTAGATCTTTAATTGTAAACACTGCACTTTAGGGCCAAATAATAACAAGGATTCAATTATTTGCAGCCCGATTTTAGAGACCTATAGAACAAAATAAAGCTCTTTAGGCAAAATATTATCTAGTATTTTATTTTGTCAATTTGCTGTTCTAAAAATAATGAAATATTTGTATAATAAATTCCACAAATGCCCAGGCCTACAAAACATATTAAAATATTTCTATTTTAATATTCATAGAAAATTTTCTATACAAAGATGATTTTTTACATGATTTTTCAGTATGGCTCAATACCGGTGTTAATTCAGTTAAAAAAGTGAAAAGATTTTAAGCCATTCTAGAAAATATTTTATCTAATATATATATAATTGCTTTAATTAAGGACATACATTCGAAAATGTAATTATAGAGTAGCTTTTCTACCAAACACTCACCTTGTACCATTGCATCCGTACACTGAGATCCCCAGTTTCTGAGTCTATCTTGTTATAGGCTATGTTTGCTCTAAACACTGCTCCCTTAAAAAGTTGAATTGAATTATACATCCATTTTAATAATTGAATGGTCCTTGCGGTTAGAGGTGCGGAAAATAAATTTAAAGGAAGTGTTACACTTTTCCTAAACTATTTTATTTTAGAGAAAAGACGAGGGATGACCTGATATTCCTAGGTCGATATTAAACCGAGAAACAGTACAGAGTTTATACAATTGTTAACTCATCTATCTAACTATTTCAGCAATTTTAGATTATATCTTCACCCTCTGTCTGCCTGTATGTCGGCCTTTCTGTAATTCCACATGCTTTACTTAATAAATACATCTTTTGTTTATCAACGTCAAAGGTTCGAAATTTTGCAATGTTTGTAACATGATTTTATAAAATTATAAAATCAATACATTTTTAAAGCAGTCTGTTCATTAGATTTTATAGAATATTAGTCATATTCCTTTTAACATTTCATTACATATTTGTGTATCATGGCCGTTTCTTGGTTATGTTTAAGTGTGCTTCAATGAATAATTGCTACAAAAAGTGCACAGATCCCAAAAAGTAAACAAGAGTAGCAGTATCTTGAATTTCAGTTGTAATGCCCTATAAACCCTGCATGGCAGAAAGGGTCTTACTTATTATAAAAGATGTAAAGTATGACAATACATCTTTATAAAAAAAAATGTGGTGCATTATCTATGAAATATCTGTTATGCCTATAGAAACCCTTCTAGGGGCGATTTCTCTAGGAAGGCTAGTGGTGCCACCCCAAAAAAGTTATAACCTTCTTAGGATCTATAACAAGCTAAACTGTAAAGAGAACCAATTTGTACAGCAGTTGCCAGATATTTGTTCTTTGACAATAAAACTGGATAGGAATATCATTCTCATTTAAACAAAAACTCTTTTTTAAGATAAATTGTGGTTTAATTTTGGTTTTTAATTTTCAGTTTTTCCCCCGAGGTAGTCATTTTTCCCCCGAGGTAACTATGCTTTCTTTTAGTAATTAATAAAAATTCTAAAATCTTCCAAAAAAAAATTTAAAAGAAGGTGTATCAACTTTTTCACTTTTTATTTAAGATAGCTAGCCGGCTTTTTTAGTAAGTAGTAGATGTAAAATTTTTCATAGAATTCAGATATGCAATCGGTTTTTTTGTAGACCTCTTATTTTTTAAGAAATTTAAGTTTAAAAAAAAATAATTAAGTCGGTTTTAAGGTACTAAAACGCAACAAAATAAAAGAAGAAAATGGCCAGTATGAACAAAAATAGTAAGATCTTTAATTTGACACCTTACTTTTAAAATTCTGTTGAGTAATTATTGAAAAAATCAATTTTTTTAATCTCGGTTTAATAAAAACTTTAAACCTAAATATTTTATCAAACAGACATAAAAAATATGGGTTCATATATACCTTTAGAATTGGAAAAATATTACGAATCCATTCTAAGCGAAATTGAAAAAGTTTTAAAAAATTGTAATAAAAAAAAAATAAAAAAAAAGTTTATTTTAAGAATTGTAACTATTAAACTAGCCAATCACAAATCGCAAAAATTGACGAATCGTGAAGCTTAACCTATAAAGTTAACCAATAGAATTACCAAAAAAAAAGGAGAACGTTCATACAATATATACAATAGATACTACAATAAATATAGTGATATTACAGAACATGTAAAGAATGAAAAATTATGAACAAATATGCATCAGTCTGTTTATAAACTTCAAAACAATGCAGTTAAAAATACATTATTGTTTCTTGTGTTTAAAAAATATCTGCTACATTGCATTGTCTTTTGTTTAGGTTTTGTTCAGGTTTTATTCAAGCTAACCCTTTAAAGCCGAAAATTATGATTCTTAAAATAAACTTATATTTTTTATTTTAGTTTTATAAAAGTTTTTCAATTTTGCTTAGACTGGATTTGTATTATTTTTCTCATTCTAAAAGTATATATGAACACATACTTTTTATGCCTGTGAGAGGATATTTTTAATTTCAAAGTTTTGATTAATCCGAGGTTAACAAAATAGATTTTTTCAATAATTACTTAACAGAATTTTAAAAGTAAGGTGTCAAATTAAAGATCTTACTATTTTTGTTCATACTGGCCATTTTCTTCTTTTATTTTGTTGCGTTTTAGTACCTTAAAACCGACTTAATTATTTTTTTTTTAAACTTAAATTACTTAAAAAATAGGAGGTCTACAAAAAAAACCGATTGCATATCTGAATTCTATGAAAAATTTTACATCTACTACTTACTAAAAGAGCCGGCTAGCTATCTTAAATAAAAAGTTAAAAAGTTGATACAACTTCTCTTCTAAAAATATTTTCTCAGATTTTCATATAAATATGACTGTATAGACATGGGAACTTCAGCCGTGCGAGGCTTGTGGTGCAGAACTGAGATTCTGTTCACCGGTTGCCATGCTCGGGGAGAAAAAAATGACTACATTGGGGATAAAAATGACTACCTCGGGGAAAAAATGACTACCTCAGGGGAAAAAATGACTACCTTGGGGAAAAAAATGACTACCACAGGGAGAAAAAAAGAATATTTACATCCACTATTTAATCCTTAACGGTCGGGGGGGGGGGGGGCGTTGAACGCCCCCCCATCCGGTTTTTTCTATCTCATTTTCTGTGTGTGAAACATAAAGAGCCCAAACTGCTCGACTTTTTAAGTGTGGGTATGAGACATAACAGAGAGTTGAAATTTTTTGAATATCTCCATCCTGGCGGGCACAGGATGCCAGCAAACCTGGCAGGGTCATCCAGGTAAAGAGCAAAAATATTTTTTGACTAAAACAAAGCATTTTATCTTACTAAAATACTAAAATATCCTCTAGTAGTACATCCTCATATTAAATACAGGTGTTCAAGTCAATTTTAGGTTCCAGGTATGATCCTGCAGGTCCTGATCCTCCAGGTCTCCAGAAATCTTTAAAAGGCTCCTGTGGCCGCAATTTTTGACTTAGAGACTTCAAATTTTTTCCCGCCGACCGCCGACTGCGGCGGCTGGCAGCTGCCAAGTACAGCTTCGGCCGCTGAAATTTATATTTTTATATTTCAAATATAAAATTTACATAAAGACATACATTTTCTGCAAAAAAAATTTTATTCTAGCTTCAAAAATAAAAAAATTACAGCCGTTTGAAATTTTTAAGTAAAAAAGGACCTAAAAACAAAGGTTGTTAAATAAAAGGGTGAAGGAAGCGAAAATTGACCTTGACTTACTTAAGGTCGGAAATTCATCATAACACAGGGGACTTGCACAAAAATTTTTAGCCCTCTAGCTCTAATAGGAACTGAGATAATAGGGGGGGGGGCGTTGAACGCCCCCCCCCCCCCCGACTGATTAAGGTGCGGCAAGGGGCCCGACTGTAAAGGGTTAAGGGGTCGTTTATGTGAGAATGACTTTTGTAAGTAAAGTATAGGAAGACAAGTTGTAAGGGTAGTTTATCACCAAACCATCAATCAAATATTTTCAAAATTTATTTTAAACAAAATATATTTCATACAATCATGTTTTATTCATAGAAAGATAAAAGTAAATTCAAATTATTTTAATATAAAAGTACCAGGATATGTGTCTCTCCAGTGAAGGTTTAGATTTTTTTTGGAGTAGGATACCACCACCAAACTGAGAGATATTTCCCAAAGAAAAAAAATCCAGCCCCATATTTTTTTTACATTTTCTTTCCACTCCCACCCAATCATCAATTGTAATAACGATTGACCTATCGATTTCAAACTTTAAATGAAGATTTCTATAAAAATTAGGTATGATCGAAGAAGATTAGCAATTCTATAATCGTTATCAGAAAGTCCGTACGTTAAAACACGCTGATTTTTAACTTTTTTTTTGACAACAACCCTATTTGTGATATAATTATTCCTTGCATCTGATTATATAATAATAATTTCCAAGACAACAAGGTACGATATTATAAGCGAGGCATCTGTAAAGTTAAATATTAAAAATGAAAGTATGTACTTTTACAGTATTCACGCAATTTTGCAACAAATTTATATACAATTTTCTTTAGACTTACAAATTAATGTTCTGCTTATTAAGTTCTGATACAAGAGTTATTGCTCGTTTGTTCTTCATTCTAATTTTGGAGCTTTTCTTTATGGATGTTTCCATCCTTGTTTAAAAGTGCATACCTGTAAAGTTCCACCAACAATAAAAGTTGGAATAGCTTTGACAACTGCCTGGCCCAGTCCTTTCAAACGAGACTTGTCGGAGTCAGCCTAATGTGTGATATTCATTCAGTTATATAAAGGGATAAGACTAGCGTAGATAAATTGATGCACACTCCCATTGATGATATATAGAAATACCACTTCTGTAGATTACAGTTGGTGGTTTAAACGTCCAAACACTCGATAAAACATCCAAAATAAGGTTTAATAAAAGTACACAAAGCTGTTAAGCCAACGAATAAGAAAACTACAACGACTAGTAAGAACCCAATGCCCCCTCCCACATAAAGTAATAGACATTATTTTATGTTATTCTAACTAATTAGTTTTTTTACTAGTAAAGTCTATAAATATAAATAATTTAATGAAATCCTTCCTGAGATTCGGCCTGTTCACTGCCTCGCATCTCACTGCCAAACTTGAGATCACTGCCACCGCGGCTGCTGCGCATATCACTGCGCATGTCTGCACGCATATCACTGGCCTGACTACCACGTGGAGTCTTGTCTGGCCCCAACTGTACAGGTGGTTCAAATCTTATGCTTTATTATTTAAAGATACAGCAAATAAATCTACCCCTCAAAGTGGATAATTTTATTATGAAGGGGGCCAAATAAAAAATTCTCACAATTTTGGGGTGCCGTTTAAGGGGAATATACATGCCTTTACCCCTTAACTCCTTGGTCGTCCCACAGTGAGCCCAGGAATCCAATTTTGTGGAAAAAATTAATAACTTCCTTATTTTTCAACCAAATCAAACAATTTTTTTTTTAATTAAAAGGTTTTTATAGTATTTTTTACAAAATTAACAAGATTACCCCTTCCTCCCTCTCTAGATGATTGGGGGGTCAAAATATCACCCCCAAAAATTGGTTTTTGGTCGATTTTGACCCAGGCCACTTTGAATGAACATCACGGCCAGGGAAGTGATGGGAAAAAAATTGTGCAAAATAGCAAAGATGGGCAATGGCCCAGTGTGTCAGGTGACATGTGTCCTAGGCCTGTCAGCCAAGCAGTCTGGCCGCACTGGCATGCCAAAAATCCTCAAAAACTTCAATTTTTGACAATTTTTGCGACCTTTAACTGCGGCTGTCGGCCAAACGGCCGGTCAGACCACCTCCGGCCGCACACCCGCGAATCCGGCTTGGAATGACCTACAAAAAAGTGGTAATACACGTGGCTGCGCCACAAACACACGCCGCCCTGTGTGCAAAAAACACGACAAAAAATTGTCATTTTTTTGGTGTGCTAACTTTGCCGCCAATTAAAGGACGGAAGGCGGCCGGCAATTATCTCTGATTTCTTCTGATTGCAGATAGAACCGGCCATTGTGGTTCTAAAGATACCTTTAGATTTCTGGTAGCCCCTCCAGGAGGCCCTCAGGGTCCAATACACAAGGGCATAGTAAAATTTTATTTTGAGGTGCTCTAACTTTTCCACCACTGGTGGGAAAATTTTATGCCATGATTTTTTGGAAAGGCATTTTGCCAGATTTTTAACCTGTAAAAGGATTTTTCTCTATAATGAAATCCGGCAACAAATTATATAAGGATTATACACTAAAAATAGCTTAAAACGACCTTTACAAAAATATCTATAGAGGTTAAGCAACTAAGTGAAAGTTTATAAGACCAATGGGATCCTCTTATATATTGCCTAATTAATGCTAGAACTTCATCCTAAAAATTTTTACCTCGTTGCTAAAAAGATCAAGGTATTTGAATCAGAGCTTAAAAAAATATTCAACGTGCTTTTTTTTGCATTTTCACCAACTTTCTTTAATATGGATTCAAGAGGTTTTTTTATACAAAACTATTTAGTTTCTTGTTATCCAGCGTTAGATAATTGCATGACGGTTCTAAAATGGTATTACATTACGTCCTAAGTTAATATTTGATTAAATGGCAAGTAAAACAAAAAAAAATTTAAAAATATTTTTTTTGGGAGATTTTTGTATCTAAATTTCGTGAATTCCAGGGTAACAACTTCAGAAGGCCATAAAAACTTAAATTTTTTAAATTTTTCATTTATTTAAAATGGCAAACCTCCTCTAATATGATGAATTTTAACATGGACTTTTAAAATAATTGATTTTCTAAAGTTCGATTTTGGGCATAAATAATTTTTTCCACAAAGTTGGATTCCTGGGCTCACTGTGCGTCCATGATGAACAATTCAAAACAATTTGTGTATTTAGAAAGAGGTCAATAATTATTAATGCAAAAATTTATTTTTTAAATTAAAAGTATAAGATTTTCCTTTGAATCTCTACCATCTCTAAATGAAATAATTTGGATATTATTAAACAAATTATAATTATTCAAGAATAGCATCAAAGTAAAACAAAAACAAACCATTGAATTCTAGTTATATTTCTGAAGATTACAAAATAAAGAGAAGGAAATTCGATAATAGTTATTTCTCGCATCGTATTATAAACGGCTTTCCGCGGTTTTAATCTTTTGATTGTATATTTTTATATTCGTAGAAAGCTGGATATAATACGATGCTAATAATACATTTCTTATGGATGAGAACCGGTTCCTATCCACCGGATTCGAATGAATACGAGAAAATATATTGCTCAAATTTTCATATATACTAACTAACATACATCCTACTAATTTGGCAGATAGGCATCCAATTATTACATAGAACGATTGGAAATTTTTTTCTCGTATGGCACGGGCTAAAAAACTGGTTTTAATCTTATGATTGTACATTTTTATATTTGTAGAAAGCTGGATATAAAACGATGCTAGACATAGTTTTTTCATATGGATGAGAACCGGTTCCTATCCACCGGATTCGAATGAATACGAGAAATAACTATTCTAATGTTCTTACAAAAACAGTTATGTACACACTGACAAACAGACAGACATTTAGAGACCATTGCATTGCAGTTCATGGGGCCATAAAAATCACGAGAAAGCATTAAAAAAAAATATTTGTATTGTTGAAAAAAGTAAAAACTGTTTGCCATTTGTTTGTTTTTTAATAAAGGATATGAAATAAATCTAAATACACTTAGTTTGAGAAACATTTCTCTATTAGCAAATGACGAAATTTTAAAAATCTTACTTTGATGAGACACTACTTCTTCTAGAGGATGCAACACTGCCAGTCATGAGGTTGACCGCCTCTATCATATCTGCACGGTCCAGTACCTCAAAAGCCTTCATGGATAAATGGATTTAGAATATAATAATTTTGGTCAGTTCGTTCATACAGTTGGGGTGAAGATCATAATTGTCATTTTATGAATAAACAACATATTATTTTTATGTAGGAACTTTTTTGTCTAAAGCTAAAGATCTCTTAAAATGCTGGTCCAAATTATTGTACTTTTCAGGGAAGCTTTATAAGATGGTACTAAATCTTCTTCCTGCCTACACTGCCCTTTACAGGCGCGAAGCAACTAGTTAGTTATATTTACCTGTAAACACATGGGGTGTAATATTTCTTCCTCAGAGCTTGGTATAATAAAGGACATCTTGTACATTGGCTTCCATTTTCCCTCCAGATGCACATACCTGTAATATTATGATTTACTTTTCAATTAAGTTATAGAGTAGAGGAGACAACAGTTGCTAAGCTATATTTGAAGCATTTTATAGTGCCTATAAAAAAAGGGGACGAATTTAAAACTTTTGGCCGAAACGTCCGAATGACGTCATGTTAGAATAATGAAATATTCTAATATGACGTCATTCGAGATACTTTGGCCAAAGTTTTTATATTTATCCCTTTTTTAATTTGCACTTTAAAGAGCGTGTACTTTTCAAAACTGAATTTTTAATAGAAACAACATCAAAGTTAAGAAAATTATTAAGGTATTTTCTTTCATCCTTTTAAAACAATATACCTACTTCAAATTATACTATTACATTTTTGATGGTTTAGAATTTCTTATAGGGTGTGCTTTTTACAACAATATGAATTTGATCTTTTATGGTATAATGAAATAATATGTTAATTTTACCTTCCTGTCACTTGCTTTACAACTAAAGGTATTTCAAGCTCCTAAAATATGAAATAACAAGGATGATAACGTCCAATATGGTTGCAGGGAAATAATATATTATAACAGAGTAAAGTTAATATGTTAGATGATGGGTATTGTAGACGGTTGTCCATTGATAGAAAAGTGACAATTTTCATATTCAATTCCTGTTTTGTTGGCCCAAAACACCGAAGGTCCAGGCCAACAAAGTATGAAGTGATTCTATAATTTTGCCTTTTTTTCGTTACAATATTTTATAACACATATTTTTTTCAGTACTGCTAAGAACTAGTTTAAATCCAGCGGACATGAATCGGATTTAGAACCGTACAGGAAAATATAAAAATAGAAATTGTATTAAAACTGACAGACAGACATATTTAAAGAATAGATTTAAATCCTGAAGCTTTGCTCCAAGATATATTATTTTGTAGAGAAGTTTCTGAGAGAATAAAAAAATTGTTTGTTTGGTTTCGATGCGCAGAAGGTTATAATTCAATTTGTTAATATTTTACTGCAGAATATTTCTGTTCTAGCTTTTGTTTGTGTTTTCTATGTTTGTGTGTTTTCCAGGGGAGGAAGGGGACATTGGGTTGTTTATCATACCAGTCCCCATAGTTTTCTAATAACGTTATATTTTCTGTTGGCTTCTGGTCCCCAAAGTTTTATGATGACGGTTTTATTCGTTTGCTTAACATTAACAACTTTTGGAACTTACATTGAATTTGATTGGTTGGTTTATTAAGTTGAGCGTCAAAAACTTTTAACCACTAATTGTAATTTATAGAAGGGTAGATACATCAATTTATCGGTCATTGTCTTATCCCTATAGATGTCAGTTTTATATTTTTTTAAACACGCAATATAATTACAAAGTCTGTCTTTGTCCTGAAGCTACTTTGTCCTGAAGCTACTTTGTCCTGAAGCTACTTTGTCCGAAGCTACTTTGTCCGAAGCTACTTTGTCCAAGATCCTTTTTACCTTATCACTCCCTTTGGCTATATTAGGGGGATATAGACCCTTGTCAAGGGGTGTGAAGAGGAGTTTTTGGGGGTGGATACCTGGGGGGGGGGGGGGGGGGTGTTTACAACCCCCCTGCTGTACACCTCTGGATAGGATAATACACAGCAATATATGTAGAAGTACATCCTTGTTGATTATAAACAAAATTATCCATTCTAAAGAATATATCTTTTGGACTACAATGAAGGGCATGTACAGTTTTCAACCAAAAGGAATTAGAGAACGTTTTTATGAAAGTTTAGGTACATGTAAAAATTACATTCCAATTTCTCATCCCTCCCTTCTTTCCTTGTGTTTACCTTTTGTTTCTTCTCCTCTTTCTTATCCTCGTTGGGTGCTTGTAGGGAACTCTGAGCTGCTGCCTCTATTATTTCCTATTTAATAATTATGTTTTAATGGGTACCCAAGTTAATAGCATAATTAGTAACGTGTCGGCGTCCTGTCAGGGAGATGTCAGGTTCAAGTCTAGACCACACCAAGTCTTCCTTGAACCTGTTGGGAAAAACGCCCCTAGAGGCTAGGGGAGTAGCCGCTCGTTAATTTAAAAGTGCAAACAAAAAAGTTTTAACTTAGTGCAAAATTGCGTAAATACAGGATTTTATTTAAGGACATGCTAATATCGTTAGAACTTGATTGTTGAAATATAAAATCGATAGGAATATTATATCATGTCTAATTAACGTAAAGAGCTAACTGTTGCATACGGATGTACAGACAATTAATATAAAGGGTGTGCAAAAAAAAATGCGGACTTTTTAAAAATTGAAATTGCGCGGCTTGTGTTAATAGTAGAAATATGTTATGCAAATCGTTAGAACCGGTATGAACTCTAGTTTTTGGAAATATAAGAACGGATCCTGTGCTACGTATAGTTTAGGAGCTACGTGGTGAAATGTCCCTATTGCATTAAAACTTCTACTTATATTTCCAAAAACTAGAGTTCATAGAGTTCATACCGGTTCTAACGATATGCATAACATTTTTCTATTATTAACACAAGCCGCGCAATTTCAATTTTAAAAAAGTCCGCATTTTTTTGCACACCCTTTAGAAAAGCTTCGCTTTTAAAAAGTGTTAAGTTACCTTATCAATTTGCCAGATGTAAATACAATTCTCCCTACCACAACTCATAAATTGCTGAGGCACATTTCCTAAAAAAAAAAGAAATAATATGGTAATACAAAATGATAAGAATACCTAACCTGGATACTAATATGTTTATATATGTATTCAAAGTCTTTTTTTTCAGGGATATTTGTAAAATATTTTGTTTTAAAAATATGAATTTAGTGTACCTTTGACTTTATAATAGCGTTTAACAAAATCTTTCTCGCAACTTTACTAACATTTTACGGATGAGATTGATTATTTATCACATGGTATTAAAGATATCTTTCTATGAATATTAAAATTAAAAATATAAATTTTAATGCAAAATTGGTATAGATTTTATGACTTTTATTTTAATACGAAACTGTACATGATTTCTGAGAACCGATTCTATTAAATCATATATTAATTAGTTTTTATGTCATACTGGAAATTAATTTACCACCATACGGGTCTATTTTTTAACCGTTTACCTGTATTCTCCTTTGGAAAAGAACTTTCTTGGTCAAATTTTATTGTCCTAAATAAAAAAATATGATAGAAAATGAATCCGTCTGTAACAAATATATCAGCAATAATTAATCTGTTTTGTATGGTTTTTTTTTCTTCAAAAAGTCCACTAATTATCTAAATAAAATGTATACGAGTCACATCATACTAAAGTTGTTAAAATATTCAATAAATACTTTGAGCAAACAATAATAATACCGACTCGGCGGACAAAAATAGATTACAAAATTGGCAGATTTATATAAGCTTCAAGCATTAAAAAAATGGTTAGAAGTAAAATATTATAATAAAAGAATAGAGGGGCTATATGTAACTCTTCTCATGGGGTGGAGACCCCTTTCCGACTTACAATAGGGTCTTTAAATATCAGCCAATAACGTCAGAAATGTTAACACAGACAAATTAATAAAAAATAGCAGAATAGTTATTTCTCGCATTGTATTATAAACGGCTTTCCGCGGATATAGAATGTACAATTATAAGATTAAAACTAGTTTTTTAGCCCCGAGGTGCTGAAGGTACATTTTTATATTCATAGAAAGCTGGATATAATACGATGCTAGACATAGTTTTTTCGTATGGATGAGAACCGGTTCCTATCCACCGGATGAATACGAGAAAATAATTTGCTAGCAGAAGAAAAAGGTACCCACCTCTTAAGTCAGGTAGTTGTCTGGTTATACATCTATACTTATAGCTTTATTTGTAAAATGTTCTATTTTCTAATTATTGTTTTAAAATATTTTTTAAACAGATATTTAATAATAACCTTGGAATCCATTTTATATCCATAACTTCTTCCTCATGTCCATACTCTAAAACAAGGATGACAACATCCATAAAAGCGAAGCTCTGAAACGATATGACAGACGAACATTAACTTTTGTTGAGTGTCAGAACTGAATATACAAAATATGAAAATATAAGGCTTGACAAAATTTTACGTAAATTTGTTGCAAAACTTCATAAATACAGAATTCTGTTTAAGGACATACTTACATTTTTAATACTTGATTATAGAGATGCTTTGCTCATAATATTGTACCTTATCGTAATAGGAATCAGTAATAAAAAATCTAATCAATCGGATATTTTTATCACTTAAAAAATTGTTATTAAAAAAGTAAAAAAATTCAACATGTTTAAAATGGACGTACGGACATTCTGGTAACGATTATAGAGTTGCTACGCTTTCTTAATCGTAGCTAACTACTACAGGAATCACCATGCAAAGTTTGAAATCAATAGGATAATTTTGACATGCCTAAATTAACGAATAAAAGCTAACTATCTCGGACGGACGGACCTACCCTAATTATAGAAAAGCTTCGCTTTTAAAAACATATAAAGTAAATTCTTTAATTGGTGCGTGTATGTAAATTTACCAATGTGGTTGTTATCCTTGCCAAATAAAAGGGATCACTTCTCATAACAATGAAAAAAGAGAGTGAATATACGAAAGCTTCAAGAAATTCAAAAAATAACGTTATATCTTTAAAAGCATGACTAACATACAGACGGATGTATAGATTAGATGCGCAAATATCACAGGATTCTTCACCAGAATTTTCAGCTGTCTATCTTTATTACCAGCTGATAAAATCACATTTCCCTCATAGCGTTACGGACTGACAGACGGACAGACAAAGTGAATTGTTAAACAAGACCATTTACTCATACACCCTTTATTATAAAAAAAACCCAATATTTAAATTGAATCAAATTGTAGAATCTTAAGATTTTAGCCGTACTAATCTTTTTCAAATACTGCATTTTAATATAAACTTAGTTTTGTCGCCATCTGTTGATTTGTTAAGATTTTGAATTCTTAATTACCCAGGGATCTCAGGGGATAAGACAATGAAAGAAAAACTGGTGTGCAATCCCATTGTTAAAAACAAAATTACTTCTTCTTTGGTTACAATTAGTGGTTGAAACGTTTAAACACTTAACT
Source organism: Acartia tonsa (assembly GCF_053477335.1). Classification (NCBI taxonomy): domain Eukaryota; kingdom Metazoa; phylum Arthropoda; class Copepoda; order Calanoida; family Acartiidae; genus Acartia; species Acartia tonsa. Next base: position 16,844,353 of record NC_137265.1, read on the forward strand.
CGATGAACCAAGCAATCAAAATTCAATAAAAGTCCCTAAAGTTATGAAGCCAATGAATAAGAAAACGATATTATAAAACTTTGGGGACTAGTGCAATAAAAAGCCCAATGTCCCCTCCATCTCTGATAATTATCAGTGTCATAGATTTATATTATTTTAGCAGTTTCCTTCCATATGTCAAGAGAGAAGGTAACCCTACTTTTAAAAAAACCTCAATAGAAGCAATGCTTTTTTGAAAAGATAAAAAGTAAGGTATACAATTTTTTTTAGAGTAGAAGACTTTGTAATAAAAGCAGGAGGCATGAAAATAGCTCAAAACCACCCCAAAGCTTAAATCTAAGAATAAAATAAGCTAAAAACCATCATTGGCCCTATATGAAGCTTTCCTAAGAAGGAGTACTAATTCAGTTCACAGCTAACTAAATTTTAAGCTTAAAACAAAAAAAACCTTGCCACTTTATATAATACGACAAAAAGGTATATTTTGGTCAAAGTAAATTTTACTTTTTAAAAAATAGTTTTTAAATTATGATACAAGGAAATAAGTTTACAGTTTTTTTTATGACCGGCGTAATGAAGAAAAAAAACTTCTTCTAAACTTTAGGTGGACAATTCTAAAATTTGCTTTAAATTTGAATATGATTAAAAGTTAGAACTGTGTGAATAAGCCAGGATCAAAAGGGATAAGACATTGGCCGATAAAGTGATGTACATCCCCAATTAATAATGATATATAAAATTATCCCCTCTGTAGATTATAATTAGTGGTTGGGCAATCATTATAATAATCCAACCAAAAAAAAACCCAACGAATTAGAAAACATTATTTAAAACTTTTGTCCCTTCCTTCCCTGGCGAATTATATAGTCGTCATGTGTTGACAACAATTTTATATAACAACACTTTCAACTTAATTGGATGATACTATTTTAAGAACTTTCAATGAGGAGCTATTGTATTGGTGAACAGTACTTTTAGTAGTTTTTTAAAACAGATAAGGAAGGCTTTTTCAGTTTTAATGTAAATGAACCTTCTAAACTTCTCTTAGACATTTTTTTTATTCTCTCAATGATACCCTGTTGAAGTGTTTGATTAAAATTATTACCTAATGCTCTTATGGGCCTTACTACACTCTACATTGTGGTGAAGGTTACAGATAAACAGACAGACATCTAATCTTTTTTACATACCTTATAATTGCATTACCTATAGACAAACAGACAGACATCTAATCTATTTTACATACCTTATAATTGCATTACCTATAGACAAACAGACAGACACCTAATCTATTTTACATACCTTATAATTGCATTACCTATAGACAAACAGACAGACACCTAATCTATCTATAATACAAAGTAGAATGATGTCTGTCCGGCTGTCCGTCCGTCCGTCTGAAGCTTGAGATCTCGGTAACCACTGAACCGATCGGATTCTACTCATCAGGGAATATACCTACTGGTCCTGTGGTGGTTTTAGGCTATTTTTTTTAAAATGAAACTTTTTTTTGAAGATTTCCTTGGTCCTTTTTTGTTGTTGAAGATTTCCTTGGTCTTTTTTTTTATTTTTTTGCCGAAGATTTTCTTGGTCCTTTTACGAATTTCGCCTTAATTTTTTTTGATCACCTCTTGGGGCAAAGCCCCTAGAGGCTAGGGGGGAAGCCGCTAGTTTTACATATCTTATGAATGCAATTACCTATAGCTGTCTGTGCACTCCAGTGAATGATTGGAATAAATCCATTCTCTCTACTCCATTCTTCTCCCTCATCTCCTTAAATGAATTGTTCTGTTAAGTTAAAACTTTGAATGTAAATAGAATCAAAAATAATTAGGTACGCCTATCACTTTGATAGGTTATCCTGCGTAGAAGATAGGTGAGAAAGAGTATATTTCAGCTACAACCTACTAATTTCATTTCATTTCTTTTTTTATTTCTACATTATTTTTTAGAATAATACTAAAATTAAGCACAAAAGAAGTATCTAGAATTATTTAATTATTCATTTAATATTAACATCTGCCACAGACTTCCAAGAGGGGGAGGTGTAAAGAATTGTTACTCTCTTCAAATTTTAGAACCACTTATTTTACCTCAATTATTGCACAAAAAAAAACATTAAAATACATTAGATATACTTTCTAAAACCTTTCGACCCCTCTTTTTACCCCCCCCCCCCTCAAAAAGCTTAGACGTCCTTGATACCTGCTTCCATCTTCTTCTCATCCCATGTACAGTCTCCAATGTATAATTTCTAAACAATAATTTTTTTGTTAAAAAAGTATTATTTACAACATTTTATTTTGCAAATTTGTTAAGGAAGTTTGTATCAATTTATTCATTTAGTTTTATACACAAAAATCCTTAAAATAAAGTAAAAGAATCACTGTGTGTCCGCGTGTGTGTTTGTCCGTCTGTACTTAAGAATGATATGATTGTACTTTACAGCGAGGCTTCTCATGCTTCCTGGGAAGGTTAATAACTATTTGGGGGGAAGGTACCACCCCCATCCCAGGAAAAATCGCCCCTACAAAAAATTGTTCCCTCCAAAAAAGATTTCTTTTCCTCTTCAAAACTAAAAGTAAAAGTAAAGGGTCTTCTTCCCCTATTCAACCATTCCCTCAAGTTTCCCTAGAGGCCTCTAGGGGCGTAGCATAAAAAAGAAACCTTTATCCAGTCTTGAATGTCCCATATGACAATTTGTCCATTGGCAAGTCCACCCAACAGGGTTGCCGGATCTGAGGGATGCCAGCGCATCAACATTACATCATCTGGACACCTGGTTGAGATTTTTTTAGAGCAATATGAAGTTTTTAAATTATATCTTTTTTAAATATTACCTAATTGAAGTAGCTTTTTGTTTATAAATGTATAAAAAAAATAAAGGAAACAATTAAATCAATTAAAACTAGGGTTGGGCCGGATATCCGGCCATTTTAGATGTCCGGCTGGATACCGGATATTTAAACTATCCGGATACTGGATATCCAGATGATTTATAAAGCCAGATCTTCGGTGATTTGCCGGATATTATGCTATTTTTATTAATTGGCCGGATACCGGATATTCGGCATTAGAAATCAGCCGGATATCCGTTATCCGACCAATAAAGTATCCGGCCCAACCCTAATTAAAACAATCTTATTTACAAAACAAATAATTACCTCAATAACAGCTGAGGATATATAAAGTGTTTAGTACTCCAGATCATCACATAATTGGGAGCTAATAATCTTTTTGTCAAAGAATCCATATAGTCATCATAACTAAAATATATAAAGCCCAGTTCACAAAAGACAAAGGTCGACATCTGGAAATTTTAGGTCGACCTGTAGAAGCCTTAGGTTGACCGATTTTATAAAGGTATTTGAGGGTTGTACTTGTTTAGATTGACCTACAAAAAAAATCGGTTGACCTTTAAAAGTTTTTGTGAACTGGGCATATGTCTATACAATCATTATAAAATGGTGTTATTGGCCTAATTTTAATTTTTTTTTTGGATATAGTTATCAAAATTAAATTTTCCGTCCTTGTGAGGGATTTTTGTATCTCTTGATGAAAGGACAAGTAACGTTTTGGTGTTTTTGGTCCGATTTTCTCAATTTTTGTGGATAATAATATCAAAACTAAATATCCCATTGTCAGTCTGTCAGTCTTCATCTTTAATATAAAGTAGAACGATGTCTGTCTGTCTGTTTGTTTGTCTGTCTGTTTGTAGCGAAGGATCTCGCTAACCGCTGAACCGATCGGGTTCTCCTTTACAGGGTAGCTTCTCATAGGTCCCGGGAAGGTTTATAACTATTTTCTTTTCTGAAACCCCCCCCCCCAATAAAAAAAATTTTATTTTAAAACTAAAATTAAAATAGTGGGGTCGACTACACCCCCCCCCACAAAAAAAAAAAAATTCTCCCTCACCAAACTTTTTTTTTCTTTTTCTTTTAAATCTAATATACGAAAAATTGGTTTGATCAAACCTCTTAGGGCAAAGCCCCTAGAGGCTAGGGGCGAAGCCGATAGTACTAAATATAAAAAAATTATAAATTATAAAAATACATGAGCTAGGTTTTAATATTTAAACATATACTCTTTAAATCTCCTTTTCTTATTCTTTTCCATTAATTTTTGTACATTTGGATGCCGTCATCCTTGTTTTGATTCTAAATCATTTTGAATTCGCTTACCTCAAATTTTCAATGCATGACATGGCAACAATGTGAGAATATTTGCTATGCCACTCAACTGCCTAAAAATTTAATAATTTAAGCAAGGGTATTGTGACACTTTTTTACAATTACAGAAATAATGTAAGTTAACTATTAGTTCTTTTATACTATCCTCTTTTTTTTTATCCTACTAGAGGCTGAGCCTCAAGTACCTAGAGGCTCTGTAATCTGTATTAAAAAATTTTAAAATAGCCTTAAACCTTCTTAAGACTTGAATCTTAAAATAAAATAGCCTTATACCATCCAATGAACCATGTAAAGGTTCCCTAAAATGATGAATTCAATCGGTTCAGTAGTTATCAAAATCTTAAGCTACAGACAAAAAACCTAGTATTGTATATATCAGGATTTGTAGGGTGCGCAAGTATAGCAATCACTGAACTGTAGAATTAACACAGTGCGTTCGACGATGCTTTGACTTTTGTGTCAGAACCTAAATTGGGACATAGTGCATTTTTTTGCCCTAGGTTAGGTAACTTCATTTCACTTTTCAATAAAATCTAAAATGCAGCCGTTTTTGAGAAAATTAGATTTGAAAATTTCAAGTTTAATTTTCACCCCTATGAGTTACCGCATAAGCATGACAAGAAAAGTAAAGATTGTTTATTTAAAATTTTTAACAACTTCGCTTTTATAAAGTTCTTCATAAAACCACTCCTGAAGTGAGTTGATTCATGGCCATTTTTATCAGTTGCTTTGCTAAGGTCACGGAAATTTAAATAAATCATATATAGAAGGGTTTTACGAAAGACTTCATTAAAGCAAATTTGTTAAAAATTTTAAATAAATAATCTTTGCTTTTCTTGTCATGATTATGTTGTAACTCCTATGGGATGAAAATTGAACTTGAAATTTTCAAATATAATTTTCTCAAAAACGGCTGCATTTTAGATTTTATTGAAAAGTGAAATGAAGTCACCTAACCTAGGGTAATGAAATGCACTATGTCCAATTTAGGGTCTGACACAAAAGTCAAAGCACCTTCGAACGCACTGTGTTAATGACAAAACATATGGAAACGTTTCATCCATGTGTATTATATCTATTGTCAAATGTTTACAGAATATCAAATTTACCTTAACTCGTTTATTTCTTGAGAATATAAGATCAGAAAGTGATAGATGTTCTACTAATCTATCCTCTATTCTCTCCTCTACATAGTCTCGCATGTAAAACATCTCAACTTCTTCTCGAATATTTCCCATAATATCTCCCTAAATGGATGTAAAATATCCGTGGATATTATGACAGGAGAAAAGGAGTCGTAAATCTAGGTTACTATTTCCCTTGTCAGTAATTAGTCAGTTCTTTAATCCAGAAGAATTGAAGGGGATGGGGTCAAGGGGATGAATCGTTATTTTAGCCTGCTGGGTGGATCACTTTATTAAAGAACATGAAAATCTGGTGTAATATCCAAGTAATAAAATATCTATTTCTCACTATTACATATATGTAAATATATTTACTACCGGTTACATTCCTAGAGGCCTTAAGAGGCACTTGTGAGATGGGAAAGGAGTAGGTGGCTACTTTACAAATTTTAAATCTTATTTTAAAAAGAAAAGAAAAACTTTTTGAGATGTAACTTTTTTTCTAGGAGAGATTTTATTGGGAGTTTGGGGTTACCCTCCCCAGAACCAGTCCAGAACATTTAGGAGAATCATTTCGGTTAAACGTTTAGTGAGATCTTACACACAGACAGACATATATACACACATCCTGTTACTTTAATTTAGGCTTTTTTTACCTCTTCTTGAGCTTCATTAACAAGTTTTTCTGCTTGTTCCAGGAAAGCTTTGAAATCCTCAGATGCCATTGTTTCCTTCATTTCATCCTCAGAAAATGCCCTAAAAAATTGTTTAAATAGTTTTTGTGACTTTTTTAATGGTGCAGCTTTTATGGCACATTTTAAGAGGTACGCGACTAATATATTATATATATACTTAAATCTTTATAAATGTAAAGAAGAAGGGGAAAAAACTCATATTATGATACTGATACTTAATGTTTTACAAACACTTTATCTTATTTGTAGGCTTTCAAATGAAGTTCACTTTTATTAAATTTTGATTGGTTGTTACATACTATCATTGTCCAAACTTGTCCACCAATTATAATAATCTCCTTATAGGGGTAACTTTATTTATCTTAATCCATCAATTTATCAACAATTTCATGTTCCTTAAAACACTGCTATGTATTTAATTCTTGCAGTAAAGGTACTCTATACATCTATGATGATAAATTACCTTGATTCATACTGTATATACACATTTTTTGGATGTGTAAGATGAGTTTGAGTGCCACTTTCTTGCAGGACAGGTACTGCCTGCATCCCCCTGTCCATACACCGTACCTCACCCCACTTGGTTGTGTCCTACAATAATGGATATTTGGATATATAAGTTGGAAAGAATTTTAATGTTAGAGGGAGATTTGAAATCTGCATCAAATTTTAAGGAGTTTTTTTTTATAAAATTTGTTTTTTTTGTATAATTCTTTATCTAAAAGCGGAAATACAATTTAAGTTAATTAATTTTTACATCTGTGATTGGTGGATTGAAAATTATCTGCGCTCTGATAGTTTCCAATCCACCTATCCTATTGGTCAAAATTTATGAACTTAAATTGTATTTCCGCTTTTAGATAAAGAATTATACAAAAAACTAATTTTATAAAAAAAATCCTTAAAATTTGATGCAGATTTCAAATATCCCTCTAACATAAAAAAATAAAATTCCTTCCAATTTATATATCCTAATGGATATACAATAGGTGGATATTGAGACAGGGGAATTTTGTCGTCAATTTAGGTTTGCTATATAGTCATCAGATATTAATCAATTCGTTCCTCCGTGATAGGGGAGGGAATATTTTATTCAGAACAAAAACTATTTTGACTTTAAAAGTTTAAATATTGAGTATAAAATGCAGTGACGCAAAATCTTTTAATATTGTATATTTTAGATAAGCAGAAGCTAAGATCCTAGAGGTTAAGGATGGCACCACTTGTTTTTAAATATGTTATTTTGTCCGTATGTAGCTTTATTGGGTACCTGGAAAGCGAGACAGCTGACATACCCATCTTTAACATCATCACAATTTCTGTCTTTGAAATCATATCCGGAGGATTTTCTTGGAGCCAGCTTTATGGTCAGGTGAATCCTTAATATAATGGATATAAAATATATTTGGATATTATAACAGGGGAAAAATTGACGTCAATTTAGGTGGCAAACATGGACATTATTAATCAGTTTGTTTATCCAGTAGGAGTGGAGTGGAGTGGCAAATCAGATTTGCAATTGGCTTGAAATTGTGTTACAAATTAATCTTTCCCTCACCCCTTTTTGCTAAGCAAGTTAACTTATTTTACAGAAAATGGTCTCTTTTCAAGTTAGAACATGAGAAAGAAAGCTAAGCTAAACTATTGAGACGGTCAGACTAACGAACATGAACAGATACAAAGTTTAAAATTGAATATGGTTTTGAAGTCTGAAAAAATTATGTTAAAAATTTGTTAAACAACAAATGAGTATTATTTCTAATAATATGTAAGGTACATAAATCAATCTTCTGTATTTGGTGGCTTTAATATTGGGAGAAACTGCAGTATACCTGGGTCTGGAATCTTGTACCCAATCATTTTCTATCTCTTGATCGCTGCCAAGATTCTAAAATAAATTTTTCATATTTTAACATACATGAAAAATGTACATTATGAGCTTTAAAAAAATTAAATCTTTTAAAATCATGAAATTTTGTCAAAGATTTTACCGTCCATGTTTTGGGTTGGGGTGGTTGGTATGCATAGGTTGTCTGCAGATCCAATAATCCTGATTCCCGTGTCTCCTCTCTTCGTTGGTATTCACTTACAGAGTCCTACAACATAAAGAAATACTCATAGCGGGTATCCTGTCCCGATTTTGAATTGGGTCTTTAAATCAGCTAATAGCATCAGATATACACAATCAAGTCCTTACAAAAGAACAGAGAGTAATTTGGAACGAAAAGAGTCTCCAACACTTGGGCCAGAGAGTTGGCTTGATTATATATCTATTTTCAAACATTTATTATATTATTAAGATTTTATTTTATATTAATCGTCATAGTTGAAAGTTACAAGTCTGAATGGACTATTCTTTTCAGGGATGCTTTATCATTGTCCTGGAATGGTTTACCACTATCTTTCTGAAATGGATACGGATTAAAGTAAAAGAATACAGGGACCATGAGCTATATGTTTAACTGTCATATTAAATAAAAGAAAGATGAAATATGCAAAACCTCAAAGAAAATCACGCAACCTTTAAAATAAAGGTTTATGTCTTTTGAACCATAACCGACAGACAGACGGATAAAACAATGCTTAAACAAAATGTACATATGTCATAGGAATCTTCACTAAAAATTTCAGCCGTCTATCTTCAATAGTAGCCAAGAAAATAACATTTACCCAATAGCGTTACAGACTAACTGACTGGCGGACAGACAAAGTGAATTAAACTGCGAACCAAAAAAATAGGCAAATCTAAATTTGCAGAATAGCAGCTTTAATATTCATTTAGGATGATTTTACTGTAAATATAAAATGTAGATGCATCTTTTGGTTACAAGTTTCCACCGTTAATTTTTTATTAATCAGCACTAATGAAGCACAAGATCTCAAAAACAGCATTTTTATAAAATACGGATACCTGGGTTGTACAGATGATAAAATTTGTTCCCGTAGCTTCATTAATTTCATACACCATCAACACTTCCACTACGCTCAGCTTCTGGATAACCTGAATACAGAAAGTGTCATCACTAATATAAAAACGGAAAATGATTATTTGTTTATCTGAAGCTTAAGATCTCGGTAACCGCTGGACCGATTGTGCTTCACTCTTCAGAGAATATAGCTGCGCGCTTGTCTTATTGTAAAGTAGAAATTTTTTTTTGTCTGAAGCTAAATATTTCAATATACTGATTGATTTCTCCTTTATAGGCAAGCTTCACGTAGGTCCCGTGAAGGATGAATTTAGGCTAATTTTTAGATGGTATTGGGCTTTTTTTCCGCCTCCTTTCTTACCCATTTGAATGCCGAGCCTCTAGATTTTATGGCCGAATGGTTTATATAAATAAGGCAGATTGAGGGAGATTAACTTTATAGAACATGCTCTGTGTGTGTTACAAGTACAATAGTACATGTACTACTATTAGTTATCTTGAAATATTATAGTAATAAATATACACACTTGGATCTTACACCAGATATCCATTATCCATGTTCTCTAATAAAGTAAAAAACGTAGCGGGATAAAAATTACGATTACCCCCTTTTTACCTCCTTTTCCCCATCCATACTTTTCCTACTTGATGAACGAAAAGAACAGTAAATGAGTTTCATGTAAGCATGCTAAATTGACGACAATTTTCCCCTTATCAAAATATCCACACATAATAGTACGTGTCCTGCTATTAGTTATCTTGAATATATTATAGTTCTAGATAAGATTAGTATAATTGAGCATAAAACTAATGATTGTATTCGGGTTACACAATTTACAAATCTGTTAGTCAAATTACAGCTAGACGTGTTAATTGATAAAGTGTGTTTTAACATGATTTTTTATGAAGTCCTATTTAGTAGGGGTTAAATAGTCAATACTTAGTAATGCAGTTATATCACAGTTCACATGCGCAAAAAAGACTTATTTTTTAATGCTTTTCCTGTGCATCATTGGGTCTTGGCTATTCCAGATAATATATAGGCATTTAAAGTAGGGTTAGGCCGGATATCCGGCCGGATACAGGATATTGAAACTATCCGGATACCCAACTGATTTATAATGCAGGATATCCGGCATTAGATATCAGCCGAATATCCGGTATCCGGCCAAAAAAGTATCCGGCCCAACCCTAACTTAAAGTTTTTTTTAAAGATAATCGATACCGTGACCTGAAGTGGATTCTTAAAAAACTTTTGCCCCACCAAAATCAGTGGGGGAAACTAAAATTTTAGTGGGGCAAAAGTTTTTTTTAAGAAATCACATCAGTTCTATATCCAAGCTTTTTTTATTATTACCAAAATAAAACCAATGTACATATACATTACTAGCGGCTACGCCCCTAGAGGCCTTTAAGGCACTTTCATTTTTAAAAAAAAATAATACGTAACATTTCTATGTTGCGTTCAATTTTCTACGTAAATAAATTCGATATTTTTGTGATTTCTCTTGGGAGGATGGTGGTACCCTCCCCAATGGTTATAAACCTTCCCGGGACCTATGAGAAGCTACCCTGTTAAGGAAAACCGGATCGGTTCAGCGGTTAGCGAGATCCTTCGGTACAGACAAACAAACAAACAGACATCCTGTTACTTTATTATAATAATGAAAATTTTTAAAATTTGGACAAACATAAAAGTTAACTTTATGGGAACAAAGAGGAGAGAATAATTTCTGTAAATGACACAATACTAAATATTTAGAGTTTAAATATATATTTAATTTATAAAGACTTTACTGTAAAAAAAAGTTTTTTGTATATTAACTGATATTGGCATTTATAATAGGTTTTGGTAGTTTGCAGTACGTTTGTACATCCATAATAAGTGTCTATCACTGTATAAAATCCTACTGTTCTTTTGTAATTTATAATAATTTAGCTCGTGCTTGTTCTGTTAGGGAGGGTGGGGACATTGGGCTGTTTATTTTCTATTCCCTAATAATTCTTATAATTCTTTTTCTTATTCGTTGGCTTAACAACTTTGGGGATTTTTTATTGAATTTTGATTAATTTGTTCATTAAGTTGACTGTCCAAAGGTTTCAATCACTAACTGTAATCTACAAATAGGTGTAATTCTCTGTATCATAAATGGAAATGTGTGCATATCAATTTATCGGTCATTGTCTTATCCCTTCAGATCCCAGTTGTTCTTCTTTTTTTTGGACATACTTGTCCGTGATATACATATGTTTTTCAATAGTTTAAAAAGTGCTTTATTCCAGAGAGAGAAGGAACAACGGGTTGTTTATTAAATTAGTCCCCAAAGTTTTATAATAACGTTTTCTTATTCATTGGCTTAACGACTTTAGGGACCTTAGTGAATTATGATTGGTTAGTTCATTAAGTTGAGTGTTCAAACGTTTCAACTATTAATTTTAACAACAGAAGGGGTAATTTGTGTATCATCATTGGGGATGTGCATCAATTTATCGGCCATTGTCTTATCCCTTTAGATCCCTAGCTTTATTCTCTCCTGTGTACAAACAAATCAAATATGTAACAGAAATTAGCAAAATTTAATCAACTTGTGTATGTACATATATTTATTATTAAGTCAAGAATAAAGGATTTAAAATATAAGTGTCTAAGTTCATCAGTTCGCTAAGGTAAATATAAGTTTCTCGCATGCTATTTAAGATAGATGGCTCTGATTTTAAAAAAATCATTGAGCCAGTAAGCATCCAGTAACCAGTTTACTTAGTCCATCAGTCTGTCGGGCGGGCTTCACAAACATTGAATGAGTATTTTTTATTATTAAGGTTTCGTGATTTTCTCTAGATTATTGAATATTCTCTCTCCTTCCTTTTTTTATAGACAACTGAGCATCTGCTCCATAACAGACTTTGTCCTTTTGGCCATTCATTTTTTTATGCTACGCTACTTATGGATGTTATCATCCTTGTTTTAATTTGCATGATCTGAACAATTCCTGGTAAGTTTTGGTATAAAAAAAATTCTGTGGATGAAAAGCAAGCCCTGTAATGGTATACACATCCCCGAAAACGAAGAGAAAGAGGGGACAATGAGCTGTTTATTACACTAGTCCCCAAAATTTTATATGAACCTTTTCTTATTTGTTAGCTTACCATTGCAACTTTGGGGACTTGAGTGAATTTTGATTAATTGGCTCATTAAGTCGAGTGTTTAATCGTTACAACCACTAATTTCGATCTAAAAAAGGGGTAATTTTGTGTATTATCATTTGGGATGTAAAATAATTTATCGGTCATCGTCTTATCCCTTTAAATCCCTGCTGAAAACTAGTTATAATGCATAGTTTGATATTAATCATATTTGTTGTCAGTGCCAGAGAAACTATAATTTAGGTTCATACTAACTGTTATTTTAAACTTAATTAAACCTATATACAGGGATATACAGGGATAAGACAATGGCCGATGACACACAAAATTACCCCTTCTGTAGATTAAAATTAGTGTTTAAACGTTTGAACACTCAACTTAATAAACCAACCAATTAAAATTCAGTTTAGGTCTCCAATGTTGTTGCGCCACCGAATAAGAAAACGTTATTGTAAAACTTTGGAGACGTGTGTAATAGTTAGTCTCTTTATCTCTTTATGAAACGATGTACAATCAAATCCCGTTGCAAAGATCAAATATAATTGTCAGTTATTTATACAAAAATAATATTTCAAATTTCAAATCAATAGGACTATTCCACTAGTTGAAATAACTGGACTTGGTAAACATAGAAGTGCACCCACGTTCCTATTTTTCTCATTACTGATTAATGTTTTAAATCGATAAGACTATTCCAAGATGTTTAAATAATGCTGAACATATCTGCATAAATTAAATTGATTGGAAATGTATTTACATAATATATTCAATATAAGTTGTATATAGAATCAAGGTCCAAGATTTGAAATTAATTTTGCGAATTATGACCAACAATTCATTCATTATTCTATTAAAAGCGAAGCTCTGAAACGGTAAGAATAACGTACATTAACACTTGTATAGTGTCAGAACTGAATAATCGGAATATAAATGTTTAAAAGTCGAAACAAAATTGTAAATAAAGTTGTTGGAAAACTGATCAAATACAGGATAATGTTTAAGGACATACTTACATTTATATGATTTGATTCTAGAGAGGCTTCGCTTATAAAATTGTACTTTGTTGTCCTAGTAATCAGTATTCAAAAAATATGATCAATCAGATAATTATATGACATAAAAATTTCTTGTGACAAAAGCTAAAAACAACATTTTTAAAAAAAGTACATACGGAAATTCTAGTAATTATTATAGAGTTGCTATGCTTTCTAAATCGTACCTAACTACTACAGGAATCACCATGCAAAATTTGAAATCGAAAGAACAATTCTAACATGCCTAAATTAACGAAAAAAGCTATCCGTTCCAGACGAACGGACGGACCGACCCTAATTATAGAAAAGCTTTGCTTTTAAATGGAACAATACTGGCCATAGGTAGCACATAATTAACAAGATAACAAAAAACATCAAATAGTTATAAAGCAACAAGAAAATTTACATTAAATAGATATCATTGAAATGTAATGGGAAAAAGAGTTAAGTTATAGTGCGCTTTCCCTAATAAGGCATATGGATCGACCATTATTTAACTTTTTCTTGAAATATATATGTTTATATAATAAATACACGTTAAAGGTATGGATGTGGTCCCAACTCTTCAACCTACCTCAGCAATAGGATGAAAGTCTGATTGTGCCCCCAACTTCTCCAGGTTTTCTTTGAGTAGCTTGACAGGTACAAATTTCAGGGGCTCCCAATTTGATACATCCCAGTTAATGACACAGGCAAGCTCTTCCTGAATAATAACATATAACATAAGATTCGAAGCAAATTAACTAAACAATAAGGAGCTTTTAATTAATTTTAATTCATTATGCAATAACACCTGCGGGAGCTTTCTTGCTGGGTTACCCAGTATCGAATACATCCTAACCTAACCTGGCCAAAAGTAATAGACAAACAAAAGAAAACTAAATGACCCCCCCCCCCCCTCCGTATATTTTAAATTCATTTTAAATTAGGAGTTGGAAGAAGGTTCTAGGCTAGACTAGGCACTTGAGGGAAACATTTAACAATATGATTTTAGAGCTCCTAGTGAGGTACACTCCAGGCTTGCCCATGTCTCCCTATGCTAATTATATCCATAAGTGCTATGACATATATATTTGACTCGGGTTCAAACCTTATACTTATACAAGAACACAGGGATCTAAAACGATAAGACAATAGCCGATAGATTAATGTTTATCCCCAATGATGATACACAAAATTTCCCCTGCTGTAGATGACAATTAGTGGTTGAAACGGTTTAAAACTCAACTTAATAAACAAACCAATTGAAATCAAATAAAGTCCAAAAGTTGTTAAGCCAACAAATAAGGAAACGTTATTGATAAGCTTTAGGGACTAGTGTAATAAATAGCCCAATGTTCACTCCCTCCCTGGCAATACCGATAGCGGACACTTCAGTGTACAGGTTGTACCTGTGTTGCAATTGCCATGTAGACAGCCATGGCTCCCTCAATGGTCTCATTTTCTTCGTCTGCCTCAGACATTTTAAGGTAATCTATAATACATAAGTGAAAATGTAAATGTTAGTTATCCGCAGAACTGAATATGTTGTGTTTTTAATTTTTCAGGGATTATACCTACTGATTATGTGATGATTAAAAGTATCCCCCCCCCCCTAAAAAAAATAATACTTTGGAAGAGCAACTGTAAAATTTCAACAAACATCTATCCAAAATTTTATTTTATTACAAGATTTATAAAAATCTTTTTAACATTGAAACATAAAACAAGTGGTAATTTGACCGCTTTAGTTAACTGTAGTCTATACAAATCCAAACCAATATTGTAAAACATATAATATACATTTTTGATAGAAAACACTTGCTTTTGAAGGTTTTGTAGTAAAAATTACTCAATATTACCTCTAAATTACTAAATATAAATTATCCTTTGATAAATATATACAATAATAAACTACATCCAATAATAATATTGATCAAACAAATAATTATTTTTTTAATATTGATTTTATAAAATTCAATTGTAGTTAAGTTAAAAGTGAATAAAGATTTGTTTAAACTTTGAGACATTAAGTATTTAACGATATTTTTCGATTATTTGCGTATTTTTCTAAATTGTTAAAAAGTTTTCTTGGAAAATAATTTATTGTAAATATTATGAAACCTTATGTGAGAAGGGCTGTGGCTAGTTTACTATAAGCCTAGCTCGCCATGTTAACAGAGGTTACCATATATCTATTTAATATTTTTTTCTTGTACAATTTTTGATGTTAGAGAACACATCACCAAATAAATGTTAAGTATCATTACAATATGATATATTCTTATGTTAAAAATGGAATGCATACCAAAAAATAGTCAATACAAAAGGATTAAAAAATTTAAAAATTAAAAGTTGTACACTCTGTCACAATTTGCGCTTGCGCAGTAACAATTGCGGCATATCCAAGATGTGTGTGTGTGTGTTTTTAGGACAATCATCACAAGGAGAAATCTTAAAGTGAAATTTGTACTTTTTGTGACTATTTATTATTGTTTTTCTATGGTTTTAAACAAAACAAATAAATGGCTTTATGAAAAACTCTTTTATCATAGAATTTTAGTATTTCTTGACGTTATTTTATGCTATTTTCGTAATATCAAAACTTTTTTTATTTTCATGGATTAAGTAGGCCAATTATTCTTTAATCTTTGAATATAGCACAGTGGCCCTAGCGTATCTTTTGCTTAAAAATCGTGACCTCATCAGTTGAAAACATCATAACTTTTTTATTTTTAGGAGTTATGACTTAATTTCTACCATTTTAGAAACGGGATAACATGTATTTTAATTAGAAAGTCTGAAAAAAATAATTTATATTTTATAAATTCTACTGTTAATTTAGCAAAATATGCCAAATTTTGACTAAAAATCGTACTTTTTTACTCAAATCACATTACAGAAGTTCTGACACATTTGCTTAAACATGGTGTAACGGCTTTATCTTTTGAGTTAGATGATAGTTTTAAATATAATAAAAGTTTTTTATATAATATATTATCTACAAGTTTTGGAATTTTTTGGATAGGCCTCCAGGTTCAGATCCTGCAGGCTTCCAGATCGACTCTCTGGACAGGTATAAAAAAAAAAAATTTTGTTGACTTAATGAAAAAATTCTTTTACAAAATATTATACTATAGGGTGTTTCTCAGAAACGACTTGAGATAAATGGAGCAAACCTTGGGATAACACTTTTGTAGGCCTATATTTAATTTTAGAATTATCATTGACCATCCACCCCCAAACCCCTAATTTAGGGGAGGGGGCAGGGGGATTATACTATAGGGTGTTTCTAAGAAACGACTTGAGATAAATGGAGTAAACCTTAGGATAAAACTTTTGTAGGCCTATATTTGATTTTAGAATTATTGCTGACCACCCACCCACCCCCAAACCCCTAATTAAGGGGGGGAGGGGCGGGTGGATCATACTATTGGGTGTTTCTCAGAAACGACTTGAGATAAATGGAGAAAACCTTAGGATAAAACTTTTGTAGGCCTATATTTGATTTTAGAATTATTGCTGACCACCCTCCCACCCCGAAACCCCTAATTAAGGGGGGGGGGGGGTGGATCATACTATTGGGTGTTTCTCAGAAACAACTTGAGATAAATGGAGCAAACCTTAGGATAAAACTTTTGTAGGCCTATATTTGATTTTAGAACTTTTGTTGACCACCCACCCACCCCCAAACCCCTAATTTAGGGGGAGGCGGGTGGATCATACTATGGGGTTTTTCTTAGAAACAACTTGAGATAAATCGAGGAAACCTTAGGATAAAACTTTTGTAGGCCTATATTTGATTTTAGAGTTATCGCTGACCACCCACCCACCCCCAAACCCCTAATTTAGGGGGGTGGGCAGGTGGATTTTACTATAGGGTGTTTCTCAGTAACCACTTGAGATAAATGGAGCAAACCTTAGGATAACACTTTTGTAGGCTTATAGTTATTTTCAGAATTATTGTTGACTACTTACCCACCCCCAATCCCACTTAACTGAGGGGAGCTGTGAGGCTGGTTTAATACTTAAATAAATATTGCTCACCCCCTACTCACCCCCAAACCCTCTTATGGCAAAGGAAAAAGGTGGGAGGCTGGTGTTTAACACTAGTGTGTATAACTTAGAAACCACTTGAGAACCATGGAGCAAACCTTGGATTTAACATTAGTAGGCCTAATACTATTTTATACTAGTGTGTACTACTCATATACCACATCTGATACATGGATCAAACTTTAGTAATAAACTTTTGTAGGCCTAAAGTGGCTTTTGAAATATCATTGACCCTCCACCCAACCTCAAAACCCCTTAATCTGAAGGGGAAAGGGTTGGTGGTTAATACTATTCAAACTTTTGTGTTTAAAAAAAAAAAACACTAGGGATAGAACCCAAATATTTTAAAATCTGGATTTTTCCTTGATTTTAGATTTGTATTCTACAAGGATGACAACATTCATAAAAGCAAAGCACAGAAATGGTAGGACAAATGGACATTAACCCGTGTATAGTGTCAGAACTGAACAATCAGAATATAAATGTATAAGAGGATAATCAAAATTGTAAGCAAATTTGTTGAAAGACTGCTTGATACAGAATAATGTTTTTGGACATACTTACATTTTTAGTACTTGATTATAGAGTTGCTTTGCGTTTTCCTAGGAATCAGTATACCATAAATTAGGTCAATCAGATGAATTATATCACATAAAAATTTGTTAGTAAAATGTAGAAATCAGCATGTTCAAAATGGATGTACGGACATACCAGTAATGCTTATAGAGTTTCTACGCTTTCTAAATTGTACCTCACTACTAAGGGCATCACCATGCAAAGTTTGAAATTGATAGGACAATTCTAACATGCCTAAATTAACAAAAAAAAAGCTATCCATTCTGGACGGATGGACTGACCCTAAGGAAGGGAAGTTTGTACACTTAAAGGAAATTAAATTCATTACCAAATTTTGGGTGGTTCGTGTATGCTAGTTTTTTTAGTTATCAACCTAATTCTTTTTGTAAAGTCTCTTATGTTACTGAATGTATTGGTAAAACTTAGAAAATTGAATTTCGACACTTACCTTCTAGGGGCTAGTGGAGCAAAAGACCCCTTAAAACACTAAAAATATGAGTTCTCAGCTTCTTTTTCAAGATATCAACCTGATTTTTTAAAAGAAACTTTATCAAAATTACTGAACTAAGTAAGCATTACACATTTTATTTTGGGACTTTCCTTCATCATTGGCCTTTTGGACAAAAAGACCCCATAAAACTAAAAATAGGAGTTCTAAGCTTATACTAAAGATATCAAAGAATAGTTATTTCTCGCATCATAATATAACACGCTTTCCGCGGATATAGAATGTACAATTCTGAGATTAAAACTTGTTTTTTTAGCCCCGAGGTGCCGAAGGCACCAGCTAAAATAAGCTGAGAACTCCTATTTTTAGTGTTGGGGACTTTTGCTCCACAAGCCCCTAGAAGGAAAGACTCAAAATAAAATATGTGGTATTATCCTCTTAGAATTTTTTTTTTCAATATTGAAAATTTGAGCAACCCCCCCCCCCCCCCCCCCCCGACAGCCAACTATGAACTCTGGCCGCAGCGCTCGGCTCCCTAGCCTGCCTAGCCGCAGCGCTCGGCTCCCTTGCCTGCCTAGCCGCAGCACTCGGCCCCCTTGCCTGCCTAGCCGCAGCGCTCGGCTCCCTAGCCTAAAACCTAACCTAACCTAAAATAGTTGTTCGTCGGTAGTCGGGGGGGGGTACAAAATTGAAAAAGAAATTTCTAAGAGGATAACGCCAAATATGTGATTGTAACTTAGTTCAGTTATTCTTAGTGGTCATTGGTCAACGATAGTACTAAAATCAAATATAGGACTACTAAAGTGTTATCCCAAGGTTTTTTGCTTCATTTATCTCAAGTATTTCTTAGGAGCACCCTATAGTATAATCCAACCCCCCCCCCTAAATTAGGGGTTTGGGGGTGGGTAGGTGGTGAACGATAATTTTAAAATCAAATATAGGCCTACAAAAGTTTTATCCTAAGGTTTTCTCCATTTATCTCAAGTCGTTTCTGAGAAACACACAATAGTATGATCCACCTGCCCTCCCCCCCTAAATTAGGGGTTTGGGGGTGGGAGGGTGGTCAGCAATAATTCTAAAATCAAATATAGGCCTACAAAAGTTTTATCCTAAGGTTTGCTCCATTTATCTCAAGTCGTTTCTGAGAAACACCCTATAATATAATCCACCTCCCCCCCCCCCTAAATTAGGGGTTTGGGGGTGGGTGGGTGGTCAGCAATAATTTTTTTTTTGGGGGGGGGTGGGGGGTTGAAGATAATTTTAAAAGTAACTTTGGCTCTATAGAAGCTTAAATCCAAAATTAGCTCCCTCTAGCTCTAAGGGTTCTCGAGTAAACCCCCCCCCCCGGCCCTCCCCCCCCTGCCCAAATGGGAATTATGCACATCCTCCTTTATAGAAAATCTTTGCTTTAATAAACAATTCTTTCATTCAATAAAAATTCAATTATAGTACGACATATAATGTTAAGAATACAATAATAATCTCCCGTTTATATAACACTACACTGAGAAATAGCGCAAATCGCGAAAAATCACCTTAAAATTGCGGCTAAATTAACGGGGTGAGAGGGGGTGAACTTCCCACGGTTCAAATGTAATAAAATTTTGCACAGTCACGAATAAGCGCATATTCTTGCCGCGTTTTTCTGCGTGTAACGATATCTCTATTTTTAGGCTTATAGGAAATGCTCAAAAATACCTTATATTTAATGACTTAAATTGCCCTTAAGAAAAATAAAATATTAATTTTTTTTTATAAAAAACGATAAATGAGGTCATAATTAAATTATTTATGCAAAAAATATTATCAATTTATCTTAAATAAGAACAAAGATATGATGTTTTTAACACCTACTAAAAGGATTAATTTTGTCGGGATTTGGCTAAAATATCGCGTCGACTAAAGTTGTTTACAAAAGATACACTACACTACGCTGCAGGGCCACTGTGATAGCTAGGGGTTGCGCCTTCTGCGTCAAGGGTGTTAGTTTAAAATAGCCTAAAGCTATCCTAAGTATCACATTTATAAATGAAATAGCCTTTAAAACCATCCCCCTGGCCCTACATGTATATATATAGACTTAATTATTTCAGTAGGTTTAGTATTCTTTAAGACAAAATAAACTGTAACTATCTACTTTTTGTAATGGGTTTATTAGCGGCTGCGCTTCTATCATCTATCTACGTATATTGAATGCATGAGAAAGGGGTTTAGAAACATAAATATCTAGCCAACCACCCTAATATTTAAATAAATGTAAAATAGATTTAATTCTATCTACCTAAAGGAAATGGATTTATTATTAGTACACTCCCGTTATTCCATCCCCTCCTCTTCTAATGGATGATCGAATCGACCAAGAACTGAGTTCCATGTTAGCAAGCTAATTTTAAAGTTTTTCCCAGTCATAATATATATCCAATTCTATATTTCTATTTTACCAGAGGGGTTCATTGTGAAAGAAAACGAATTATGCAATAAAAAAGTTTAGACATATTTTTCTACTGTTTACTAACTTATTTTCAAAAATATGTATCCAAATAATACCTAGTAAATTGGAGTATATACTATTTTATGAAAGCTCGAAAAAATGCACTTATTCAACCCAAATAGTAATGACATGAAATTAGCAAAGAAAAAATAGCATTTTTATATTAACAATATTATATAAGAATGTTCAAATTTTAAGATAGCACAATGTCAGATACCAGGCGGAGAAGAAAGGTTTCTGGGGGGGAGGGGTCAGATTCAGAACTGTCAGAAACAGAAGCCAAGCCATCAACCGGGGTAGGTTTTATTCAGAGAGGGAGGGATCATTGGGCTGTTTATTACAGTACTCCTCAGAGATTTTTTTTGATAAAGTTAACGTATTCGTTGGCTTAACAACTTTAGGGACGTTTGTTTAATTTATGGTGATTGATTGGATAAGGTATAGCCAACAAGTGAGATAAATCTAAATCAACTGGGGTAGGTTTTATTAACAGTGATTAACAATCCGAATATGTTCCAGATAAATCCGCCAAGTTTTATCTATCAAAACTAAAAAATTTAAAAGTGCGGAAATCAGTTATTTAAGCATTTATTTTTCGCTAAATGTATTAGATAAAGCGACAAAATTGGTTGATCCTGTCAAAAATCTGATTTTGTAGTGTGTCTCGGAATCAGAAAATACATATTATGATGTATTTTAAACCAGCAAACTCGTTAAATTCACTTCATTTAATTCACAACTAGATGTTACAGGCTAAAAATATTTTTTTTTTCTTTTCAGGGAGGTGAGCATCCGGAATCTGAATATGAAAGTGCGGACGAACATATAAACAGCCCTAAAAGTAACAAGGTAAATAATAAATATGGTGCTTTCCTTGGCTTGTGAGTATTTGATTTAAAAAAAAAAAAATATGGTATTAGATTAACTAGCAGCTACGCCTTAAAAATTCTCTAGATGGAATGGGAGTAATAAGTCTATCCTTCACTTTTAATTTTTGGTTTAGAAAGAAAAAGCAAACAAAAATTTTGTTGGTTATTTTTTTTCCAGGAGCTATTTTATTTGGGAGGTTGGTGGTACCCTTCCTCATTATGGTTAACCTTTCCTTGGCCTTTAAGAAGCTTCACTTTATAATAAAAAGAAGAAACATATCGGTCCATTGTTATTAATTTTACAATTAGGTATCCATTATTTTAAATTCTAGGATGAGAAAGAAGCTGCACCATCCAAGTCACCCTCTCCCACTCCCGCCCAGAACAATGATATTGACGAACAAGGCGACGAGGGCGGGGGAGAGGGGGCACAGAGTGCAGGCGAAGAGGGAGAAGAAGGGGGTGTGGTCGGTCAGCACAGGGGCGGGGAGCAGGACAGCGGTGAGGAAGGAGGAGGCGAGGATAGTGGGGAGGATGGCGGAGGGGAAAGTGATGGGGAAGATGATTATTCAAGTGAAGATGAGGGTGAGGGAGATGTAGAGGGAGAAGAGGGTGAAGAAGGATCAGGTGTAGATGATGATGATGATAAAAAGAATCCTCAATATATTCCCAAGAAAGGAATGTTCTATGAGCATGATGACAGGTATTAATATTTCAATTCTCTAATGTAACAATGGCTGATGTGTCCTTTGCTTACAGAGGCTTTAACAGCTTAATTTACACACAACTTAAATGTGTTATGAAAGCTACCAAGAATTATTTTTATTCTTATTTTTTGTTATTTCTTTCAAAGATTTTTAAAAGAGAAGCTTTTGTTAGAATTGTTCTATCGATTTCAGACTTTGCAAAGTAATTTCTATAGAAGATAGGTATAATTTAGAAAGCAACTCTTTAATCGTTACCAGAATGTCCGTACGTACGTCCAGTTCAAACATGTTGATGTTTAACTTTTTTAACAACAAATTTTTATGGGTTAAGCTAGGAAAAACCAAACAATTGCCGCAGGGGTGTATATTCTGCATGGGATCCCCGGCTCAGGGGGGGGGGGGGGTGTAATAAAAAATAAGTGGTTGGAGGGAAAAAAATGTAAAAATTAAGAAAACTGAAAACATTTTTTCCATTTCGCCCCCCTCCTTGGTTAAAAAAAACTAAAAAAATGTGTGGTAGGAGGGATAAAATAAATAAAATATAGAGTTCTTTTTTTTTCTTTTTTCCTCCCTACTTTTTAAGAAAAATCTAGGGGGGGGGGGAAATAAAAAAATTTGTAGCAAGGGAAAAAAAATAAATCTTGTGCAGAATATACACCCCTGACAATTGGTTAGTTTCAAGTAATAATATATCCATTATTGTTTACAGGTTAGGAACAGACGAAGAGGAGGAAGAAAAAGAGAAGGAGAAAGAGCCCCCCAAGCGTGTGTGGAAAGCAGATGTTGTCGAAAAATGGGGACATGACAAATTTCAGGTTTGAATATGAATATTTTCTTGTTGCAAATCATTTTTTGGTTCAGATTTTCGATCAATATTTGGTATCTTTTTCTTATTTTCATGTACTGAGCAGACAGATGATGCTTATAGAGTAGGTTGCTCTCTAGATAACACATACCTGAGTCTCAGCTTTTTAATTGAACAAACCTCTAATCGATTGTCTTTCAACATCAATGTACCATATCATATTTCACATCTTTAGTTCTTTAGTATGAAAAATGAATTGTATGGTTAACATCATAAGGAATAAGGTTGAAAAAGTCCTAAAAAATAAGACAATTAATATTACGATATAAATAATTCATTATAGACAGTTGATAGTGAAGGTTATTACAGACAGTAAGATTTATAATGGGAAGAATGCCCTATCAAAGTACTTGGGATGCTAAAGTTGTTTACACCCAGATACTTGTTTACAATATGATTCTCACCTCTTTGCAAAAGTAGGTGAGCCACTGTTATAGGAAAGCAACAGTCATTTTATTTATGTGCTTTCTGAAAAGAAAACAATGTAAGCACATAAATTGATTAATATGATTGTTGCTTTTCTTTCACAGAAATTTGGTGCGTGGTGGTTTTGCAGTCTTATCTTCACAGTGTACTCCCTATAACAGAGGGGTACTTTACATTTCATATCCGAAACTTTCTAATGTTCCACGAGAGGGACGTTAAAAAGTTAGTCACTCACATCCATTTCAGCTGTAGCCAACAATTTGGAATATTATTTTTAGGGTTTGCAATCCGAATCCGGGATCCGCCCAATTATTGGTCAATTTTGGAATCCGAATCCGAAATCCGTTTTCTAATAGCTGATTTGGATTCTGAATTGGTAGGCTAAAATTAGCGTGTTGAGTTTTTTCTTTCAACTCCCCTTTTTGAAGGCAAAGAATATCATCATTATACCTATATAAAATCTTTTAAAATCTGATTCGATTCTGGGAAGTGAATTATAGAGAACACCAAGAACATTAATTTTTAGGACATATGTAGCACTTAAATTTTTTAATTTTTTTAAAAGCCTTTTAAAATATTGCTATAATCCGGAATCCGCCAAAAATAAGAATCCGGAATCTGCGGGAATCAGCTATTTTTTTTGGCGGATTCTTGAAAGAATCCAAATCCGGTCCAAAAATTTGACGGATTGCTATCCGGTCCCTAAGGGGGGGGGGGGGGGGGTAGATATACCACACTTTTCTGGGATCTTGCCAGATCAAGTATCAACTGTGGGGAATACCAAAGGATGACTCCATGCAAAATTTGAGCCGGATCCGGCCAAAACCGGCCGGGATTTTTATAAAAAACCGGTTTTTTCCGGTTTTTAGGGGGTATCTGTAAATCAAGCCCCCTCCTGGGTACGCCCCAACGATGATTTTTGCTTTAAGGTCTGATCTGAATTCCTCAACACTGGATATGACCCCTAGAGTTGAAAAAATGGTTAAAATCCGGTCTTTTGACCGGTTTCCGGCCATTTCCGGCCCAAAAAAAAAAATTTTAAAATCAAAATTTCATCTAAAATTTAAAAAAAAATGCTTTAAATTACATTTTTTATTAATAATTTTTTAAAAACCAAAAACCTTAGGTAATGAAGATAATTTTAGCAACTTAAAATGTGAAAAAAGGTTGAAAATTGACAATCTTGTGTCAATTTGAAAAATGTTGGTAAATCTTAAAAATTTGACGGATTTATACATACATTAGAATTTAGGTTGACTATGGTCTTTAAGACACGCCATATCCAATAAAATTGCAATGAGAAGGTCTAAATGTTTTTCTGAACCAAATTCTACATACCCTGGCGGTTCCAGGGATATATCATTAGGGCCGTACGGCTGGCCAGAAAGCTTTTAACAGATGGCCGACTAAAAGCCGGATTTGATAGTTATCAACTGTAAAAAGTAGCGATTTTCGTTTTTTTGGCCAAAACTCATGCAGGGAGTTGTTTTTTGGGATTGACACACAAAAGCAAGTTTGTACAACTTTTTGGGGCGGACATTTCTTTACTCACGCATTATCCGCCACAGGTGAACCGTTTGGCCGTTATTTGCCGCCAAAATCGCGATTTTCGGCGATTTTGCCGTTCACGAGGTTTTAACGACCATTTTTGAGGGGAAGGAGTCATCCAATCAATATAACTCTGAAATACTTTTCATTTGCAAATTAAATTAGCTACATTTCATGTGAAGTAAATTTTTTTGTGCGTCCAACCGTTTTTGTTCCAGTTGAAAAATTATTACTTTTTAATTATAATTATTTTTTTCTTGTAATTTTAAAACTAATTAAACACTAATTGTTAGTACATCATAATTTTGATAATTAATTGCACATTTCAATCACTGATATTTACTACTTGGTAATTTTTAATTTATCTTTTAATTATCTGATTAATCTCTAATGATTATTACTTTGTAAATCTGAATACTTATTATTTATCTTTACTAATTATTTATAAACTAAAAAGTAATAAAAATTACTATAATATATGTATTAGGTTAGGTAGTTCAATTGATAATCAAATAAAGTAATTTAGAAATGGTGATAGTTACTACATTATAAAAAAAAATTATAACAATATGAATAAGTATTGATCAATTAGTAATAGGATATTTTATATGATTAATAATGATAAAATCATAAATAATAAGTAATAAAAAGATAATGATAATTAATATGAGTTATTATTGATAGATTTAAAATAGGTTATGTAATATAATTTATTGATTGATTTGTAATAGGTTACATTATATGATAATTAATACTTATAATACTATAACTGAATAATAATAATAAGATAATCATAATTATTATGCATAAATATGGTAAGATAATATAATTCATAATTATAGTGTTATAATCAATAATAAGATAATTTGGAGCCTGCGTCTTAAAAAATTATTTCACCCAAACTTGTTTCTTGTGGGGGGGAAATACATTTCATGGGGTTGGTGTAATTAGTAATTGTTTTCCTTTTTTTTAAATTTCAACTGGAACAAAAACGGTTGGACGCACAAAAAAATTTACTTCACATGAAATGTAGCCAATTTAATTTGCAAATGAAAAATATTTCAGAGCTATCTTGATTGGATGGCTCCTTCCTCTCAAAAATGGTCGTTAAAACCTCGTGAACGGCAAAATCGCCGAAAATTGCGATTTCAGCGACGAATAACGGCCAAACGGTCCGCCAGAGGTAAATGATACATAGGTCAAGAAATGTCCGCCTCAAAAAGTTGAACATCAGTGAAGAAGTGTCCTAAGTCGCTAAATCGGCTCCGTCATCCCCTAAAGGGGCAAAAAACCAAGATTTTTTGAAAAATCGTCAAAAAATCGTGCCTTTGGCGGTGCGTATCGGCCAAACGGTTCACCCGTGGCAGATAATGCGTATGTAAAAAAAAGTCTGCCCCAAAAAGTTGTACAAACTTGCTTTTGTGTGTCAATCCCAAAAAATAACTCCCTGCATGAGTTTTGGCAAAAAAACTAAAATTGCTACTTTTTATGGTTGATAACTATCAAATCCGGCTTTTAGTCGGCCACCTGTTAAAAGCTTTCTGGCCAGCCGTACGGCCCTAATGATATATCCCTGGAACCGCCAGGGTATGTAGAATTTTGGTTCAGAAAAACATTTAGACCTTCTCATTGCAATTTTATTGGATATGGCGTGTCTTAAAGACCATAGTCAACCTAAATTCTAATGTATGTATAAATCCGTCAAATTTTTAAGATTTACCAACATTTTTCAAATTGACACAAGATTGTCAATTTTCAACCTTTTTTCACATTTTAAGTTGCTAAAATTATCTTCATTACCTAAGGTTTTTGGTTTTTGAAAAATTATTAATGAAAAATGTAATTTAAAGCATTTTTTTTTAATTTTAGATGAAATTTTGATTTTTAAAATTTTTTTTTTGGGCCGGAAATGGCCGGAAACCGGTCAAAAGACCGGATTTTAACCATTTTTTCAACTCTAGGGGTCATATCCAGTGTTGAGGAATTCAGATCAGACCTTAAAGCAAAAATCATCATTGGGGCCTACCCAGGAGGGGGCTTGATTTACAGATACCCCCTAAAAACCGGAAAAAAACGGTTTTTTATAAAAATCCCGGTCGGTTTTGGCCGGATCCGGCTCAAATTTTGCATGGAGTCATCCTTTGGTATTCCCCACAGTTGATACTTGATCTGGCAAGATCCCAGAAAAGTGTGGTATATCTAGGGGGGGGGTAAGTTTGTACAGTTATAGGAAATGAAAATTCAGTATCAAATTTTGGCCTGGCCGTTTGTGCTTGTTTTTATAGTTATCAACCTAATTTTTTTTGTAAACTCTCTTATATGATTGGATCTACCTGTAAAACTTTGAAAATTGAATTTTGGGACTTTCCTTCTAGGGGCTAGTGGTGCAAAAGACCCCCCCCCCCCAAACACTAAAATTTTAAGTTATGAGCTTATTTTTAAAGATATCGAGCTGATTTTTTAAATGGAAGCTTTTATTGCATAAATGAGTTGATTAGCCATCCCATATTTCATTTTTGCACCTTACCTCTAGGGGCATGTAAGCTCAAAACTTATAAATTTTGTATTTGGGGGGGTTGTTTTACTCCAAAAGCCCCTAGAAGTAAAGTGCAAAAATGAAATATGGAGTGGCTAATCAACGCATCTATGTAATAAAAGGTTCCTTTTAAAAAATCAGCTCGATATCTTTAAAAATAAGCTCATAACTTAAAATTTTAGTGTTTCGGGGGGTCTCTTGCCCCACTAGCCCCTAGAGGGAAAGTCCCAAAATTCAATTTACAAAATTTTACAGGTAAATCCAATCATATAAGAGAGCTTACAAAAAGAATTAGGTTGATAACTATAAAAACGAGCCCAAACGGCAAAGGCAAAATTTTGTACCGAATTTTCATTTCCTATAACTGTACAAACTCTCCCCCCCCCCCTTATTTTGGACTTCGTCAAAAGTAAGTAGGGATTGAGATTTGCAGTTTATTGGGATTTGCTTCAGAAAAAAAAACGTCATTAACTCCTAAACAGTTTATTTACCTAGCCTTTTGCAGCATCTATATCTGACATTAAATTTTTGGGGGATATTTTTTATTTGTTGGATTTACCTACCTTATATCCTGATTCGTTTATGTTCTGAACAAACTCGTTTCTGATATTTTATTTGATTTATATTTGAAACATATTTTACTTTGATAGGATTATGACCAAGAGCCAAAATCCAAGGACGAACTAGTTGCCAGCTACGGATATGATATCAGGAACGAAGACAGTGCTCCTAGAGCTAGAAGAAGGAGGAGGTATAGTTTACACGTAGAGGAATTTTTAAAGTGCCAAGTAGTTCCACGAAATACATTTTATTAGTGATAAAATTATCTTTTCAAAAACAGATCAAAACTAAAATGCAGCACTTTTTAAAGATTTGTGTTTCTATCAAAATTAAGACTTGTAAATCGTACTCTTGTTATACATGCAGCTTTTGAGTATATTACAATTTCACAAATCACAGTCTCTGAGTCTTCCTATAGATTTTACTATTACAAATTGAATTAACCTCCCCAAAATTGTTATAAACCTTTCCAGGATTCATGAGAATTTTTCACTGTAAAGAAGAACCATATCGGTTCAGCGGTTTGCGAGATCATTCGGTACAGACACACACACGGAGATCCTGTTAAGTTAATATAAGGATAGATTTACTTATTTCTTGAAACATTATTGATAATATAATATTTTTTTCAGGTATGGACGTGGTCCAAACAAATACACCCGTAACTGGGAGGATGAAAATGCGTACAGTAAACCTGGAGGTGCCGGAGGACCTGGTAACAGAAGGAAAAAGGCACCCAATACAGGTAAAATTGTGACTCCTGCCGCTTAGTTTAGGAATTGTCATATGCAGACTGGCCATAGTGTACGTTTTGTACGTAACGTATCGAATCTTAGTACGTTTTGGACGTTATATTGAGATGCATACATGCAGTACTTTTCAGCTCCTCAGTTCCACTAGGTGGCCCCTCTCCTCCTTATAGGCATATATTCTCTTATAGGTCTGCTTTTATGTGTTGCAAAAAAATTTTTGGCGCTACGCGCCAAAAATCGAAAACAAAATTTTTTGGCGCTCCCCGCCAAATTAAACACTTACTAATTTTTTCCCGCTTCGCGCATTATAAATTCAGTATCAAATTTGGCCCTGGATTTTTGTGCTTGTTTTTATAGTTATCAACTTAATTCTTTTAACTCTAATAATTCTAACTCTCCCCTCCAAACACTAAATTTTAAAGTTATGAGCTTATTTTTTAAGATATCGAGCTGATTTTTTAAAGGAACCTTTTATTACATAAATGAGTTGATTAGCCAACCCATATTTCATTTTTGCACTTTACTTCTAGGGGCTTGTAAGCTCAAAACTTTGTGTCTGGGGGGTTCTTTTACCCCAAAAGCCACTAGAAGGATAGTGCGTAAATGAAATCTGTATTTACTACTTATTTCACTTATGTCAAAATAGTTTTCAATAAAAGAGGGGTCTTTTGCCCCACTAGCCCCTAGAAGGAAAGTACCAAAATTCAATTTTCAATGTTTTACAGGTAGATCCAATCATATAAGAGAGCTTACATTTATATATTTTAATCTTTAGTGAAGATTCTTATCATATATGTCCATCTACTCTATACATTATTTTGTCCGTCTGTCAGTCGGCCATACTTTAAAGACAAAAACTTTAGTGATGTGGTAATGTGATTTTCTCAACATCTTTTTTAGATAGGCACCTGAAATTTTTAGTAAATATTCCTACAATTTATGCCCATCTGTTCTATACATTTTTGGCCTATCGGTAATGCTTTAAAAGCGAAAACCTTATTATTTCAGTCAAAAAGGCATCAGTTTTCATAAAAAATATTCAAGTTTTGTTTTTGTTTTATTAGCATAGATACTCTTTAACTCACATTTATGTCTGTCCGTCCATCTGTCTGTCTGTACCTATAAGATGAAACTTGAATTTCTTGACAATTATTAAGATAGAAAAGCAATAATTTTTGTCCGTTGGTCTGTCAGTAGCGCTTTCAGATTCAATTATTGTTTTCAGGGGAAACTTTATAATCTTGGCTTTTATTCAAGCTACAAAGCTGAAATTTATATTTTGTTTGTGCATTTGTTCTACTTATGTTTTGTCCGTGTGTCACTGGTAGTGTAATTATAGTCATGTTATCTTTACAGGGGAAATATGATTAAACTTTTAAAGATATATGGCGGATTTTTTTAAAGAAGACTCGTATGAAAAACTGGAATTAGATATTTCATTAAAATTAAGGAGGGGGGGGGGGGAGTTTGTACACTTATAGGAAATGAAATTCAGTATAAACTCTCTTATATGAATAGATCTACATAAAAAAATTGAATTTTGGGACTTTTTAATGAAAACTTTTTCACGTAACTGAACTAAGTAGGGTAAAGCGGGGCGAACTCAGGTGTTTTTTTGG
This sequence comes from Acartia tonsa, assembly GCF_053477335.1. Classification (NCBI taxonomy): domain Eukaryota; kingdom Metazoa; phylum Arthropoda; class Copepoda; order Calanoida; family Acartiidae; genus Acartia; species Acartia tonsa. Next base: position 16,874,900 of record NC_137265.1, read on the forward strand.
TTTTTTAAAAAAAAGGGGAATAAATATCATTTTTTATTTTTCCGAACTAAAAGAAATTTGACTTTTTTAGCCAAAAAAAATTTATTTTTATCGGAAAAATTCCAGTTGAAAAAAAAGGGAAGTTTGGCAAAATTGGTGGTCGATTTTCAAACTTCTAAAAAGCTATGACATATTGATTTAATTACAGCATGCCCAAATGGTTAAAGTTGCTAAATTGCTAAATATAATAAAGAACATGCACAAAATTTTTATAAAGATCAGTCAATTTTTTCTACAAAAATATGAATTTTTATAAAGTATGAGAAATTTTACTTTTTTGTATAGAATTTGTATAAAATTGAAAAACTGACTTCCCCCCGCTTCAGAAGAGATCGCCCCGCTTATCCCTATTTAGTTTAGTTATGTAAAAAAGTTTATATTATAAAAAACAGCTTGATACCTTTAAAAATAAGCTCAGAACTCATAATTTTATTTATTTTTTTTTTTTTTTTGGGGGGGGGGGGTTCCCCACTGGCTCCTAAAAGGAAAGTGCCAAATCGAAATCTTAAATAGTTACTTAGATCAATTTTGTAAAATAGTTTACATTAAATAAATCACCTTGATATTGTTAAAATCAAGCTCAGAACTAATATTTTCCGTTTGAAATTGCCAAAAATTAAATATTTTGTTTAAAAGTAAAGTTTGAGTAAAACTTGTTTTTTGGGTAACATGAAGGGAAGTGGGTAAGAAGGGAGACAAAAAAAGGGAAGGAAGTTAAGGGGAAAGTTTTACTTAGAATTGTTTGTCATAATCACATTCCCTTTTCCCTTATGTGAAACATGTTTTCATTATAAAAATAATTTTAAAATAAGCTCAGATCTCATATTTTTAGTTTTTTTTTTTTGGGGGGGGGGGTCTTTTGCCTCACTAGCCCCTAGAAGGAAAGTCCCAAAATGGAATATGTAATGGTTACTTAGTTTAGTTATCTGAAAAAAGTTTTCATTAAAAAAATCAGCTTGATATTGTTAAAAATAAGCTCAGGAACTTATAATTTTAGTGCTTTGGTGGGTCTTTTGCCCCACTAGCCCCTGGAAGGAAAGTACCAAAATTCAATTTTTAAAGTTTTACAGGTAGATCAATCATATACGAGAGTTTACAAAAATATTTAGGTTGATAACAATAAAAACAAGCCAAACCATCCAGAGCAAAATTTGATACTAAATTTCATTTCCTATAAGTGTACAAACTCCCGACCTCCCCTAGTTTTTATCATGGCATCAAGAATTTGAATTTTATGCTATTATAGCTATCTCATAAAGAGTTATTACAATTATAAAATAACACAATAAATACAAGGATGACAACAATTCATAAAAGCGAAGCTCTCAAATCAGAAGAAAGGACAAACAAACAATAAGTCTTGTAGAGTTAAAGAACTCTAAGTTTCAGTCTAAACAAAATTGTAAATAAATTTGTTGCAAAATTGTGCAAATATTGGATACAGTAAAAGAACATACTTTCATATTTAGGATTTGATTATAGAGTTGCCTGGCTCATACTACTTTAACCTGTTGTCCTAAGAATCATTGTTCCAATAATCATATGAATAGGATACCTAATCTTATCATACAAAAAAGTTGTTAAAATGATAAAAAAATCAGCATGTTTTAAATGGACGTACGGACTTTCTGGTAACGATTATATAGTTCCTAAATTATACCTGACTGTCGTAAGAATCATCATACAAAGTTTGAAATCTATAGGAAAATTTTAACATGCCTAAAAGAGCTAATCGTCACGGAAGGACTGACCCTACCATAATTATAGAAAAACTTTGCTTTTAAAAACATTGAAAAAATATTACTCAAGGTGCAAATTTAGGAACAACTGTTCTTTCTAGAAAGATTGTATTTATTAAGTCTCTCAAATCAAAAGCGTAGGGGGAGGGGGGGAATCCGCTGGACATCATAAGATAAAAAAAATACTCATATTCTGATTAGAAACTTTAGATTTCGTGTATTCAAATGCAGTGTTTCGGAGCCGGAGCCGGGAGCAGCAACATTTTTGGTGGAGCCGGAGCCGGATCCGGAGCCGTATTTTTCGTTAAAAACGGCTCCGGCTCCGGACTAGCTAAAAATGATTTTTTAAAGTAATATTATAATTTGGCAACGGTCTATTTCCATATAATACACTGAAAAACTATTGTTACTTAACAAATAGACACACATCCTTCTACTTTTATATAGCTTTAATCAAATAAAAGCAAAATATTTTATATTATTTATTTTATTTTATCAAATTCAATAATGAACAAAAATTGATATATTAATTTTAAGTTAGGAGCCGGGGCCGCATCAAAATTATACGGCTCCGACACCCTGTTCAAATGTATGACTTTATTATATTTTGTATGAAGTGCCCTTATTTTTTTTCCCACATAGGAGTTACGTTATAAATTACCATCTGTAGTACTATCAATAGTTTTCCTTAAAATTACATTGCAAAAAGTTTAAAAATTTGAATGTTATATCTAGGGTTTGCAATCCCTCTAATTCCAGATTTTCGTATTCCAGATTGTGGATTCTAGCAATATTTTAAAATATAAATATAAAGGGCCTTTTTAAAAATAAATTAAGGGATTAAATTTTATCCGGTTTTATATATTTTAAAAGTAGCTTTTCTCCTATTTCTAGACCCTACAACGGCCATTTTATAACCCTTACTCAACCTAACCTAACTTTGTTAAAAATTAAAATATAAATTTAGATAAAAAAAAACTAAAGACGCTAATTTTAGCCTAACAATTAACATTCCGAAACCGCTTTTAAAATAACGGATTGCGGATTTGGATTCTGCATTCAAAAGTTGTCCAAAAATTAGACGGGATTCCGGATTGTCAACCCTAGTTTTGTAAATGTTACGCTGTTTTTTTCTTTGCAAAATATTAGTTTATAGAATTTGAAATAAGTTCTGTTGGCACCAAAAATGATTTACAGCTTAGATTTGTGCGCGAAGCGCGAAATTTTTTTTGCTCTTCATAATTGATTAAATTCAAGAGGATATATGACCATAAGGAGGAGAGGGGCCACCTAACGGTACTAAGGAGCTGAAAATTAAAAAAGAATCATTCATAGTATAAAGAATTAAAATTAAAGAGGTTGCTCCTCTTTATTAGACGTTTGCCCCTCCTTTATAGGAGGGTAACACAAAATAGAACATAATTTTGATCATGTAATTAAGAATCATAGTGAAAAGAACTAAAATTAAAGATGTTGCTCCTCTTTTTTAGAGGTTGGCCCATTACTTTTAGGGGGTTGCCCCCCCTTTTTAGGAAGGTAACACAATAAAAGAACATAATTTTGATTGTTTCATAAAGAATCATAGGATGAAGAACTAAAATAAGAGGTTGGCCTCTCCTTTTTAGGGTGGTATCACCAATAAAGAGAAAATAACTTCGATTGTTTATAATGAATCATAGGTTAAAGAACTAAAATTAAAGAGGTTGCTCCTCTTTTTTAGAGGTTGGCCCCTCCTTTTTTAGGGATGGCCCCTTTTTTTAGGGGGGTGGCCCCTCCTTTTTAGAGGGGTGGCCCCTCCTTTTTGGGGTTGGCCCCTCCTTGTGAGGAGGATGGCCCCTCCTTTTACTAGGGTGGCCCTTCATAAGGAGGAAAAAAGTTGGGTTCCAGTTGGGTTCCAAGAACCCAACTACTGGTGCATTATTTGCCAAATGTACCACTTTTCTGCACTACCTCTCCGATTTTGTTAATACTCTATATTTTGGTCCGTTGGGTCATTCAAGGATGCTGGATGGCCAAAAAAAAGTTTCAGAGTCCCTGGATGTCTAGATATCTAGCTATCTATGAAGGTAGGTAACAAAAATGTAAAAAACACCCATTTTTTCACAATTTTAAAAATTAATTTTTTCATCAATCTTACATCCAATCTATACATTTTATACACCAAAATGATCGTTTATTCATGTAAAAAGCGCACATAATGCTATTTTGGCCAAAACTCTAATTTTACAGGGTGTCCAACAAAAAGTGTATTTTGGATATCTAGCGTAATACCCAAAATACCTGTCTGAAAAAAATCATTTTTTTTGGCTTAAATCCTGTGTTTTATCTGTGTGCATATGTGGTATATAACGGTTCGGACCACCCGGGACTATAAGGTTGTCAAATTTCACTTTGGGACACCCTGTAAATGTGATTTTTGCGTCTGTAGAGCTAAAACTTGGTCCAAATTGGCTATTTTTTTCAAATTACTCTAATATGAGTCTTAGTATGTTTGGCCATAGTGTTTTCTGACCAGATCAATATTTTCATATTTTTTGGACACCCCGTATTTTCAAAAAAAGAGAAAAAATTTTTTTGTTTTTTTTAAAATTTTTTTTCTATTTTTAAGTTACTTAAAACTGTCATATAGATACAGATTTTGACTAATAACAATAATATTTGCCTATTTTACAATTTTTTACACTTTTGGGACACCCTGTGCATGTTTTTGAAAAATGATGGTTTTTGCCCATTTTTGGGGGGAAGGAGTCGTTTTAGGGCCATAGACTATTTCTTCATTTTTGTAGAACTTTTCAAGACACATCATTTGTTATTTATGCAAAAACCGCAAAAACCGAACCGTTTTGCCGTTATTCACCGCCAAAGGCAGAATTTTTTACGTTTTTTGCCGTTCCCGAGGTTGTAATGGGCATTTGTGGTAAGAAGACGTTGATTTATCAAGATAACTGTGAAATACTTTTATTTAGGCATTTTAATTTACTAAATTTCATGTGAAGTAAATTTTTTTGTATATCCAACCGATTTTTGTCAAAAGGAATTTCAAATGCACATGATTTATGTTTCTTTAATCACTTATGTTATAGCAATTATTTATGTTATATTCACTTAATTTTCTTGTTTTAACAATTGAAATCCATCTTGACGAAAAACGGTTAGCTGCACAAAAAATTTTACTTAATATGAAATTTAGTAAATTAAATTACCTAAATAAAAGTATTTAAAAGGGATTTTGATAAATCAACGTTTTCTTACCACAAATGCCCATTACAACCTCCGGAACGGCAAAAACGTAAAAAAATTCCGCCTTTAGCGGTGAATAACGGCAAAACGGTTCGGTTTTTGCGGTTTTTGCATAAATAACAAATGATGTGTCTTGAAAAGTTCTACAAAAATGAAGAAATAGTCTATGGCCCTAAAACGACTCCTTCCCCCCAAAAATGGGCAAAAACCATCATTTTTCAAAAACATGCACAGGGTGTCCCAAAAGTGTAAAAAATTGTAAAATAGGCAAATATTATTGTTATTAGTCAAAATCTGTATCTATATGACAGTTTTAAGTAACTTAAAAATAGAAAAAAAATTTAAAAAAAAACAAAAAATTTTTTTCTCTTTTTTTGAAAATACAGGGTGTCTAAAAAATATGAAAATATTGATCTGGTCAGAAAACACTATGGCCAAACATACTAAGACTCATATTAGAGTAATTTGAAAAAAATAGCCAATTTGGACCAAGTTTTAGCTCTACAGACGCAAAAATCACATTTACAGGGTGTCCCAAAGTGAAATTTGACAACCTTATAGTCCCGGGTGGTCCGAACCGTTATATACCACATATGCACACAGATAAAACACAGGATTTAAGCCAAAAAAAATGATTTTTTTCAGACAGGTATTTTGGGTATTACGCTAGATATCCAAAATACACTTTTTGTTGGACACCCTGTAAAATTAGAGTTTTGGCCAAAATAGCATTATGTGCGCTTTTTACATGAATAAACGATCATTTTGGTGTATAAAATGTATAGATTGGATGTAAGATTGATGAAAAAATTAATTTTTAAAATTGTGAAAAAATGGGTGTTTTTTACATTTTTGTTACCTACCTTCATAGATAGCTAGATATCTAGACATCCAGGGACTCTGAAACTTTTTTTTGGCCATCCAGCATCCTTGAATGACCCAACGGACCAAAATATAGAGTATTAACAAAATCGGAGAGGTAGTGCAGAAAAGTGGTACATTTGGCAAATAATGCACCGCATGTATGTTGAGATGTGTACGTAACGTATTTTGTATTTTGTCTTTTTGTACGTTTTCCTTTTTTTTTAAGAATAAGAATCAAATATTAGTAGAAAAGTAATTTGTATGTTTTGTACGAAAATTTTTGCAAAAACAATAGGTGTATTATATTATATAAATTCAATAATATCTTAAATTTTCATAGAACAAAAATATGTAGGTAAATTATGCATATATGTTACTATAACTTGTAGTTTAAATTTATGGATTTGAAATATATGTCCTAGGGTAAGGGGGTAAATATTAATATTTTCAAATGAAACCAAGACCAGTAGAAAGCTTACGGAAAGGACTATCAGGTCCTTAAAGGACATTATCCTAGGACTTTTAGAAGTTGGCCGAAATTGACCGCAAAAAAGTTGCCGATATTTCCCCACCACCGGGGGAAATATCGGTAATTTTTTTCAACCTAAAAAAAATCGATGAAAAACGGCCAAACGGCCAGTCGAACATAAATAATCATAATTAGTATAGGTTATAGGGATTATCCACAAAAAGTTTCATAATGATCGGACTATTCCTTCTATGTTAAAAATGAATTGTTTTGAAAGACGCGAATTTTCGATTTTTTTTTTCGAAAATTTTTTTTTTAAAAACTTAAAATTAATATAAGAAAAAAACGTATTTTATTACTTTTTAGGCCTGATCCTAAAAAAGCTCACATTGAACTATAGATTTAGCCCAAAAAACATGAAAATTGATTAAAAATTGACCTCAAAAATTGAATTTGAAGCAAAAGTGTCATCTTTGCAAAAAATCTTGACTACATTTTAACCTTAAAAAAATCGATGAAAAAAGGCCAAACGACCAAACAAGCGTAATAAATCATAATTAGTATAGGTGATTGGGATTAACCACAAAAAAATTCATAAAGATCGGACTATTCCTCCTATGTCAAAAATATTTTTTTTTCAAAGGACCAGAAATTTTGATTTTTTCCTTGCAAAATTTTGATTCAAAAAATAAAATTAATTTTTTTTTGTTTTTTATCTGTTCTATTCATTTTTAAGCCTAATTCTTAAAAAGTCCATATGGAATAATAGATTTGACAAAAGAAAACATGAAAACATGACCTTAAAAGTTGAATTTTAATTTCTTTTGAAATTACCGATTTTTCCCCCGGCGCCAACTTTGGTCATTTTAGAAAAAAATATTAACCCGATTTTAAAGCTCTCAACGGATTTGGAAAAAGCGGGCAATTTCTAGTTCAAAAAGTTTTTCAGATCAGCTCTAGGTCTTACCAATTTTTGTGTAGGTCGATCTTTACACACCTACTAAAAAATTTTTGGAAAAATATTCATCTCACAAAAAATTCATTTTATACTTTTTTGTAGGCAATTTAATAAGGAACAAATTTGCTTTTATTTTTTTTTCTGTCATTTGAAAGGAACATGGAGAAAAAGGTCATTTAATGAAGGTAGGTCGAAATTACCGAGAATAGCCCCTTACCGAAACTTCCCCCCCCTTACCCTATAGGTTTAGTTTAAACTATTGAACATAAAAAGATATGCAGGTGACTAAATTCAAGTTTAAATGCACTTCGTGCAACTACCTCTTTAATAGATTTTACCAGGGTGCCGGAGCCGTATAATTTTTATGCGGCTCCGGCTCCAGCTCCGGCTCCTACCTTAAAATTAATATATCAATTTTTTTTCATTATTGAATTTGATAAAATAAAATAAATAATATAAAATATTTTGCTTTTATTTGATTAAAGCTATATAAAAGTAGAAGGATGTGTGTCTATTTGTTAAGTAACAATAGTTTTTCAGTTTATTATATGGAAATAGACCGTTGCCAAATTATAATATTACTTTAAAAAATCATTTTTAGCTAGTCCGGAGCCGGAGCCGTTTTTAACGAAAAATACGGCTCCGGATCCGGCTCCGGCTCCACCAAAAATGTTGCTGCTCCCGGCTCCGGCTCCAGAACACTGGATCATTTTACGATAATTTTTTTCAAATTCTTTATATAGGTACTTAGGTAAATTTTCCGAGGTATCATATGGTGCTCAGTTTAGGATTAAGAAGTCTTATTTTTTGGCATCTTCAGTTTTTAAAGAATAAGAATCAAATATAAGTATAAAAGTATTTGTATATGTATTTGTATTTGTACAAAAAGTATTACAAAAATAGTATATTATCTATAATCCGTCTGCTTGTCCGTCTGTCTATCAGAAGCTTAAGATCTCAGTAACCACTGAACCTATTGGGCTCTACTATTCAGGGAATATACTACTAGGATTAGCGGCTTCGCCTCTAGCCTCTAGAGACTTCTTCCCCTCCTTTATAGAATCGTTTGTTAGAAATTTGTCCAAAAAACGAAATAAAAGATTGTGATGATTTTTTTCATTTAGGCTTCGCCCCAGTGTGCGGTGGGGGTTCCCCCACCCCGCTTATTTGCATTAGTTTACAAAAATAAATTGAGGGGTGGTTGATTTTTTTGGGGGGGTGGGTTTCTCACGCTTCAAGAAAATAGCCTAAAACCACCACAGGACCAGTAGATATATTCCCTGAAGAATACAGCATGACCCTCAAAAAAGTATTTTTAAGCATCTGCAGCCCTTATTTCTCAATGAATTATAAAAAAAAAATGCTTATGTCCTTGTTCTCCATAGTATTCCACATAAGTAGATATAAAAATATTTTTTTTTACCTCCATTAACACCGGAGATTTTTAGAGCTAAAGTTTTGAAAAAGTGACTGAGAAAAAGAATTTTTTTTTGTTTCTCTTATTTTTTGGATGGTTATATTATGTTTTTCTGGCAACTGAATAATGATACACAAAGAAAAACAAGTTAACTAATTATTTCTTTTTTATTCCACCAAAAAATATAAATTTTTAATGGCAAAAAATACTACTGAATTAATTGATTATTTGCAAATTTTAGGTTATTTAAATCCTTATTTGAGAAAAGGATTAATTATGACAGTTGCTCCGCCTACTTTTCTGACATCTCAATAATTTAATAGGGGGTTAATTAAGCTTTTTAGACAAAAAAATCATTATGTTTTAATTTTATTTTCTTTATAACTTTTTTGTTATTAAAGTTAGGATTGTGAAACAAAAACAATTTTCCTGCTATATTCATAAAGATTTATTTGTTTTTTTAATCTTAAACAATTTTGCCTAATAAGTAAGTTTTTCAAAATATCATTAAACTAAAAAGACGCAAAAAATATGTGTAAAAAAATGCTTTTTACTCAAAAACAAAATTTTTTATTTCATTTTTGTATAAAGTTTCTGCTAGTAACAAAAATAAAAGGATTTCTACCTTAATTTTGCTAAAAAAGTCGTTTCATGTTAAAGTTACTTTTTCCTCAGTCACTTTTTCAAAACTTTAGCTCTAAAAATCTCCGGTGTTAATGGAGGTAAAAAAAATATTTTTATATCTACTTATGTGGAATACTATGGAGAACAAGGACATATGCATTTTTTAATAATTCATTGAGAAATAAGGGCTGCAGATGCTTAAAAATACTTTTTTAAGGGTCATGCTGTAGAACCCAATCTGTTCAGCGGTTACCAAGATCTTAAGCTTTAGACAGACAGGGATTGATTTACTTTTATTTAGTATTTATTTGTATTAAAGACTAGTATTTTCTGAGATCTTTAGCATTAGACAAAATAACCCTATATCCTATTATATGTATATCCTATAAATCCTTTTTTTCTGTAGCGAAGAATCTCGCTAACTGCTGAACCGACACGATCTTTGTGAGGTTGTAGGCTATTTTGTCTGTCCTTCCATATCCCTTCGAGGACCTGTATTCAAAATGGTAGAAAAATAGCCTAAAACCATCTCGGTAACTGTGTGAAGTTTCCCTGAAATTGAGTAATCAATCGGTTCAGTAGTTATGAAAATCTTAAGTATCAGATAAAAAACTTACTACTTTATATAATAGAATATACTTAGTGCGTAATAACAGGATGTCTGTCTGTCTGTCAGTTTATTTGTACCGAAGGTTCTCGCTAACCGCTAAACCGATATGTCTTTCTTTCCCAAGAAAAATTACTCTTAGAAAAAATCACAACCCTTCCAGTATTTTTTCTTTCTTCTAAAATTGAAATCAGAAAAGGGGGTGGTCTACTCCCCCCTCCCTCACTAAAAAATTTATTAGCGAAGCTACTCTATAATCACTTTGTCAGTCCGTTATGCTGTCGGAGAAACGTGATTTTCTCGGCTCCTGTTTTTTGATTAAATAAGTTCACATTCTAATTATTTTCATTGAGATTTGCCTTTTGGTTGGGGGGCTGAATTTATTCCTAGATTTTCACGTTATTATATATAATTTTAAAAAGGTTCCTCTAGAGGCCTCTAAGGGCGTAGTCACTGGTCCTTATAATAGTATTTACTTTGTACGTAATAACAGGATGTCTGTTTGTTTATACTAAAGGATCTCGCTAACCACTGAACCGATATGGTTCTCCTTAACAGAGTAGCTTCTCATAGGTTTTTGGAAGTTTTAAAGCTATTTTGGGGAAGAGTATCACCATCCACCCTCCCAAGAGAAATCGACTTTAGAAAAAAAAATACCTCCTCCCCCCAAAAATGGATTTTAATTGCTCACGGATTTTAAGTTAATTTTTTTCCAGATGTCTATATATAACTTTTGAGCTTCTCTACTTATGTATGTTGTCATCCATGTTTTTTACTTTTTCTATTTAAAGAGGACTATCAACGAACGAGAGCACATGATTCTAAGTACCTTCCAGCATTGATCCTAAGTATTTTCTTTCAGAATATAATAGGTCACCATATATTATTAATATATTGACGAGAAAATTTATTTTTTTACCATGTTTTTTTAGGTATTTTAATTGATTTTGAAAACTTTTATGAAGCTAATTCTTTTAATAAAATGGATATTTGATGATACATATGCGAATACTCTTGTTATATAGATTGTAAATTAATCCATATTAGCATTAATTTAAACATACATATGAGATATAGTAAATGTGCTTTTGACTTTTTTTAATTTTTATCATTTGATAACATGGACAATTAAAGACACCCCGAACTCAACAAAACGTTTGATAGAATTTTAACGAAAAATGGTGGACATTTTTTTACTTTTCTTCAACTTGAAGTGGTGAAACATAAATTTTCTCGTCAATATATTAATTATTGATAGTGACCTATTATATTCTGAAAGAAAATACTCAGGATCAATGCTGGAAGGTACTTAGAATCACGTGCTCTTGTTCGTGGATAGTCCTCTTTAAAATAAAAAAAATTGGGTTATTGAATTCAACTCTCCCCTCCTCAAGTGCCCCTAGAGGCCTTTAGGAGCGTAGACGCTAGTTTTTTTAAATAGAGTAATAGGATATCTTATGTCTGTCAGTCCGCTAGGGTTCTTCTTTACAGGTAGCCGCTAGTAGACTTAAATGTATTGATAATAAGTAACTAGGAAGTTATTTAACTTATTTTTATTAGGAATGTACGTTTTTTTACTTTTTTTATGTACGTAACGTATTTTTTTGGTGTACGTTATATACGTTTTTTATTTTCAAATTTGGCTGGCCAGTCTGCATATGATATTTATAACTAAAATTGAAAAATATAAAATCAAAATAAATCATAAACTTGTTCTGTCATTGCATTGGTTACCTTTAAATTATCGGAGGAAGGTTAATTCAGTAAATTGCTTACAAAATATTCAATAAAATTATAGAAATGGAGTAAGTAAATAATTTAAGTTCAACGATTATTGTTTTAGGTTTAGTTTTTAGTTTGTTTCTTTACATTTTAACCCATAGTTTGAGTGAAATCTAAATGATATAATTTCAGGTGGCGAGGATGAAGAAGAAGTTGAAGAAGACAACCAGATTATTACAGAAACAGTCAAAACAACGAACAACAAGGAACAAAGAGAACCAAGGGAGCCCAGAGAGCCAAGAGAACCACGAGAACAACGGGAACCCCGGGAGCCTCGAGATCAACGGGAACCTGCACAGCACAGAGAAAGAATAAATAATAATAAGAGAGAGCCTCGACCTAATAGAGATATGAATAATACAAACGAGAGAGGTCGTGGAGGTGGTAGAGGATTTAGAGGAGGTGGCGGAAGGGGTGGAGATGAAAGAGGCGGAGGGGACAGGGGTGGACGGGGACGTGGAGGGCGTGGCGGGTCAGGGGGGTATAACAACAGAGGCGGCTATGAAGACAGGCGACGACAGGACAGATATAACGACAGAAAAATGAATGAGAATAATGATAGGAAGGGGGCATATCATCAACAACATCCTGCCGAGGAATTGGGAAATCATGGAGGTGGATACAATAACAGATCTGGCGGTGGAGATAGGACTGGCGGCGGACATTGGCGGGGCGGTAGAGGTGGCCCAAGAGATAACAGAAACCGCGGACATCATGATCAGAGTGTCATTGTCCGACCAGAAGATTTGGGAGAGGATCTTGGCAAGATTGATATAAACAAAGAAAATGAACCTTTTCCACCGTTACCGGGCCACAAAGGGGGCCCTGGAGGAGGCCTGCAGACAAAGCGTTATTCTGCTCAAAGACGTGGAGGCGGAGCAAATGTTGGGATGGGGCCAAATATGACGTCGGCCCCCAGAGATCAGAAAAGTTTAAGCCCCAATGAGCTAGGGGGACGACCCACAGCCCGAGATCTTTATGAAGGAGCGGGTATCCATCCAGCTATGTGTTCAGGTCCCCCGCGGGGTGCCCCTTTCCAAACATCTACAGCCACTGCCTCTACAGTCCCCAGGATGCCGCAGGTATCTGCGTCGGCTGGTATGATTCCACCTACAACTTTGGTTAGCATCGGCGGCTTGCCTCACCCACCTCCTGTAACATTTATCCAGAGTGTAGCTGGACCCCACCCACAAATTCTCAGCTATCAAAATTCCCCGGTACAATTTAACGTTCCTGCAGCGGTTGTTGCGTCTGCAGGCGGCCCACCGCCAATTACCGCAGTGCCCGCACCGGCAATTCTTGCCGCCGGCTTTGCCAACGGTCCTCCACACCCGCCACCGCCAGAAGCGGTTTTGCTTGCGGCTGCCGCTGCATCCGGCGGCCCCGAAGGATTTGCAGCCGTGCGCGGCGGAGTGACGTACTTTAATCCTACCGCACAAAATGTGTTACCGCAGAGGCCTGTGTCAAAGCGGCCCAAAGCCGCGATTCCTATTGTTGATCCGTCTGTGGTAGAGAGCGGCGGTGCGACGGCTGGAGGACATATGGCAGTAAATAACAGCGCCGCCGGTGGACAACACAGTGATAAACATCAAGTATCGGCGGGCGGTGGAAATTAGTGAACACAGAAAATTAAAAAAGCTTATTAATGATAGATTGTGTTTTTTTAAAACGATAAAGTCAAGCAAGTAAACAATACAATATCTATGTACTTCTACTCACCTTCTAAGTTTAACCCTAATTTTTTTTGTTAAAGTAACAATCTGAAAAGTATGTTAAATTAATATTTTTACTTTTTCAATATTTGAAAATAGATTCTGAACAAAAAACCTTAAATCGATTAAAAATTTATATTGATTTTTAAAAAGTTACAAACTTTCAAAAAAATATTACATTCAGTTCTTGGTTAAAGCAAGATTATTTTAATACAGTTATATTGTATGTTTTTTTTGCTTTATTTATATCTATTAAGCTGCAAGATCTAAGGGGGGGGTGCGTAATGACATAAGCTCTTAAACCGTGAGCAAAATGGTCTAAATATTGAGCTAGACCCTTCAAACTTGGTATATAAGCCTAGTCCTATAGGTATTACATCTAAATGGCAAAAAAATCCAAAAATTTTTATTTTTAGGTTAGGTTAGGTAAGAAAAACCCTGCGGAAATGGGGTTTTTAGGATTTTTTTGGTCTATTTTGATGTGGAAACTTGCCTTAAATTGTTTTTTCTTAGGGTTTTAACTTAATTACACTGTATCTATTCATATGGACATTATTTAAGATGATTCAGCAAGTCGGGGACCGACCCCATGGGGCTAGGTGTGTGGCCTGCAGGGGTTAAGTTCATTTTTCCCAATATATTTGTTGTGATACATCAAATTATAGGTTTTTTAGGTCAAGGAACTCAAATTCAGAGCTAAAATAAGCATTAGACTAATCTGAAGCTAGCCCCAGCGGGCTTGGTTGGTGGCCCGCAGGGGTTAAGTGCATTTTTTCTAATATATATCTTGTTATATTATATATCAAACTATAGGTTTTTTAGTTCAAGAAACTCAAATTCTGAGCGAAAATTAGCATTAGACTGACCTGAAGCTAACCCCCCCGGGCTAGGTTGGCTTTCTGCAGGGCTTAAGAGCATTTACCTAACCTAACCTAGAAACTTACTTATATTTTTACAGGTTTTTTTCTTGAATAAACTGTGTCTATTAATGAAGACTTTTTTTAAGATGATCCAGCAAGTCGGGGACCGACCCCAGCGGGCTAGGTGGGTGGCCCGCAGGGGTTAAGTGTATTTTTCCAATATATATGATGTGATACATCAAATGATATGTTTTTTAGGTCAAAGAACTCAAATTCAGAGCTAAAATAAGCATTAGAAAAATCTGAAGCTAACCCCAGCGGGCTAGCTGGGTTGCCCACAGGGCTTAAGTGCATTTTACCTAAGCTAACCTAGAAACTTACATTTATTATTTTTTTTAGGTTTTTTCTAGAATAAACTGTCCATTCATGAGGACCTTATTTCAGATGATTCAGCAAGTCGAAGACCGACCCCAGCGGGCTAGGTGGGTGGCCTGCAGGGGTTAAGTGCATTTTCCCCAATATATATGTTATGATAAATCCAATTATATGTTTTTTAGGTCAAAGAACTCAAATTCAGAGCTGAAATAAGCATTAGACTAATCTGAAGCTAACCCCAGCGGGCTAGATAGGTAGCCCACAGGGCTTAAGTGCATTTTACCTAACCTAACCTAGAAACTTACACTTAATATTTTTTTTTATAGGTTTTTTTTCAAATAAACTGTCCATTCATGAGGACCTTATTTCAGATGATCCAGCAAGTCGAAGACCGACCCCAGCGGGCTATGTAGGTGTCCCTCAGGGGTTAAATGCATTTTTTAAAAAAAAGTATGTGTTGTCATACATCCAAGTATAGGTTTCTAAGGTCAAGAAACTCAAATTTACAGCTAATAAAAGCATCAGACTAATCTGAAGCTAGCCACAGCGGGCTAGGTGGGTTGCCTGCAAGTTTTTACCTAACCTAGAACCTTACTTGTTTTTTTATGGTTTTTTTTCTGGAATAAACTGTGTCTATTTATTAGAACATTATTTAAGATTTAAGACCCCAGCAGGCTAGGTGCGTGGCCCGCAGGGGTTAAGTGCATTTTTAGTTGTCATACATAAAATTATAGGTTTTTTAGGTCCAGAAATTCAAAGGGGTAGTTTCGCGGAATGCATTTGAACTTAATTTAGTGAACTGCATATTTTTCCTGGTTAATTGGTTAAACTACATTTATATGGCATATATTTGAAAGAATTTCAAATTTGATAGTACAGTGTTAGCGGTGGAAGAATTTAATATGGTAATAGGATACAATTTTTTAATTTAATGTATACCACATACCACGAAAAAAATAGCATCAGGTTGCTATTGTGTTTTTTTTTAGCTCCAAATTGACTTTAAAAACCTATAGTTTGATGTATAACAACACATAATTTGGAAAATTTACCCCTGCAGGCCACCCATCTAATCCGCGGGGGTTAGCCTTAGGTCAGTCTAATGCTTAAAATAGCTCTGAATTTGAGTTTCTTGACATAAAAAACCTATAATTTGATGTATGACAACACATACTTTAGTAAAATGCACTACACCCCTGTGGGCCACCCACCTAGCCCGCTGGGGTCGGTCCCCAACTTGCTGGATTATCTAAAATAATGTCCTCATTAATAGACACAGTTTAATCAAGGAAAAAACCAAAAAGAATAAGTAAGTTTCTAGGTTAGGTTAGGTAAAATGCACATAAGCCCTGTGGAAAATCTACCTAGCCCGCAGGGGTTAGCTTCAGGTAAGTCATATGCCAATTTTAGCTCTGAATTTGAGTTTCTTGACCTTAAAAATATTTATTTTGATATATAACAAGATCTTTATTGGAAATAATGCATTTAACCCCTGCGGGCCACCAACCTAGCCCGCTGGGGCTAGTTTCAGATTAGTCTTATGCTCATTCTAGCTCTGAATTTGAGTTAACTGACCTAAAAAACCTTTATTTTGATATATAACAAGATCTATATTGGAAATAATGCACTTAACCCCTGCGGGCCACCCACCTAGCCCGCTGGGGTCGGTCCCCGACTTGCTGGATCATCTTAAATAAAGTCCTCATGAATGGACAGTTTATTCTAGTAAAAAAAACCTAAAAAAAATAATAAATGTAAGTTTCTAGGTTAGCTTAGGTAAAATGCACTTAAGCCCTGTGGGCAACCCAGCTAGCCCGCTGGGATTAGCTTCAGATTATTCTAATGCTTATTTTAGCTCTGAATTTGAGTTCTTTGACCTAAAAAACATATCATTTGATGTATCACATCATATATATTGGGAAAATGCACTTAACCCCTGCGGGCACCCACCTAGCCCGCTGGGGTCGGTCCCTGACTTGCTGGATCATCTTAAATAAAGTCCTCATTAATAGACACAGTTTATTCAAGAAAAAAACCTGTAAAAATATAAGTAAGTTTCTAGGTTAGGTTAGGTAAATGCTCTTAAGCCCTGCAGAAAACCAACCTAGCCCGGGGGGGTTAGCTTCAGGTCAGTCTAATGCTAATTTTCGCTCAGAATTTGAGTTTCTTGGCCTAAAAAACCTATAGTTTGATATATAACAAGATATATATTAGAAAAATGCACTTAACCCCTGCGGGCCACCAACCTAGCCCGCTGGGGCTAGCTTCAGATTAGTCTAATGCTTATTTTAGCTCTGAATTTGAGTTCCTTGACCTAAAAAACCTATAATTTGATGTATCACAACAAATATATTGGGAAAAATGAACTTAACCCCTGCGGGCCACCCACCTAGCCCCCTGGGGTCGGTCCCCGACTTGCTGAATCATCTTAAATAATGTCAATATGAATAGATCCAGTGTAATTAAGTTAAAACCCTAAGAAAAAACAATTTAAGACAAGTTTCCACATCAAAATAGACCAAAAAAGTCTAAAAACCCCATTTCCGCAGGGTTTTTCTTACCTAACCTAACCTAAAAATAAAATTTTTTTGATTTTTTTGCCATTTAGATGTAATACCTATAGGACTAGGCTTATATACCAAGTTTGAAGGGTCTAGCTCAATATTTAGACCATTTTGTTCACGGTTTAAGAGCTTATGTCATTACGCACCCCCCCCCTTAATTTTTTGTATAGTAGGGAAAAATAAAAAAAAGTTCCTTATGGGAGAATCCTTTAATTTTTTAGAACATCCTCTTTTATCGAATCTGAAATATTTATTTTAATCGTTAATGTACCGCCAGGGGTGTATATTCGGCGTTATCCTCTTAGAAATTTTTTTCTTCAATTTTTTCAATTTTGTACCCCCCCCCCCCCCCCCCCCCCCGACTACCGACGAACAACTATTTTAGGTTAGGTTAGGTTTTAGGCTAGGGAGCCGAGCGCTGCGGCTAGGCAGGCAAGGGGGCCGAGCGCTGCGGCTAGGCAGGCTAGGGAGCCGAGCGCTGCGGCCAGAGTTCATAGTTCTCTGTGGGGGGGGGGGGGGGTACTCAAATTTTCAATATTGAAAAAAAAATTTCTAAGAGGATAATACCCACATTCTTTTAGTTTTTTTTTACCAAGGAGGGGGGGGGGAATGGAAAAAATGTTTTCAGTTTTCTTAATTTTTACATTTTTTTTCCCTCCAACCACTAAGTTTTTATCCCCCCCCCCCCCCCTGAGCCGGGGATCCCATGTAGAATATACACCCCTGTGTACCGCTTATCTTTAAAATTAGTATATTCTATGCAAAACAAAAGTTATTTAAGCGGTTTTTTTTTTGTTTAATTGACATAATTTTGGTTAGTAAAGCTCGCTTTGCTTTAAAAGATAGATACAGTACTGAAGGTAGTTTCATCAAGAATCTTTCAATGAAAAGTCGGTGATTTTTTTTCATTATACTATTTTGAAGCAGCATACTTATGTTGCATTTTCTATCATTAGATAACATGCTTCTAGAGGAGAAAAATACTTGTGATTCATGCAACTAATATATAAATATTTCTCATTTATTTTCCTTCATGGGGGTACCCCTTTTTACACAAGTTTTTGGGGTCAGATTGGATACATTTCTATAGGTAGAGAGTACAAGCTTTTCAATTGTATGCTATAGACGAATAGGTAGCAAGCACAAGATAATATCATTATACAAAAATTGTTTGTTTAATTAAATCTATTGTAATTTCATTTTTTGTCCGGACAAAATGTAAACTTATTTGTTAATTTTCTGGTGAAATGTTTTAAAAATTAATGCTATGAACTTAAAAAATGAATTAACTTGTATATTATATAAAACTTATTATTATTTACACCTGACCTAATTTACATATAATATTATAATATCAATATTTTAGCCTTGTTTTTATTTGTTTGCTATGGACTCCTGTTTGTTTATTATACTTTTAATACACATTATTAATGCTCTGCTAATTTAGTAGTTTTTCTGTTTCACATGTTAATTGCATATTCCTATATCAATGCTCTTTGTAATTTACTCTGTCTGTTTATATTGTAAGATATATTATATTGTTTATTCATAGGTCCAAAGGCTTATTAGATTTAAAAATGAGATGTTAAGGAAAGTTAAGTGGGGGGGTGGGCTTAAAGTTTCTTGGGTGTAATTTTATGTTGGTACCTAAATAATAGCTTTCCTAAAACTTTTTCAAAGGTGGTTTGATTACAGGAAGGAAGGGGGCAATGAGCTGCTTATTACTCTAGTTTATAATTACTTAATTTTATTTGTTGGCTTAACAATTTCTGGGAATTTTATTGAATATTGATTGGTTGGTTCATTGTGTTTAGCGTTCAAATATTTCAACAACTATTTTTAATCTACAGAATGGATAGTTTTTTTTTATTAGTCGTCAATGGCACCAGCTTAATTGATATCGTGTCTATTTATACGGGTGTTAAACTCGAGTCTGGACCACACTGCCTAATACTAGAGACGTTTAAAATGGTAGCTATCTTGTGTATGTTTTTTAACAATGAAAGAAGGGTGATGAGAAAGGTCGTGCAATCAATAGGTTGATTGTCTGTTACCTAACGTAATATCCTTTAGTGGTTGTTAGAGTATTGCCTCCCATTATGAGTGGATGGAGCATTTCTTACTTGTGAAGTGAAAAACTACGATTATTTTTTTTTTCAGATAAAAAAAAATGTAATAGTCACCTACCTATATGGTACAGCTGAAAATTTTCCTGTCCGAAAACCATGGTGAGAAAAGTAGTAACTAAATACAAGTTAATGATTTTCAGTATGGCTTCTAAACCGATTAATATACCCTGATTTGTACTGTTTCTCAGCAATACTGGAAAATCATGTCTAGCATCGAATTACAGACAGTAATAAGATAAAACATTAAAAAAAACTAACTAATAAAAATTAACACCGGGCCAACAAAACTTGTAATCTTGTAACTTTTTATTTTAATACAGGGGTGTATATTTTGCACAAAATTAATTTTTTCCCGTGCTGAGAAATATCCTCCCCCCCCCCCCTCCCCTAAGTTTTTCCCAGAAAAGGAAAAATGTTTTCAGTACCTACTCTTTATTATAGGTATTAATTTTGTAACCCCGATTTTTTTACCCGAGGAGGGGGGGGGGGGGGATGTAAAAATGTTTTCAGGACTGTTTTTCTTTCTTCCCCCTTATAGGGTAGTGCGGGGTTAATGCGGTAGGGGGGTCTAATTCCGGTCACTCGACCAACTTTTTTAAAACCGTTTTTTAACGGTGTTCTAAACGTTTGCGAGAGATCTTCAGAAAAGCAAAGTTGTAGTTTATTGCCTATACTTTCATTTCTTACTTCAGCAAATTTTTGTCAGATCACTCCTTCTATGATTTTTTTGCCCTCAAAAAGTTGCAAAAAATTTGCAAAAAAAAAATTTCAAAATAGGCCATGTTCAATCTAAAATTGTGAAAAAATGGTAAGTCCTATTGACCCCCGGGTTTTTGTAAAATGAAAGATATGGCATTCATTTATCGTTTGCAATTGGAGGCGTTGTTCTAACTTGATTTTTTCATAATTTTTTTTTCGTCTCAAAAAAAGGGTCTATTCCGGTCACTTTTTTTACTTTTTTTTATTACTGTATTTATAAATTTATGATACCCTAATTTTTTTTTCAGATGATCTGGAAGCATGAACAACCTCAATGCATGACCTAAGCTTTAATCATTGCCTTGCCTGTTGTTAGATGTACATTATTAGTCATTTTACTGCTTGTATTATGTCATGTTTTGTTGCCTAAGCTTTTCAAATTGTAAAGACATTTAAAATTTTTCAGCTACATTTTTATAGTAATGGGAAGAGTATATCACCCAAAGGAACGCCTTAAATATTTGCCTGAAGATGTATCAGCTGCATTGGCTCATGTAAGAAGGGGTATGTCTATTAGAAAGACCGCTAGAAGATTTAAAATTCCATATGAAATCCTTGCATCTTTTTCGTATAAGAGGGTGTTCGTGATTTTTGCGCGGTTTGGATTTTTTATGTCAAATCGGCTAGGATTAAGCTAGAAAGGTGTTTAAGGTGTCTATAGAAAGCTCTTTGCATGTCCTAACAAAAACTCCCCAGGATATGGGTTCTATCTCCAAGATTTAGAGTACATATTCAAAATTTTGCATTTTCAAAATTCCTGTTGCATAAAATGTGTTGAAATATTAGAGTTAGACCCCATATCATTTCGAGTTAATTGTCAGGCATGTAATTTTGCATCTTTAGACACTTTAACCACCCTTGTAGGTCAATCCTAGCCAATTTGAGACAAGAAAAATTGTATCAAAAACTGCTGTCAAAACTGGCAGGATTTTTAAAATTAAAAATTTTTGGGGAAAAAATCACTTTTTTCAAGAAATTCCAAGACCTGCTAATCAGAAATTGCCTCTAATTTATGTATAAAGCTTAAAAAAACCTAATCATAAAATAAAAAGTATGATTTTTTTTTTAAAGTTTGCATGAAAAAAATCGATGTTTTTTTTGCGATTTTACCGACTTTTTTAAAATGGGCAAAATGTGTTCAAAAAATTTTCTGATCTGCATGCGACTAGTACCGTTAGAAAGCTAATGACCTCAGCTTTCTACTCATAGTTTAAAATGTTAAAAAAAAATATTTTAAGGGGGTGTTCCCCCCCCCAAAGTCAACTGACCGAAATAGCCCCAACGGTGGGGTTATTCCGGTATAGGCCAACCGCCGCCCTTTAAACCGATTTTTGACCGACTTCTAGTTGCGAGATCTTAATGGGACCAAGACAGGCTTCTTCGTTATTGCCATATCGTTCATTTGCACTCATAAAAACCGGAAAAAGTTTTTGGGAAGTATGTTTTTTTTTTAAGTTGAAGCAAAAAATTGACCGGAATAACCCCGCACTACCCTACATATTTTTATCCCCCCCCCCCCCCCCCCGTTTAGCAGAGGATTCCATGCAAAATATACACCCCTGATATTTTACTAATCATTGTGAAAGGGCCATTTAAATAAAATCTCCCAGTTAAAAAGACAATTATATATTTTAGACTGAGGACTGGACGAGCCTAAAGTCGGAAATGATCAATCTGTTCTCGATGAAACTGACAGAAATGTTCTTGGCAAGGATGAAGAAACAGCAGAGGTAAAATAACAGAGAGAGAGAGACGGGACAATGGGTTTTTTATTACACTAGTCCCCACACAATAACGTTTTCTTATTCGTTGGAGACTAAAGTGAATTTTGATTGTTTAGTTTATTAAGTTGAGTGTTGAAACGATTCAACTACTAATCTTTCGCTACAGAAGTGGTAATTTTGTGTATCATCATTGGGGAGTGGGACGTACATTAATTTATCGGCCATTGACTTAGATCCCTGAAAATTACAGGGTTTGCTAATGGAAGGTAGTACCCGTCAGTATGAGAAGAAAAGTTATAGGATTAAAAAGAAGTAGTTAGATGAGCACTTACGACCCTCCTCCCACCTAATTTTTAAAAAAAATTTGGGAGGTGGTAGTTTTATGTTTATTTATTACCTACTTTAAGTCAGGTTAGGTTAGGTTATATTCAGGGGTGTTTATTCTCCACAAGATTCATTTTTATTCTTCATAATATTTGAAAAATGTCACAATTCTACGCCCCATAAAATCACAAGTGTCATTTTGTCTCAAATAATACAAAATTGTCTAATTTGGCGAGAAAAAGCAGAAGAAAGATTTTGGCGTTAGAGGCGGTTTGGCCATTTTTTTAGCGTTTTACTCCTGTTATGAAGTGTTTTAAACACATAGATACCTCTACTAAAAATGAGCAAAATTACGTAGGTACCTACTCTATTTTTTAAAGTTTGTTATCTTTTATCCAAACAAATAAGATTTGGATCATGAAAAAAAAACAAAGAAGTGGGTTTCGTCGTATTTTCACAGTAGCTTTTCTCCTTTTTCTAGCTCCTTGGATGGGGGGATGGGGGGGGGGTAAGCTCTAACCCTGCGGGCCCATTTCCCTGTGGGACAATCGTTAACATTTACCTATCCTAACCTTGAATAACCTAACAAAAGCTACTGTGGAAATACAACGAAACCCGCCACTTCGTTTTCTTTCCATGATCCGAAGATTTAAGTCATCTTAATTGGTCATAATCATTTTGCAATAAAGACCCTTTCTTTTTCAGGAACCAGAAAAAGAAACTGTCATGAACACCAGTGATATATGTAGTAAAGAATTCTCTGGCGATGCAAACCTAGAGCTTCGCACGAAAATACACACGAGCGAGAACACCATGGTAAGAAAAGTTGTAAGTAAATACTATGTGTAGCATCATATCAAAAACAATTTTCTACGAATGACAGAATAAAAACATATAAATAATATCAGTTTCAATAGCCCGGGTCTTTGGCCCCTCGGATCGAAGCTTTTATGTCCAAGATTTACCTATATTAAAAGTCACAATCCTTCTGTAATAAAGACCCTGTCTTTTTTTTCAGGAACCAGAAAAAGAAACCACCACGAACACCAGTGATATATGTAGTACAGAATTCTCTAGTGATGCAAACCTAGATTTTTACAAGAGCATGCACACGGACGAGAGTTTAAAGGAACAAAGAAAAGAAACCACCATGATCACTTGTGATATATGTAGTGAAGAATTCTCTAGTGAGTCAAACCTAGAGCTTCACATGAGAACACACACGGCGAGCGAGAGTCAGTATGAAACAAAAACTATGATCACCTGTGATATATGTAAAGAGGATTTCACTACCGAGGCAAACCTAGAGTTTCACACGAGAAAAAAACACCCGGGCGAGAGTCCCTTTAAATGTGACGAATGTGAAAAGTCTTTTACACGGTTGACTAACTTGAACAAACATAAAAGAAGTCACAATCCATCTGAGGTAATGGTTCTCCCATGTGAAATATGTAGTAGAGAATTCTCTAGCGAGAAATACCTAGAACTACACATGCGAACACACACAGGCGAGAGGCCGTATAAATGTACTGAATGTGAGAGGTCTTTTACACGGATGAGTGGCTTGTCCAAGCATAAAAGATTTCACAAAGAGGTAACGCTATTCCCATGCGAAATATGTGAAAAGGTGTATCCTCAAAAAGATAGCTTAAAAAGACACATGCTTATACATACAGGTGAACGGCCATTCAAATGTGAATATGGCCTTTGTGAAAAAACTTTTATGACAAATAGTTGTTTGATCAAACACACTAGAACCCATACAGGGGAGAAAAGATACTCATGTGATTTGTGTGGGCAAAAATTTTCACAAGTTGGTGGTTTGAATACACACATGAGACGTCATAGGGGTGAAAAGCCTTACAAATGTGATTTCTGTGAAAAGACATTTCATGACACCAGCCATTTACACATACACAAGAGGTATCATACAGGTGAAAAGAATTTCTCTTGTACATTATGCCAGAAATCTTATTACACCAGTTCAGAGCTGAACCAACATCTCAGATCGAAAAAGCATCGCATAAAGTTTGAATCTACACAAAACTTGGTTGCTTCGTCCAATTTTGTTGAATGTAGCGAAGATGCAATCAAACAAGAAATTATTGATGGGGAGGATTTTGCTGCTGCAGATTTCCTTTGCATCAATATGAAGACGGAGAACGATGAGGAAACTATAAAACACAATATCAAGACCGAAAATGATGAAACTATAAAACAAGAAATTATAGATGAAGAGGAAAGTTGATATAAACATTTAGTTTGTATCAGTTGAAAAGATGTATTTATATTTATGTAATCTACCCTTTGGTTATTTAAAAATCCTTCTTTATTTCTATTTTAGAAAATAATCACCCAACTTATTATTGGTGCATATTAATATTATATTGTAGAATGCATACATAATTTTTTTTAGCTCCTTAGTCACTTAGGGTGGCTTCTATATTTTTTTTAATGGGGGGGGGGGAGGGCCTCCCAAGACTAATAGCATTAACAAAAAAAAATATTTTTAATTACCCCTGGTAAAGGAGAGATATAATTCTAATGAATTTCCAAATCTACTATGGTAGGTATCAAGAAATGTATACAAATATTAATGAATTTGAATAACATATTACCTATATAAAATATTAGGTACCTGCCTTTACATTGAATTGCATTTTTAAAGAAAATATAAATATTGTAATAGTTATTTATCGCATCTTATTATAGACAGCTTTCAGCTGATATAACAATGAAAAATTAGAAGATTGAAATTAGTTTTGCTAGTCCCGAGGTACCTAAGGCCCGGGTTAACAAAACTGGTATTAACATTATGACTTGTTGTCTGTAATACGGTGTTTTAAATGATTTATCAGTATGGTTGAGAACTGGTTATGATTTGCGGATATTAATCGGTTTCGAGGCCATACTGGGAAACTAATTCTTTAAATTCTCATTATTGTAAATACTGAACACACTTTTCCTCAACAGTTTAGCGGATTTAAGACCAACACGCAACAAGCGGTCAATGGATCCTATAAATAGACATATTTGCAAAATCAAAACTGGTTTTAGTTAATTTGTATCTGCTCCTTCTTCCGGATTATAGAATTTTTAAGAATTTGACTAAAAATGTGTGCAAATTTGACTTTTAAATAGCCTTTGATGTAAAATGTATATTACCTCTAACACATGAAAGCAGTAGTTGTTTTAAAAACTTTTTTTTGTAGATTAATTATAACTCATGAAATTGTCGAAGGCGGTACCTTCTGGTTTTAATTAATGCTTTTTTTCTTCAAATTACCTTGAAATCTTAAACTTAGAAAGTAAAAACAGTAATGAAAAATCAACATATTATTCAACTAAACAATTATGACAATATCCATAAAAGCGAAGCACTGAAACGGTAGGACAAAAGGACATTAACACTTGTATAGTTTCAGAACTGAATAATCAGAATATAAATGTATAAGAGTCGAAGCAAAATTGTAAGTAAATTTGTTGAAAACTGCTTGATTCAGGATAATGTTTATGGACATACTTACATTTTTATGACTTGATTATAGAGTTGCTTCGCTTATAACTTATACTTTGTTGCCCCAGGAATCAGCAAACCAAAAATCAGATAAATCGGATGATTAGATCACATAAAAATTTGTTGTTAAAAAGGTAAAAAATCAATATGTTTAAAATGGATGTACGGACATTCTTGTAATGATTATAGAGTTGCTATGCTTTTAAATCGTACCTAATTACTAAAGGAATCACCATGCAAAGTTTGAAATCGATATGACATCTCTAACATGCCTAAATTAACAAAAAAGCTATCCGTTTGTGAAAGACGTACGGACGGACCGACCCTAATTATAGAAAAGCTTCGCTTTTAAATATACTGACAGAATTTATTTACAACATATTTACGGTTATTAAAAGCGAAGCTTTTCTATAATTAGGGTCAGTCCGTCCGTACGTCGTCTGTCCGTCAATAAAAGTTAGATTTGAAGGTGGAAATGTTAGCTTTTTTAGTGGAACGGTTAGCTTTTTTCCGTTAATTTAGAATTTTCCTATCGATTTCAAACTTTGCAAGGTTATTCCTGTAGTATTAAGGTACGATTTAGAAAGTGTAGCTACTCTAAAATCGTTACCAGAATTTCCGAACGCCCAATTTAAACAATTGATTTAAAAAAAATTTAAAACAACATATTTTTATGTGATAAAATTATCCGATTGAACTGAATTTTGGGAAACTGATTCCTAGGACAACAAAGTACAATGTTATAAGCGATGCATCTCTTTATCAAGTCCTAAAAATGTAATTATGTCCTTAACCATTAACTTGTATTTAAACAGTTTTTAAAAATTTAATCATAATTTTGTTTAGACTTTAATAAATTTATATTCTGATTATTCAGTTCTGAAACTATACAATTAATAATGTTCGTTTGTCCTACGGTTTCATAGCTTGGTTTTATGGATGTTTTCATCCTTGTTTATATAGAAACAATAACCAATTTAACACTCGAATTTTGTATGAAAGACACAATAGTATAAGTTATCAAACACATAAACAATAGATTGTTGAAGAAATTAGGCATTTAATTGATTATATCAAAGGAAAGTTATTAATAAGTATAGTCTAATTAGTTAAAAACTGAATAGTTCATTATACAATAAATAGTTTTTCTATTAAGTAAATTTGTTCCAAATTACAACAAACTGTTTAAGGACATTCCTACATTTTTAGGACTTTATTATAGATGTGCCTCGTTTATAACGTTGTACCTTGTACAAAAAGGTTTAAAACTTTTTGTAGAATTGCTATGCTTTCTAAATCGTACCTTACTACTAAAGGAATAACCATGCCAAGTATGAAATCAATAGGACAATTATAAAAGGCCTAAATTAATGATAAGAGCTATCCGTTATGGACAGACAGACCAACCCTTAATAAAGAAAAGCTTTAATATTAAAATAAAGCATCAGAAAAAGTCTATTTTTTAAAAAAATTATAATTATAGATCCACAACGACCAAAATCTTTGACCTATGTAGATTATGATCACATTTGAAAAAGGTTTTGCTATGTCTTAAATAAGATACAAAATTAAATAAAAATTGTTTTCAATTGCAAAATAATCTTTAATACACCAGACATTAATTTGATGTTAAATTAATATATACTATATATATCTCTATATAAAAAAAATAGCGATTGTGCCCCTAGCATCTAGTTGGTCTGTTTTCTAAGGGGTAAAGCATAAAATCATCCAGAGACTTAAATCTAAAAATCAAATAGCCTGAACCCATCCTGGGTCCTATGTACGTGAAGCTTTCCTAGAGTGTAGAACTAAATCAGCTATCGAAATCTTAAGCTACAGATAAAATACATACTGTTTACTTACAAAACATATCAGATGATCATTGTCAAATTCTTGTCAACTTTAATGCAATTAAAGTTAAAAAACATTTACTTTACCTAGTAACTATTAAGTAATAAAATGGTAAATGAAGTGTATTCAAGTATATCTTTTAAAGTAATGTTTTTAAATGAACCTTTCGTGTCATATATTAACCTACTTACTGTTTCATTATATCAAAATTTTATCCATATAAAATTTAAAATGGTTTAGAACAAAAAAGATAGACATTTGTGTAATAAACGGCTAAGTATCTAATCAATAAGGATTAGTGCTTTTTATATGACTTTTTATATCACTAATAATGCATAAAATAACCACTGTTATACATCCTAAATATGCAGTGTTAAAATGTCTATAAAAATATTGTTTTAAAGCCTCAACAAATATGACAAAATTATATTTACAAGCTTTAAACTATAAGATGATTTTTGATTAAAGGTTATTTTAAAGTCAAATAATCACATATTTTTATTAAAAATCTTTGAAATACTATAGACACGAAGAAGGAGCAGATACAATTTAGGTAAAACCAGTTTTGATTCAGCAAATGTGTATATTTATAGGATCCATTGACCGCTTGATGCGTGTTGGTTTTAAATCCGCCAAACTGTTGAGGAAAAGCGTGTGAATTCTAAACTAGGTACCTACCCATGAAAATCAAATTATATTGTATTTTTTCTGTTTTCAATTTGATTCAAACAGTAAGTAATATTTGAAAATTCAAAACATTACGAGGCTCAATCAAATTTAATCGTAATTCATAATAAAACATTAAATATTTTTGTAAAAATCTTTTGTTAGTATCTTTATGAAGATTGCAAAAACATAAAACTTTATGATATAGGTAGATAAATAAAATTGAACTATAAAACTGCGTTATTTTTAAATGCATTGCATATATTCCAAGAATTTCGTTTCTTGTAAAATGGTAGGTAGGTTTTTTTTTGTCTGAAGCTAAATATTTCAGAAACTCTAGATCCGAATTGATTGTACTTTACATTGAAGCTTTATTATTGGGTTATGGTGGTTTTAGGCTATTTTCCTGACCTTCGCCCTGCCTTAGAGTATAGAGGCATATAAACTAGTTTTACTGAATTAAAAGTTTAATTTTATGATTATAAAAATGTTAATAAAAAGCAACTATACTAAACAATAAAGATAATAATGCAGTCCATTGTTTTAAGTTAACATTATAGGAAGCAACATTATTACATAATTTACTTTTTACGTCATAGTTATTCAATATGTAAGTATGCCTATCCAGGAGTTTACTTTAAAAGAAATTCTAGATCGCCAGGTATAGATTAACCATTATTTATTTAACAGAATTGAGATTTGGCAGCCACGCCTCAGTCACGCGTAAACCTCAACTTTACATCCACTCTGGTGCTTAAAGGAAGCTGACCATATTAGGTATCGGTTTAGACAAATAGGGGATTTTCTGGTGATTATAAAACGTCTATTTTACTGAGGCTCAAAGGTCATGCGGCTTACCCGCAGATGCCGAGCCCTGATTTATTAGATAATTAGTTTTTTTTGCATCATCTATTAACTTTACAATCCTAATATTAAAAGTAAGTAGTAATTTGTGTTGTAAATGCTAGTCCGAATAAGTTTTACTTTTCAGAGAAGCCTTACAAATGTCATGGGATGGTTTCAGGCTATTTACTGATCTTTTTTATAGAAGCTTGGGACAGTATAAATAGTTATCTAACATATTAGGTATTTAATGTGGCAGTTGACTGAACTTCAAAATTGATTCAATTAGCTTGTTATTGCCGCGCTACTGATTGACATAATTGACCTTGTTTGTTTAAACAATAAGAAGAAATTGTATATGCACTTCTGCTTGCAATCTATCAATGGATGTAGATAAGTGGATAATAAGTTAGGGAAAAACTTGTTGATTTAGCTTGCTAACATGGAACTCGTTTGTTGGTCCAGTTTGGGGGAAGGGATGGGGTAAACGTAGTTGAAGGGGTTGTATCGTTATTTTTGCTAACTGCTAGTTTTACTTTATTACAAAACATGAAAATCTGGTGTAAAATCCATGTAATAATATATCCATTAATCTATCAGGAAATATTTAGGAATACCAACAAATAAGCCATCTTTTGTACAGAAAAAATTTCGCTTTTGTGTATTGTTTTACTGAAAGAAATTATAAAAAAATCTGCATGTACGAACGATATTGTCAGGGTGGAAGGGTACATTGGCAGTAAATTGGGCTATTTATTACGATAATCCCCAAAGTTTTATAAGAACGTTTTCTTGTTTCTTGATAATTGTGCAAACGTTTCAACCACTCATTGTAATCTATACAAGGGGTATTTTTTTATCTTTGAGGATGTACATAAATTAATCGGCCATTGTCTTATCCCTTTAGATCCCTGCGATGTTGTACAGTTTATGAATGTATATTTGGACTGAAAGGTTTTCAAAATGAAAATTGTTTCTAAGTTAATTTATATTTTTCTGTTTTTCTCTAATGCTAGGTAAGGGGGGGAAGTTTTGACACATTTGCGTAAACCTGGCACCTAGGCTTTATCTTTGGACTGAGAGGATAGGTTATTAAAGATAAAATCATTCTTATATGATGAATTTCACGAAGTTTTAAGATTTTTTTGGATAAGCCACCAGGTTCCGGAGCTCCAGGCCTCCAGGTGCTCTCTGTACAGGTAAAAATGAAAAAAAAAAATAATAAAAATTTAAGTAACAAATCAACTTATAAAACAAAATATGCATATTTTTTCTTC
Organism: Acartia tonsa; assembly: GCF_053477335.1. Lineage (NCBI taxonomy): Eukaryota > Metazoa > Arthropoda > Copepoda > Calanoida > Acartiidae > Acartia > Acartia tonsa. The sequence goes on from NC_137265.1 coordinate 16,905,243, forward strand.
AAATATGTTAATAATATTAAAAAAGATGCATATTTTGTTTTATAAGTTGACCTGTAACTTTAAAAAAAAAATTTAATTTTTACCTGTACAGAGACCACCTGAAGGCCTGGAGCTCCGGAACCTGGAGGCCTATCCAAAAATCTTTTAACTTCGTGAAATTCATCATATAAGAATGATTTTATCATTAATAACCTATCCTCTCAGTCCAAAGATAAAGGCTAGGTGCCAGGTTTACGCAAATGTGTCAAAACTCCCCCCCCCCCTTAATGAATTTTTATTACCTTACTCGAGCCAAATATGGCAGGTGTCCCAAATTAAAATTAATGGCGCTCTCCTAACTCGTAGAGGAGCTTGGGCTAATGGTTTACGTCACTATGACATTTCTAAACTACTCAATAGTCTCCCATCTTACACAACCAGGGAGAAGTTGCGTGAATTTATTGCTACTGAGAAATTCGAGGTACCAGTATGTATCAATACATCACACTATAGGGGAGAAACTCCCCCTCCGAGAAATTTTCTTTCAGATCCCATCCTCATGTCACTAAAAAATAGTTATGTCTTTAAACAAACAACCCTTAGGATCCAGGGGTGTATATTCTGCACAAGATAAATTTTTTTTCCCGGCTACAAAATTTTTTTCTCCCCCCCCCCCCTAGTTTTTTCTCACCAAGTAGGGGGGAAAATGGAAAAATATTTAAAGAACTCTATATTTTATCCCTCCTACCACACATTTTTTAGTTTTTTTAACCAAGGAGGGGGGGGGGGGGATGGAAAAAATGTTTTCATTAGGATCACATCCCTTGTCATAAAATAAACTCTGTACTAATTTGCTCTTGCTTATCTGTAAGGTCAAGTTCAAACATCTTTAGCCTCATATTAACTTGTAAATGTTATTGCTACAAGAAATTCCTAATTGACCGTTACTGTTCTGAATAATAAGCTGTATCAGTGTATACTGTACTGTGTAAGTCAGTGTGTATAGAATATGCTTGTCAACGGATATAGAAAACATGGATTCTCGCATACACTAATAAAATGGTTTTAACAGCTGGTTAATATTACCTTACCGCCCCCCTTTATGAGTATATCCTTCCCCTGACCATGGAGGAACGTACTGACCAATATCAGAGGACTATATTAGCAACCTAAATTGACGACAAAATTCCCCAGTCACAATATCCACGTATTCTATATCCATTACTAGAATGCAGTTATTTTCAACAACAATGGAGGAACGTATTGACCAATATATAAGATAGGGATGGCAATCCGTCACAATTTTAGACCGGATTCGGATTCTTAGGAGCTACGTGATAAAATGTTCCAACTTACTTAAAACTTTTCAACCTTTCTCACAATTTTCAACGTTGCTCCTAAACTACAAATAGCACAAAAATGGCACTTATATTTCCAAAAAATAGAGTTTATGACAATTCTAACGATATGCATGGCGTTTTTCTACTATTAATACAAGCCGCGCAATTTGAATTTTAAAAATGTGAACATTTTTTCCACAACCTGAAATCCCTAAATCTTCAAAAATAAGGCCCTTGGAAAAACCGGTTTTTAAGGCATGATTTATTGAAAAAATCATTTTCAAATATTTGAAACATAAATGTCCCAAAATAGGTTTTCCAAATATATAAAGCATTTTATATAATTGTTATATTTTCTATGCATAATTAAGATTTGAAAAAAAACGTTTCTATTGAAACACCCTGTAGCAATATTTTTAAAAACTTTTTAAAAAATTAAAAAAACTTTCTTGCTACATATGTCCAAAAAATTAGTTTTCTTGATGTTCTCTATAATTCACTTCCGAGAATAGAACCAAATTTTAAAAGATATTATAAATAATGATAATAATCTTTGCCTTCAAAAAGGCGGAGTTGAAAGAAAAAACTGAAGACGCTAATTTTAGCCTACCAATTAAGAATCCGAATCCGCTATCAAAAAACGGATTCAGATTCCAAAATTAGCTAAACATTGGGCGGATTCCGGATTCGGATACGGATTGCCAACCCTAATATAAGACTTTATTAGCAACCTAAATGACGCCAAAAGTTGACCTGCCACAATATCCACGCTTCCTATATACATTTTCTTGCCTCACTGAATAGGATGTCTTGATCAAGACAGGGATAAGGCATCCGAAAAAAACAATTTTCTCGTATTCATTCGAATCCGGTGGATAGGAACCGGTTCTTATCCATACGAAAAAACTATGTCTAGCATCGTATTATATCCAGCTTTCTACGAATATAAAAATGTACAATCATAAGATTAAAACCAGTTTTTTTAGCCGGTGCCTTCGGCACCTCGGGCCTTAAAAAACTGGCTTTAATCTAATAATTGTACATACTATATCCGCGGAAAGCTGTTTATAATACGATGCGAGAAATAACTATTACCTTTTTCAGATCTATCAAACTCAATTATCTTCTTTCATGAAGTTAAGTCATTGCTAAAATACTTAGGATGAAAGCAGTTATCTAAAGGGATAAGACAATGGACGATAAATTGATGTAAATACCCAATGATAATACACAAACCTACCCCTTCTGTATATTACAATTAATATGTGACACTTAACTTTATGAATCAGGCAAACAAAATTACACCCTAGCCCCCGAAGTTGTTAAGCCAATGAATAGGTAAGCGTTATTATAAAACTTTGGGGACTTATGATACCCCTCCAAATGTCCCTTAATTACCTCAATGTAATTAAAGAAAGTGTTTTTTATTGGTCGATGTCAAAATATTTTTTCTTGCATATGTCCTAACCCTGCCCCTTGTCTTGCTAAGTGTGCTACTGCTAGCTTTTAGAGGAAACTCATACTTATCAATAATTTTAATTTGACATTAGGTTAAAAATGTCATTACTTAGGTAGTATTTTTAAAAGCGAAGCTTTTCTATAATTAGGGTCGGTCCGTCCGTAACGGATAGCTTTTTTTGTTAATTTAGGCATGTTAGAATTGTCCTATCGATTTCAAACTTTGCATGGTGATTCCTGTAGTAGTTAGGTACGATTTGGAAAGCGTAGCAACTCTATAAGCATTACCAGGATGTCCGTACGTCCATTTTAAACATGTTGATTTTTGTTACTTTTTTAACAACAAAATTTTATGTGATCTAATAATCCGATTGATCTGATTTTTTATATACTGATTCCTGGAATAATAATGTGAAGCAACTCTATAATCAAGTCCTAAAAATGTAAGTATGTCCATAAACATTGTTCTGTATCAAGCAGTTTTTCACCATTTATACTTACAATTATGCTTCGACTCTTAAACATTTATATTCTGATTATTTAGTTCTGACACTATACAAGTGTTAATGTCCGTTTGTCCTACCGTTTCAGTGATTCGCTTTTATGGATGTTGTCATCCTTGTTTTGTTGAAAATAATTTGCAGTACCTATAACTACTTATTGTCGTTATCTATAATACAAAGTAGAACGATGTCTGTCTGTCTATCCGTCCGTCTATCCCTTAAGATCTCGGTAACAACTGAACTGATTGAATTCTACTCTTCGGGGAATATACCTACTGGTTTTAAGCTATTTTCTTAGGGGTTTGGACACCCCCAACCCCCCCAAAAAACAAAAAAATCCCCCTCATTTTTTTTAAAGAAATGGAAGCTGGCACATCCAACATTTTATTTATTCTTTTTTTTATTTAAATTATCTCTTGGGGCAAAGCCCCTAGAGGCTAGGGGCGAAGCCTCTAGTTTAAAAAAAACAGTAGGTAGGTATAAAGATTTACTCAAAAATTTCCCCCATAAAATCTTAACATTCTGATATTATTGAAGTATAGAAATGAAAAATTAGTCTCAGTATTTATAAACTAGCGGCTGTGCCCCTAGAGGCCTCCCCTACCCCGGCCAACTTTAAGTTTTTGTTTCAGAAAAAGTTATTTTTTTTTGGTGGGGGCAGGGTAAATTTTTTTCTAGAGGCGATTTTACCTAGAATGGTGGTGTTACCTTCCCCCAAATAGTAATCTAATATATATCTTCCCAGGATTTATGTTAAGCTACACTGTAAAGGAGAATCATATCGGTTCAGCGGTTAGCGAGATCCTTCGGTACACACAGACAGACATCCTGTTAATTTTATGTAAGGATACCAATTTTAAATTTGCTTATAACGTTAGTTTTTTAATATTTAAAAAAAATATTTTCACTGTGAAACAAAATAGTAATAATGAGATTCCTTTTAACCTTGGCTGTTTGGTGAAAATTTGAGAAAAAATGATCAGATATTCAAACAGTTTGTGCAAAACTTTTCAAATGCACATTTTTTTGCATATTTATTAATGATAATTCGCATATGGTATTAAATCATTGGCGTGCTCAGTGGTTTGCCAGCGGGGTGCGCGACGCGCGCCATAAAAATTTTAAAACGCTCCTTGATCCAAATTCGTGGCGCCAAACTGAAAAGTAAAACAAGCGTTCCTAAAATTTTAGGTAATTTTTCAACATCTCCCTTAAGATTAGGGTGGATGTGATTTTTTTTACTTTTTCACGCACCCGTGACTTGAGCTACATTAGGGGGTAGACTGTTGCTGGAGGGGGGGGGGGGGGTATTTACCCCCCTTAATTTAAATAGGGCACAGTGCTTTCGAAGGTGCTTTGACTTTTGTGTCAGAACCTAAATTGGGACATTCATTACCCTAGGTAAGGTAACTTCATTTCACTTTTCAATAAAATCTAAAATGCAGCTGTTTTTGAGAAGATTAGATTTGAAAATTTCAAGCTCAATTTTCATCTACTAGGAGTTACCGCATAATCATGACAAGAAAAGCAAAGATTATTTATTTAAAATTTTGAACAAGTTTGCTTTTATAAAGTTCTTCATAAAACCACTACTGAAGTGAGTTAATTAATGTCTTTTTATCAGTTGCTTTGCTAAGGTCACGAAAATTCAGCCTTAAATAAATCATATATAGAGAGGTTTTATGACAGACTTTATAAAAGCAAAGTTGTTCAAAAATTTAAATAAATAACCTTTGCTTTTCTTGTCATGATTATGCGGTAATTCCTAGTGGATGAAAATTGAAACTGAAATTTTCAAATCTAATTTTCTCAAAAACGGCAGCATTTTATATTTATTGAAAAGTGAAATAAAGTTACCTAACCTAGGGTAATGAAATGCACTATGTCCCAATTTAGGTTCTAACACAAAAGTCAAAGCACCTTCATACGCACTGTGAGGGTGATTGATACACCCCTCCTTCTACACGCCTCTGTATCAAATAGACAAGACATGGTCTAGTGACCGCAGCGTTCTCAAAAGTCTTATAGCTTTTCTAAATAAATATCTTAGGATTTATTTGCACATGGAAAATGTATAGAAAAGGTCAATTGTGAGCAAAAATATTGATCATCTGAAAAATGAAAGCTGTGAAATGAGTCAAGGAAGGATGTTTGTGTGTGAGTGGATTTAAACATATCTGATTCTATAAAATACCTAATGCAAAGTAGAATGATGTCTCTGTCTAAAGCTTAACATCTCAGTGACCGCTGATCTTCAGGGAATATACTGGTCATGATATTGTATTCTTTTTTTTAAATAAGGTTGTTGGAACGTTTCATCACATTTAGGTAAACAGCTTCTTGGGTCTTTTAAGTGAGGGATTCCCAAATTGTTTTTGTATCAACAAAATCGGGGTGGCAATGTTTTCGGTTGGTGGTGTTTTTTCCTCCAGGAAAATAGCCTAAAACTTTAATATTAACAGTAGGTGTATTACCTAAGAAACAAAGCCAAATCGGTGCAGCGGGAGCGAGATTTAAGCTTTATCGGGACAGACATCTTTCTTCTTTTTGAATTTTTAGCGGCTGTGCCCCTAGCATCCACGGCCCCCATTTAAAAGATTAGACAAAGAAAAAAATATCCTTTAAACCATCCCAGGAGATATGTGAACTTGTGAAGCCCCCCCCCCCTCCCATATGAAGATCACAATCGGTTCAGTAGGTATCGATATCTCAAGCTACAGACAAAAGAACCTTACTACTTTTGTAATAGGAGAAAAACTACCCCTTCCTGATTTTGTAACGAGGATGACAACATCCATAAAAGCGAAGCTTTGAAATCAGAAGGAAGGACAAACGATAAGTAACTCTTGTATAGTGTCAGAACTAAGGTCTAAACAAAATTTTACATGAATATCTTATTAAATAGCGTAAATAAAAAAAGCACATACTTTTATTTTTAGGATTTGATTATAGAGATTTGTACCATGTCGTCCTTGGAATATTTATTCCAAAATCAGATGACTAGGAAAATTATATCTAGTTATACAAAAAGTTGTCAAAAAGTAAAAAAAAGTCCAGCTTGTTATAAATGGACGTACGGACATTCTGGTAACGATTATTGAGTTGCTTCTCTTTCTAAATCGTACCTAACTACTACAGGAATCACCATACAAAGGTTGAAATCGACAATTCTAACATGCCTAAATTAACGAAGAAAGCTATCCATTCCAGACGGACCGACCCTAATTATAGAAAAGTATCGCTACTAAAAAAGTAAGTAGGTGCGCATTGAAAAAAAAAATGCAAGACAAAGAAGCAGTGTAAATAATATTTCACCCCTAGCGTGAGAAATTATTTATCATAATTTGACACTAATTTAGCTATAGTAGTGGGTTTAATCATCAAATAACAAGAAGTATTATATCCAATAGTAGCGCTGCAATAACAAGGAAGTGTTTCAAAAAGAAGAACAATTCTATTATAATACAGCTAAAGAAAATGTAAAAATACTTAAAATTTTGAAACGATTTGTCCAGCCGTTAACGAGATCTTTCGGAATATATTACACACTAGCATCAAAAGAAATTTACTACTTTTTCCCTGGTTTAAATTTTACATAACAAGGATGACAATATCCATAAAAGCGAAGCTTTAAAAAGGTAGGAAAAACGTAAATTAACACTTGATTCTGTTTAAGGATATTTTACGCTTTTTAAGTCGTACTTAACTACTATAAAGGATTCACCATGCCAAGTTTAAAATCAATATGACAATTGTAACGTACCTAAATAAACCTAATAAGAGGTATATATCTGTAACTGACAAACTGACTGGCTCTAATTACAGAATAGCTTTGCTTTAAAAAAATCTATTCGTCGACAGAAAGAGGTATTAACTAAGCAACAGAATGTTGTAAAAAAAAGTTTCAAAAACATGTTAAAAATGGACGTACGGACATTTTGGTAACGATTATAGAGTTGCTACGCTTTCTAAATCGTACATAACTTCTACAGAAATCATCATGCAAAGTCTAACAATTCTAACATGCCTAAATTAACAAAAAAAGCTATCCGTTACGGACCAACCCTAATTATAGAAAAGCTTTGCTTTTGATTATCAAGAAGGGCAAATGCAAGTTCTTCCATCTTTGTCTCCTTAAATTAGAAAGCATAGCAACTGTATACTTATTTCCAGAGAGTCTGTATGTACATTATAAACATAAATGTTTTTGAGCTTCCATTAAATGATATAATTCTCCTTTCGTAATTTGACTAAAATTTTTTTTCTAAAACGACTAGGCTCAACATCATCAGCAAAACATCTTTAGGAGTAAGTCTAAAAATTTAAGTATACCCATACAATACATCCTGTGTTTAATTAATTTTAGATATAATACCATTTTTCTAAATGCTGAACAATAAATTCGTTGTTACTCTATATTTGTTAAGGTTATTTTGTCTGGTCATCTAAATAACAGAGCTTTGCTTTTATGGATATTGTCAATCTTGTTTAACTATAATTCTTGGTAGAGACAATTTTATAAAATTAATATTAAACAATAAACATGATATATACATACATGGTAATTATTTGCATGATATTGTTATTTTTTTCACAGAACTTAAGACAATGGACGATAAATTTATATACCCTTAATCATGACAAAGAGTTACTTTTTCGGTAGGTTCAAATATTTGTGAAAAGTTTGGACACCGCTGGATAAAGTTAATAGTTATTTCTTTCATCGTACTATAAACGGCTTTCCGCGGATATGGAATGTACAATTTTAAAACCAGTTTTTTAGCCCTGAGGTGCTGAAGGCACGGGCTGAAAAAACTGGTTTTAATCTTATGATTGTACATTTTTGCATTCGTAGAAAGCTGGATTTAATACGATGCTAGACTTAGTTTTTTCGTATGGATGAGAACCGGTTCCTATCCACCGGATTCGAATGAATACGAGAAATTAAATTAAAGTTGCTACAGTTTTAAGCTAACGAATGAGAGAACATAAAGACTAACCGTCGTCAAAGGAATTGCTAAAATTAAGTTATTATTATAGCAATATCATGTAAAACATGAGGTAAAAAGAGCTTTAAAAAATCAAATAAAAAAGGCTTTCAGATAATTATTGTATGACCTTTTTCAGCATGCAAAGTTTGATAATAATTAGACGGTTCTAACATTTCTAATCAAAAAGAGCTTTCCTCTTCAGAATAAACGTATAGACGAACCGACTATAAATTTGAAAAATTATATAAAAAAAGTGTTTTCATAAGAATCTGTTCCAATGACAGAATTCTATCTATTTACGATATATTGTTGTCGAGCGTTTAAGTCTTTTATTTACAATTTATATTGTTAATCAATGTTTCTCATATTTTTATGTTTTCGATTGCAATTATAATTAAAAACAAGATGACAACGTCCATAAAGGGAAGTTCTGAAACTGTAGGACAAACGGACATTAACACTTGTATAGTGTCAGAATTGAATAACCATAATATAAATGAATAAGAGTCGAAGCAAAATTGTAAGTAAATTTGTTGAAAAACTGCTTGATAAAGAATAATGTTTATGGACATACTTACATTTTTAAAAGCGAAGCTTTTCTATAATTAGGGTCGGTCCGTCCGTCACGGATAGCTTTTTTCGTTAATTTAGACATGTTAGAATTGTCCTATCGATTTCAAATTTTGCATGGTGATTCCTTTAGTAGTTAGGTACGATTTAGAAAGCGTAGCAACTCTATAATCATTACCAAAATGTCCGTACGTCCATTTTAAACAAGTTGATTTTTTTTACTTTTTAATTAGCTTTTTTCGTTAATTTAGGCATGTTAGAATTGTCCTATCGATTTCAAATTTTGCATGGTGATTCCTGTAACAGTTAGGTACGAGTTAGAAAGCGTAGCAACTCTATAATCATTATCAGAATGTCCGTACGTCCATTTTAAACATGTTGATTTTTTTACATTTTTAACAACAAATTTGTATGTGACCTAATTATCCGATTGGTCTGATTATTGGTATACTGATTCCTGGGACAACAAAATACAATATTATAAGCGAAGCAACTCTATAATCAAGTCCTAAAAATGTAAGTATGTCCATAATCATTATCTTGTATCAAGCAGTTTTTCAACAAATTTACTTAAAATTTTGCTTTGTCTCTTAAACATTCGCATTCTGATTATTCAGTTCTGACATTATACAAGTGTTAATGTCCGTTTGTCCTACCGTTTCAGAGCTTCGCTTTTATGGATGTTGTCATCCTTGTTTAGGAATTGATTATGGGGTAATATCTTCTTAGAAATATTTTTTTCAATTTTGTTATAAAAAAGAAGAAGAAAATGATAGAGTATGATAGAAAACCACGTAAAGTAAATCGGTTTTTTTTTTCATTGTAACAAGACCGACGGACCAAGGACGTCCAAGCATTTTTTACTATTATAACGGGAGGGGGGGGGGGGGAATTACATATAAGTGTAGGGGGCATGATTTACTCCCTAACTAATTTCTTTTTGAAGGGATGTAAAAATTAATATATTTTTTTAATTCATGGTGCGAACGCGAAAATTTTATTGGGCGACATTCAGACATCCCCCCCCCTCCCCAAAATGTTTTAAAAAGTGCTCATATAGATATCTTCTGGGGATGCTTTCGGGTGTAAAATCTAATATATATATATGTATATGTATTTATATTTTTAAAATTACTGGGTAGGCAACTCTTAATTGGTTTGAGGAAGGGGGGGATAATATCCACCATGACGTCCTATTTAAGGACTGTACACTATAGAATTGAGTTTTTTTGTAAAGGGATATCTTCCCAAAAAAAATAGCAAATTATCTTAAATAGCAGTCTACAAAATCACATGTACCGTATTGTGTTACAGACTGACGGACGGACAGACAAAGTAAATTATAGAGTAGTATAGAGTAAAACAATCATTGTATTTTGTATTCCAAATAATTAATGTTTTATTATACAAGTAGAATAGAGTAGCTGCGCGCCTGAAAACTACCATTGCATTTTTATTTCCTTGGTCAGTAGTAGAAGTTAATGTGTATACTCAGGGATAAAGGAATCGCTCAATTGACAACAAATTAATCTTCTCTAAACTCCTGTCTTTGGTGCATTTAATAATGCGGATGATTGTGGTGAAGATTAAATTATTTGCCATTGGACCACCCTCCTCCCTGTGGTGAGGTATGCCATGGAAGTAAGGGATATTCCGCGCTTTAGTATTCTCCCAAAGTTTTATAATAAAGTTAGTTCTACAGCTTTGAGGACTTACTTTTATTGAATTTTGATTGGTTGGTTCATTAAGTTGAATGTTTAAACTTTTCAACCACTAATTGTAATCTACAGAAGGGCCCTAATTTCATGTTTCCTCATTGGGTATGTACATTGTACAATTACATCAATTTATCAGCCATTGGTATATCCCTTTAGATTCCTGTGATGGAGTACACTGCAATGAATGCCATACATGATAATACAACATTTTTATGAAAAAAAAATAATCTTGAAAAAAAAATTAAGAGAAAGGGGAGTAAGGGAAGGGAGGTTGATGAGAGAGAGAGAGAGAGAGAGAGAGAGAGAGAGAGAGAGAGAGAGAGAGAGAGAGAGAGAGAGAGAGAGAGAGAGAGAGAGAGAGAGAGAGAGATGAAGAAAGAGAAATAGGAAGAAAGATTGCGCTGAAGGAAAATTAAGGCGCGACGCTAAGGACGTGTGTGCGTGTCATACTTCATCTTGTATGCGTACGTGTGTTGTGCGTATGTGTGTGTGTGTTGACGCACATGACAATAAAGAATGCGTCAGTTGAAGTAAGTGCGTCAAAGGCAACATTACGCAGTGCGTACAAAAATCACACATATATATATACATTTTATAAGTGAATCAGTGAGTTGACAACTAATAGTAATTGTATAATATTTTTTATTGAAAATATTTGTTTATCATTTTTGCAGTAGCTATATCCGCAAATTAAAATTGGTAATTGTATATATGTATTCATTACAGACTTAATTTTTTCAAGTCATGTTGATATTGTAATATGGTCAATTTTGCCTCGGCAATGGGCAAATTTTATCCAGATATTTCCTTAATCGCAACGAAAATAGTTAAGAAACATGTTTAATAGTTTTACTTAAAATCAATCCGATTGGCTTCTTCAAATTAGCGTTGCTTTAAGAAGTAAGGTTTGAAGCTAGAAATTGCAATAACCACCTACAATACTATTGGCTATTTTTGTGTCCCCTTCTTATCACTTTGAAGGTAGAGTCCTTAGAGACTAAGGGCGCAGCCTCTAGTATACCTACATAATATTATACTTAACCTAAATACTCTATGAAATAAATTGTTTTAAATTGTATTAGGATTTAAAATGTTAAACTTTTAATCACCTTTCCAATATATCCCTGAATATCAATATATTTTTAATCAGAATCAAAAGTTATGACAAATTGAATTCAAGAATTCTTGTAAAAATTACAGATTTGAAAAGATTTTGTATTCTAAAATCAATTCCCAAATTTTATTTTTGTTTTCAATTTTGTTTTTAAAGTAGTAATATGTCCTTATATAAAGGTAAGGGAAGCATTAGTATGACATTAAAACTTATATCATCAAAAGTATATAGACCGATTGAGTTGTACTATTCTGCTAATTAAATACTCTAGAATCTAGGGGAGGAAGGTTAATAAAATAGCCCAGTACCACCCCATGATTAAATTTATCAATGAAATAGCTTAAAACAATCCTAAGACTTATAAAAAACATTATCAAATTGGAGAACTTAATCAGTTTAGCGGTAAGCAAGATGATAACGGATAGGATAGAATTACTATACTAATTATCCTTACATATTTAATAAAAAAAAGATACATTACATAAACAGTATAGATTGAAAACACACACACACACACACACATACTTACAGTTAGTCAGCGCAGGGAGGGAGGGAACATTGGGCTGTTTTTTACACAAGCCCCCAAAGTTATAAATTAACGTTTTCTTATTCATTGGCTTAACAACTTCTGGGACTTTTAAAATTTTAATTAGTTGGTTCATTAACTTGAGTTTCCAAACATTTCAACCATTGAATGTAATCTACAGCAGTGGTAATTTTATGTATCATCATTGGGGATGTACAAAAATTTATCTGCTATTGTCTTATCCCTTTATATCCATGTGCACAGCCACTGTTTCTAAGTCAAAATATGTCCAAACACAATGGTGTATATTGATTTATTACAAATACACAACGAACAATGTTGGCGAATAATGAGGAAGGGAGGGGACATTGTACATGGTAAATAATACTGGTCCCCAAAGTTAGTTTAACATGTTGAGATCTCTCATTCGTTGGCATAATCTATTTTTAAATGTCTTTTAAAAATCTTGATTGAATTGTCAAACTATTTCAACCACTAATTTTAAGTTACAGCACGGATAATTTGGTTTATCACAATTAGGGATGTTAATCAATTTATATTTTATTGTCTTATTAATTATGATCCATGCCATTATAATTTGCCTATTTGGTTTTTATAATCATATACATATCTAGGTGTTTTATTCTGTATCCCTTTGTTCTGTAAGATCTCGAAAATAACCAGCTCATATCCACACTTTTCTTGTCTTTGGATAGGTTTTATGCTATTTTGCCACAAAAAAAAATAAAGATATAATTTATTTTTATATGGACTTTTTGGGAGGCTTTAGTATAGTTTGGCTTTTCTACTTGGTTTAAAGTGAAATGTTTGAGTTTGTTTAGTGTAAATGGTATTGTTTAATGTTTACCAGTTGTGTTTACTTACTTAATGCAATATTCTTCACCAGCGGCTACGCCCCTAGAGGCCTGTATCAGAACTTATGGTGGGGAGGGGAGTTCTACTGTATTATAATCATTTGTTCTTTTCTTCATAAGAAATTTGCTTGTCTGTTATAACATATAAATGTATTATATTATATTATTTTTTGAAATTATTTAAAGATGTGTGGGTTTTTTGAAGATAGGACTTAGATAAGGTTAATTCTTTTTCAATTGTTAATTAACACCAGAAAAAGTTAACCTTGTTTTTTTTGGTATAAAGACTTATTTAATTGGGTTCTGAAAGTGTTTTTGTGTGTGCTTTTTATTGCACAAAAATTGGGGGACAATACCCAATTAAAGCTAAAAATACCCCCATACTTATTCTCAGTCTATTGTATAAATAAGTAAGTTTTTTTTGTCTGTAGCTTTAAAGGCTTTTAAAACTGCTGAACCGATTGAGTTCTTCTCGTTATGGAATCTTCTTACAGGTCCTTCGATGGGTTTTAGGCTATTTAATTTTTGTATCTAAGTTTTGTTTTAAGCTATTTTCCTTCTTCCCTTACTACTTCAAAAACAGACCTTCTAGATACTAGAAGTGCAGCCCCACCCCTAGTTCATTAAAAATTAGTTAAATTTTAAAAAGATTTTCTGCAAAAAATATTAGGGGATAACCCCCAACCCCCTCGAAGCCACTAGAATTTAAAATAGAGAAAATTATTTTTTATAAATGATTGCAACCAAGAAATACAAAATAATTTTTTTTGCAACAATTATAATTATCTCCGAACTAAATGGGCTACTTTTAAAAGTTAATTAAAATGCATTCTTAATATGCACTTAAAACAAATTTGAGCAATAACTTTAACAAAGGAGTCTTTTAGTTAGTATAGAGGCCGAAATGTAGCATATTTTTCAAAGACACTGCTTTTCTACCTTTAGGATAGGTCCGTTCGTAACAGATAGCCATGATTAGTGTGTTAGAATCATCCTATCGACTTTTAACTTTACACGACGATTCCTGAAACTGTTAGCTACAATTAAAAGAGCGTTGTAAATATGATCTTTACCCATTAAATTTATTCTTTAACCATTAGTATAAGTCCAGTTTAAACATTATTATTTTTTGAATATTTTGACATAATTTTTTTACGTGATGTAGAGGTTCTGTTAAAGAATTGATTCACTAGACGATAAGAAAATATGTATTAAGCGAAACATCTCTATAATCAAGTCTGAAAACTGTAGTATGCCAATATATATGTTATTCCTATATTTAAGCAATTTAACGACAAATTTACACCAAATTTCAGTTCAGATTATGGTGTATTTTTGGTGTGCGACTATTTATATACAAACATGTATTGATTTGCTAAAATGTTTGATAGGGTCAAAGATGAACTAAGTAACTAACTTAGAACTCTCAATCAATCCCAAAAAGTTGGTGTAGATTAGCTTCGCATCTAAAAATGTTGGTCGACGCCAGTTTGTCGGGGCATATTTTGGTAGTTATGTCAACTTATATCCTGCGGCTCCTTATACCTACCAATGGATATACAATACGTGGATATGGCGACAGGGGAATTTTTGTTGTCAGCGGCAATTTAGTCCTCCGTTATTGGTCAATATATATTCATCCATAGTCAGGGATGGGGATGAGGTAAGGTTATGGGAGAGTTATATTAGCCAGCTGGGAGAAATATTTTTAGGGGTATGCGAGAATCTCTCACAATATCCATATATTCTTTATCCATTTATATACCATACATAGAAACCTAATTATAACAAACTAAAATATAGGTCTTTTCCCACAAAGCACTGGTTGAGCACTGATAAAACCCCATTACAAAAAAGAAGGGGGGGTATGGGTTAACTCAACCCTGCCAGAAGGCGCTAACCCTGCGGGTTGCCCAGTACCAAATCTATCTTAACCTGACCTTAAGTAATAAATAACCAAAACAAATTATTTCCCTCTCCCCTCTTACTTTCAATTTATTTTAAAATAATGAAGGGATATTTACTATTTAGGCACATGCACAGGATTTTATCAATAGGGTGTGTGATGCGCTCTTAAATTTCGACCATTTCTTTAATTCGAAAATGAGGATTTCTCCCAATCTAAACTTTTAATCTCCCAGTGTTATTTTGTCAAAAATTTTAAACATTTACTGAATATGACATATTATTTATATATTTTTATTTATTAAATTGTAATAATAAATGTGTAAGTAAAAGAAGTATAAACCAGACCATTAACTGGCCACAATGGTCAAGACTTTTTACGTCTGCTAGCAAAATGTTTTCTATTCTTGTGTAGGGACTCGGCTATGTTTATATTTCCGACGCTATTAGCTTATTTCAAAGACCCTTTTGATAGTCGGCTCAGGGTCCCCACCTCGTGAGTAAAGTTACATATAGCTTATGCCACCTATATTTTTTTACTTTAATGTTGCAGTAATTATGGACAAAATTATCCTTGTTCGTAAATGCATACATGTTGCTGGGCCTGACATGTAGTTAATTAAAATTAGCCACCATATCAATCTAAAATCTATCATTTTTTTCATAAAAGCAATCTAGAGTATGCTTCATCTAGAAATCAAAGTAAAAGAATAGAGGGGGCATTAGCTATATGTAACTCTGTCCACATGCCGGGGACCCTGTCCTGATTTTGCAATGGGTCTTTGAAATCAGCTAATAGCGTCGGAAATATAAACAAATCCGAGTCCTTACATAAATAGAATAGAAAGCATTTTGCTTGCAGATGAAAAGGGTTTCGACCATTGTGGCCAGGTAATGGTCTGGATTATACATCTATACTTATACATTTTTTATCTAGAAGACTTTTTAACCATACCAGCGACTTTTCTCCTATCTTAAAAAGACTAAATCTAAAGTCGACCAAAGTGCATTTCTTCTGGAAGTTTTCTGAATATTATTGCCTTGCTACTATTGGGCAAAATAATCCTTGTAAAATGTTATTCGCCATTTTTAAAATGAATTTAGGTTAAAGGTTTATTCACATAAAAATCTAAGGGTGGTGGTAAAAGGGTGTTTACCCCCCTAAAGCTTTAAGATACGAGATACAAGAAACAAAAATTTTTGAGCCTGCTAATATGGTAACCTGGTTATTAAACTTTGGGTACCAGTGTAATTTACAGCCCAATGTCCCTTCCCTCCCTGTTAGGTCCTAGTTACTAGTTTGGAACCAACCAATCAAAATTCGATACAAATATCCAAAGTTTTTTAGCCTACCAATATGGTAACCTGGTTATTAAACTTTGGGTACCAGTTTAATTTACAGCCCAATGTCCCCTCCCTCCCTGTTAGGTCCTAGTTACTAGTTTGGAACCAACCAATCAAAATTCGATACAAATATCCATTTTTAATATAAATATTAAATATCCAGTTTGATTTACAGCCCAATGTCCTCTCCCTCCCTGGTAAGTATTGAGTAGATGTTTATGATGTCCAATACCTGCTAATTAATACTGAAGGACTATTAATTACTATATCGAGGAAGAATGGATATGATATACATGGATATTATGACAGGGGAAATTTTGTCGTCATTTTAGGTTGCTAGAATAGGCCTCATACATTGGTCAATACGTTCTTCCATGGACAGGGAACGTGAAGTGGTAAAGTCATAAGGGGAAGGGGGTGTCTCGCTGTATGGGAGAAATATTTTATCAGGGTATGCGAGAATCTCTTACAATATCCACGTATTCTATATCCATTCAAGGAAGTGCCAGTCTGGGGGAAGGACGAATTAAGACATTTTAATTTTCGATAATACTGCCATTTACCAGTGAAGTACCCTACACCCCCCCCCCCCACACCTATAAAAAATCTTTTTATTACAAAATTTTAGGCTACTGCAACACAAAACAAATAATCAAAATATGGAGGGGGGGGGGGGGTATATAGAAATATGAAGTACTTCTTGATTAATGAATTTTAGTTTAAGATAGAAAGTAGAAAAACAAAATTATATCTTAGATGGACGTACGGACATTATAATAACGATTATAAAGTTGCTATGCTTTCTATTTAAATGGTTCCTAACTACTTCAGGAATCACCATGTCAAGTTTGAAATCGATAGGACAATTCTAATATGCTTAAATTAACTATAAGTGCTATCCGTTAGGGGCGGACGGATGTACTGACCGACCAACTCTAATTATAGAAAAGCTTCGCTTTAAAAATATCCCAAGATGACTGAAGGCTTTTAAAATAATTTGAAAACTCATCCTGCTTACAAAGGATTTGTAATATTATTATATTAACCAATTACTCAATTCAAGGAAACTCTGAATTATTGTTTTATCTGTATATTAGTGCTGCGCCCCTAGCATAAAGAGGCTCTGTATTCGAAATATTCTGTAAAAATGACCTAAAACCTTCTCAAAACTTTAGTCTTAAAATCTTTAAGCCATCCGGGGACCTATGTCAATCTTCGTTAAAAAGTTGAACTCAATTGTTCAGTAGTTATTGAAATCTCAAGCTCCAGAAAATCCAGGAGAACAATTTAAATTGTTGGTTTAGGTGAATCAAAGTTGCTAATTTAATATATTTAAAAGTTATTCTTAGAATAATTTAAGCTGATTTAAAGCTTCATTTTTATAAAATTTTCAAGTCTAGAAAAAAATAAAATTATGAGTGTACCATAAACTGTACAATTTATATAATTTTCATACGGAACTAAAATTATACTGTGTTACAATACTTATAGTCGTGTATACTATCTTTCAAGACAGGGAACTATTTGAGCGCCTAAACAAATGGGATAAGTTAACCCCCAAAAAGTATAAAAGTATATTTACAGGAGAACCATGTTGGTTTAGCATTTAGCAAGATCTTTAGGTTCAGACAGATATCTTGTCATTTAAATTTTGAAAAGAATAAAAACCACTGCGTTGTGGTTATAGTTTTCAAGTAGTAAATAAATATCAGATAAGTTGGCTCGCAAGAAACTAAATATGAGTGTCAAGATCAAATTTGAGGATGATATAAACCATTAGAATTTTATTTGTTTTTTACGTTGTACCAGTTTTGGCTTTTCAGTGTTGCTTTGTAATAAGAAAAATAAGATAAATTTATAGATTTGCTCTTGAATGCTTGGAAATTGTCAGAAGTTGCAATTGATAGAAGATATCGATTCAAACATTTTAGTTTTTTTATGTCAATTTTCCTTTTGATAGAAAGATTTTTCAGAACAGATCTTTTGCCTATAAAGATCTGCTCTGTAACTTTTTTGAGTTATTTTCAATTACATGTTTGAATATTAGAGTAAAACACTAGAGGGAGAAAGGGTTAAATAACTGTATCTCCCCATCTCAACCACCTTGTGCAACCTTTCCCTTGGATCATTGAAAATCAACCAATGGTGTCGCTTATATTTACACAGCCAAGTAGCAGAAAATAATTTAGAAGCAGACGAAGAAGGTCGTTGAAAAAGGAAGGGAGGTAGTTGTCTGTATATATATCTATACTATAGATCTGTTGCTCGGATATATAACAAATGAACACACTTTACTGCTTATTTAACTACAATAAAATTTGAATTTTAATAGTGAAAAATCCAATGCTTTTTTGCTGCCCTTCATAAAATTTACGACAGTTTTACCATTTAATAGTTTTTTAACAGCTTTTAATTTTTTTAATTAAGACTGTGGAGCGGGTAAAAATGGACAATTCAGAGGTAATTTGATGATTTTCTAAAGTGGGGTTCACAGGGTTTTGTCAAGGGGGGTCACGAAGCACACCCAAATATTTTGATATCACCATATCTCAAATCGAGTGGGGTTATTTTTAGTAAGAAAGGTGTAGACGTCCTTCACATAATCAACATATTCAAAAGTAAAAAAAAATCGTCCTTTGAATGGTAAATTGACTTGCAAAGTGCGCAATTTTTTTTATCACACCCCCCTTAAATTTAATTGGGTGTGACTTTTTAAAAGCTAAGCTTTTCTATAATTGTGGTCGGTCCGTCCGTCCGTACGTCTGGGACAGATAGCTTTTTTCTTTAATTTAGGCATGTTAGAATTGTCCTATCGATTTCAAACTTTGCATGGTGATTCCTGTAGTAGTTAGGTACGATTTAGAAAGCGTAGCAACTTTATAATCATTACCAGAATATCCGTACGTCCATTTCAAACATGTTGATTTTTCTACTTTTTTAACAACAAATTTTTATGTGATCTAATTATCCGAAAGGTCTGATTTTTGGTATATTGATTCCTGGGCAACAAAGTATAATGTTATAATCGAAGAAATTCTATAATCAAGTCCTAAAAATGTAAGTATGTCCATAAACATTATCCTGTATCAAGCAGTTTTTCAACAAATTTACTTACAATTTTGCTTCGACTCTTATACATTTATATTCTGATTATTTAGTTCTGACACTATACAAGTTTTAATGTCCGATTGTCCTACCGTTTCAGTGCTTCGCTTTTATGGATGTTGTCATCCTTGTTAGTGTGACACCTCCCTTGGCTATTTGAGGGGGATTTCATCAGGGTTTTTATAACCTTGTCAAGGTGGGTGAAGTGGGGTGGACACCTTTGGGGGTGTTCTATCACATGATAGCAGTTCTAGTAGCTATTTACTTCCAATTTAATTTTTCTTAAGGGTCCCTTTCTTTTAGATATGTCATTGCAACTTTTTGCCAAATATTGTATTGTCCTAATGTACATGTTTTTTGATGTATGCAGGAAAATGTAACCATTTCACATTATGAGTAATAAAAACAAAATATTAACCTCCTTTTTTGTCTACATGTATGGATGGTATTATTCTTTTTAGCTTACAAAAGTGGATATAGAATACTCGTGGATATTTTGACAGGATAAAATTTGTCGTCAATTTGGGTTGTTAACATGAACCTCATATATTGATCAGTTCGTTGATCCAGTAGGAGTGGGAAGATGATGGGGTGGATGGAGTTATTGTTATTTTAGCCAGCTGCGAGTATCAATTTATCAACTTACATGAAAATCTGGTGCGACATCCAAGTAATAATATATCGATAATTAAGACGTATTGTTTCATTTTTATGTAAATATTAGTAAAATAAGCTCTTTCTCGTATTCATTCGAATCCGGTAAGTAAGTGACGTGTAGCAATAGTAAGAATAAACAGCTAAATATTCTAATAAAGTGTATTAATTCAAGACAAGTTAAACATACAATAATAATATTAAATATAATAGCAAGTATTCACTTTTAGGTTCGTGCCGAGTTGCAGAGCAAAGACTTGCTCCGAAACGGGTGACACAAGAACTAAAAGTTAATATATAAAATACATACAATGCTCTCAAGGCAGGGAGGAAGGGACTATACATCACATTTCTCCCCGGCTTTAATATGAACATAAATTTCGAAACTGTAACATTACATGTTGAATATAACAATATGTTTATTACATGTTATTTATCAAATGGTATAGGTAGCATTAAATGCTTATCAATTAAATAATGATTTATCTGGTATGACACCTGTCATAAATTTTTCTTTTTTTCTTTTTTATTTTCTCTCCAGATCTTTTAACATTTCATATATATATATTTTTTTTTATTTGGTTTTTTTTAAAACTCTTTTATGTTTTTTTATGTTCCTTTTTTACTCTTTATGTGTTTTTTTTTTCTTTTATATATTTTTTATAAAACATTGATTAACATATAATCATCAGAAATGCATTGATATAAAAACATTGATTAACATATAACCATCAGAAATGCATTGATTAACACATATCATTAGAGATGCATTGTTATAAAAAACATTGATTAACATATATTCATCAGAGACTATTACTGCCTCGACAAATACTTAAACATTAACACATAAAATAAAACTATGAATTAACACACATAAAACTATAAAACTAAATTATTCTTGATCATAATATTCATTTTCTTTTGCCAGATTTTTCTTGATAATAGTAGTATCATTCATATCCATCAATCCATCATTATCCATCAATCCATCAACATCTCACAAATGATATAACCATACCAACCATAGTAGTATCATTCATATCCATCAATCCATCATTATCCATCAATCCGTCAACATCTCACAAATGACATAACCATACCAATGCTACAACACCACAAACGATATAACCATACCAGTTGACCTTAGCTTAGTTATAAACTTAGTTATAAACTGGTTTCAACTTAGCAACTGTGATTTTCTCAAACAACACAACAGCCATTCACCTCCACCACAAGAAGCCTCCAATCTCTTCAAAAAATTAGGATCGAATCCTTTCTAGCATCGACTCTAGCTACTTCCCAAAATTCACCCTTTCCTGATTCAAAATACGTTGCTGATCCTGCTCAGGTCAAAAATCAGAACTGCTGTTCACATTTATCATCCAGGAGATTATATCTATTGCATAGTCAGGCATGACTTAAGCCTAATAATGACAACCACAATAACTGCTATTAACATCTCTGTTAGAATCCAAAAATCGACATGTCATTCAAAATACAGAAACTGCCAATGATTTTCGTTATAACAATGATGCTACTGTCGACACTCCAACCAATGATAACGTTGAAAACAATGAACAGAAACAACAAACACAGAGAAAACTGCAGCCGAACATTATCCTTGACATACGAATCCTCAATTTTCAAATTAAGCTTCAAAACTACTCTCCGACGTCTTATTATCCACAACTGTTGCTTAAATGCTTAAATTTAACACCTCCAAGTCTTCAAAACTTTTCAACAGTTATTATAAATCTAGCAATCTATAAATCTAAATTACTTTTCTTCTCCTTGGCAGCAGTTGGACTGTTGATTGGAGTACTTGTAACAGGTTGAGAAAGGGTTGCAACAACAGTACCAACAGATTGACTTGCTTCAGTAGGATTATGATCATCACTATCACCAGTACTATCATTAGCTGCATATGATTTGCCACTACTGGTTGATTTAAGACTCTTTGCCAAGATCAGTAATAGTCTTCCCATATATAGAGATATCATATTCAAGCTCAAAGATAGCTTCATCAATCATTGTTTGCAAGTATTTAATCTGTAACATCATCAGCTCTCCTTTTACTTTCAACTCTCTTCTTCAGCTCTAGTACATCATGAGAAAACATATTCTGTTGCACAATAGACAGAATATCAGTAAATCCATAAACATCCATAAACTCCAGCAGCTCCATACATTCCAAATATGTTGCCAATCCAGCCAGAGAATACAGGAACCTTGAACTTGATATCTACCTTCCTGGTGATACTCCAAGCTTCTTGACCGCATTATTGAGAGCAGTTTTAGCATCCTGTTTAGCTTCCTGTTTAGCTTCCTGTTTAGCATTCTGAACTTCAACAGACTTCACATCTAATCTATAAACAGATTCTCCAGCAGCAATAGCATGTTTCACAACATTACTGACCCAATTACTAAACAATCATAAATAACGCTCCTTTAATATCGATAAAATTCAACATATAATCGGTCATGTACCATAGTGTATCATATACCAGCCTCCACTCTCTCTCCACCAACAATTCAACATATAATCGGTCAGAGCAAAGTGTATCATGTGCCTCCACTCTCTCTCACACCTTTTAACTATATCATAAACAAAACAAATCACTCACCTACAAATAATATCAATGTCAACACAAAACAATGGCCAAATTCAAAACTAGATTTCAGTCACCACCAACTACTTCTCTTGCGGCCGATCTAAAACAAAATACAATCATTTTAGATGCCAAAACTTATTTAATACATATTTTATTTTCACTCAACAAAATAAAATAATTTCTTCAACATGTATTAGTATATATAACATTAATCAAATGTATATCAATATTGAACATCATTAAAAATAAAATCTTAACAAACTAAAACTCACCAACAGGTAATACTGTATCTCAACCACCACAACTACTCCTCTTTTCGACCAATCTAAAACATAATACAAGTATTTTAGATGCCATACTTAAATGTTATCACTTAACAAATAAAATTTCAACATGTCTACTTAAAAATGTATTAAGAAATATAATATTAATCAAATGTTTGTCAATAATCGAGCAACATAAAAATAATTCTTAATACAATATATTAGTCTAATACAGTAAAAAATTTACCTAATTATTCTATGAAATATCTGAATAATAACTTATATCATCCACAACTATTTTTATGTATTAGAATCTTGAAAGTTGAAGCACAACTAACTATTTTTCTCTATACCTGAGAGCACTTTCTTGCGCAGCTCAACTTTTGCGCATACAACGCCCAACTCCTGCTCATCATTGCAGCTACCTCTCTGCACCACCCCATCTTGAGCATACCAACTCCGAGAGACAGTGCAAACTTTCCTTGCCAAATTTTTGCCCACCCCCCTTCTCCATGAAGAGAGACAGCTCCACACAAATATCTAATGCATTATAACAATTTTGCTTCATGAAATTCTAAGCTTCATAAATAATTTTGCTGAATCAACATCACTAAATCGCAATATATACTATTCTATATCGAGTGTCCTTAATAAAATTTTAGCTTAGACAAAAGCTTAAAATAAGTGTCTGAACATTTTTCTTAATAATCCATTATAATTACAAGTTTTAGTAGATTTCAATCCGCCCCTCAATATTCTTCCATTTTATTCTGATCCACCAAAACTTTTGCAATACGTTCATTATATTCCAAGTTTTTAAATAGATTGAAATCCGCCCACATCTATTCACTTTATTTTGATTCATCCAAAATTTAGCAACACATAATGTCTCAATTTCAAGTTTGAGTGCAATTTGATTCACCACCCTGTGTTATTTATATAATTGCTTCTCCTATAATTAGGTTTGGTCCGCCCATCCATACGACCATTTTGATTCCATATTGATATATTTGTTTTTTCTATAATTAGATTCGGTCCGCCCATCACTCTGTACGTCAATCCTTTTAGCTTTTTTCGTTAATTAATACATGTCAGCATTGTCCTATCGCTTCCAAACTTTACATCTATCTACTTTTTGTATTTCGAACTTTACATGGTGATTTCTGCAGCAGGTAGGTACAATTTAGAAAACGTAGCAACACTATAATCATTTCTATGACGTCCGTACTTCCATTTGTAAACATGTTGATTTGACCACAAATTTCTATATGATCTAATTATCCGATTGTATACTAATTCCGGGAACAACAAAATTCAACATTATAATCGAAGCAGTTAAAATATCTAATTATCCAATAATTTTATATGCTCTAATTATCCGATTGATTCGATGTATATTGATTCCTGGGACAACAAAGCACAATACTTTATGATTGCGGTGTCAATAATTTCATATGATCTAATTATCCGATTGATTTGATGTATATTGATTCCTGGGATAACAAAGTACAATACTTTATGATTACAGTGTCAAGCATCCAATCACCCTTCAGACAACCAACACTCTGAGATGCACAACCTTTTTCGAGAAATCTTAACTGTGCATGGTATTGAATTGCGCCTGTTTTAGCCCAAGGCATTCCCCCACTCTAACTAATCATCTGACACAGTAGCAGTGAACAAACTTTAACATCTGTGCATGGTAACGAGTTTCACCGGTTTTGACCAAAACATTTCCCCCACTCTAACTTTTACGTCACACATCTCACATAGTAGCAGTAGGAACCATTTTTAACTTTGTTAGTTATGACTCAGTATCAGACCGCGATTCAAACCTATCACCTACCCAACGACAAGTAGATGTGCTACGTGTTAAGCGGTTTACAAGCAAAGCCACTCTATAAGCAAGTTCATAAAATGTAAGTAAAACATCAATCTGTATCAATCAGTTCTTTTTTAACAAATTTACTTACAATTTTACATCGACTCTTATGCACTTATTTTCTGATTATTCAGTTTTGACACTATACAAGTGTTGATGTTCGTTTGTCCTACCATTCAATGCTTCGCTTTTGTTAATGTTGTCTTCCTTGTTTTTTACAAATATTATTCAGTTCTGACACTATGCAAGTGTTGATGTTCGTTTGTCCTACCATTCAATACTTCGCTTTTATTAATGTTGTCTTCCTTGTTTATTACAAACAAATTTGCTTACAATTTTGCATTGAATCTTATACGCGTATATTCTGATTATTTAATTTTGACACTATACAAGTGTTGATGTCCGTTTGTCCTGCCATTCCATTGCTTCGTTTTTACGGATGCTGTCATCTTTGTTTTTATACATCATATCCTCATTACAATAAAAATCATATATCATATAAATCATATATCAACATTTACTATACGAGTGTTAATGCTCCATTTTTATGAATATTAATATCAAACTAAACTTGCAACATTTAACCACCAAGTCTAAACAACACATTTAGTATTAATCTATATATATATTATATAAATAATATATCCATTGTACACACATCAACAAGTTTTCTCTTCTCTCCATACAAATATTTCCAATAACATTCATTTCCGTACCATACAAATATTTCCGATAATTCATTCATATATATATAATATGTCCATTATACATTTCAATTCTGCACACATATTATAATTCATCCATATAATATGTCCATTGTACAATCCAATTCTACACACATATCTCTCTCTCACTCTCTCTCTCTCTCTCTCTCTCTCTCTCTCTCTCTATCTCACATCATAATCAAATACTGAATAACAATTTTTGCTTCATTAAAAATTTTTGCTGAGTTATGCATTCCAATCTTAAATCGCCATTTAATTGTTTAAAATAAATCTAGTTAAATCCACAAAAATTCCGCCCACCAATCAAATATCACATTCTACTGATCATGATGACAAGTATGTATCAATCCAAATCAACGTAAATTCAAACACAAAACAAACAAAATTTCTGTTCTATCTATAATAGAAATTTCGTACTATGAATAATATATCACAGATCAAAGATCACATATCTATTTTCACGCAAGTACAATCGTTATTATTCATAGCACATTTTAACCATATTCAAAATATTTTGTTTCCATACATATAAACTTAAGAGTAGCTCTACTCTTTTTTTTTATACATAAACCGCAATATAATTGTTTTTAAAATTAAATACTTAGAACCATAATAACTGACTCAACTTTTAAAACAATTTACAGCCTTTTATCAAAATTCTAATACTTTTTAAAATATCCAATTTCAAATTTTTATCCAATTTTCATAAAATCACGATATTAACATTTAATAAAATCAATTTTCTTCCATTAACAATTTTTACAAAATTGTATTCCTATTTTCGTTGAAATTAATCCATCTTCAATTCTTTATTATTCTTATCTCTGTTAGACTCCACAATAGTCTGAAACAAAAATAAATATATCCAAATATCCAATTCCAGTGTAACAAAACAAAAAACTAAATGCATATATTTTGATTTTCATAATAACATAATCTCATAAACTCGTATTCAACAGTTAACAAAATGTTATATTTCCAGAATTCAAATAATTATCATAAATCAAAATATTTTCCATCACAAACTTTATAGAGTTGCTTCGTTTCTCTCCTTATTATTTAAACAATGTTAGCACTTTTCAAATTATACATGTTATAACTTCTAACCTTATGCATGGACACATCAATGACAGATAAATTAACATTTATCCCACTAATTCGAATAATAACAGAGATCTACATTGATTAGCAATGGATACGACAATGGCAAATAAATTGACGTTCATTCCCAAAAAATCGAGTAAGATCAGTAATATACATGGATATAACAATAGCAAATAAATTTTCGTTCATTCTAGAAAAAGTTGCTCCACAAATAATTGATATGATTTGTATGTCAACATAACATCTCCGAGTTTTTCATCCTAAATAAAAATACTTCCAGAGGCACAACTTCTATACATTTTTATAAACCGTCATGTCAAATCTATCAGATACAAAACTTATTCAATTATAGATATCTTAATTTCAAAACTACAAAAATCGATCGCCGCCACACCGCCGTCAAATCGCCGTAGTACATGTATATCCTGCTGATACAATCCAGAACTGCAAATTGTACAAAAAAAATACTCGTTTAATCAATACACGTCTGTCCTTGTTTACGATACATGTAATCCTTGCTTCCCTGCAAATTGTAGAAAGGAATAAACTGTAGAGAGAATACATTTTTAACAATACTCGTCTTTCCTCGTCTCCCTGAAATAAACTGTAGAGAGAATACATATTTAACAATACTCAACTGTCCTCGTCTCCCTGAAATAAACTGTAAAAGGATATATTTTTAACAACACATGTCTATCCTTCTCTCCCTGCTGATACATGTCCAGGGCGGCACCTTTTCCCCTTTCATGGTGTCCTCCACCAACATAGTACATGTCCAGGGCGGCACATATCTTTCCCTGGACATTATGTTGGTGTCCTCCACCCACATGTTGTCCTGCAATGTCCAGGGCGGCACCTTTTCCCCTTTCATGGTGTCCTCCACCAACATAGTACATGTCCAGGACATTATGTTGGTGTCCTCCACCCACATGTTGTCCTTCACTAGACAGGATGGTGTCGTGGTGTCCTTCAATGGACAGGATGGTGACATGGTGTTCTTAACCATCACATATCTCTCCTTCACCAGGGGTTCGACCTGGTTCACCATCTCTCCATCCTTCTTTTGGTCCACCATCTCTCCATCCTTCTCCTGGTCCAGGAATTCGACCTGGTCCAGCATCACATGTCCCTCCTCCATCAGAGGTTCGACCTGGTTCACCATCTCACATCTCTCCTCCTCCAGGGGTTCTACCTGGTTCACCATCTCTCCATTCTTCAAGCATAACTGGTCCAGCATCACATGTCTCTCCTCCTCCAGAGGTTCGACCTGGTTCACCATCTCCTTGACTGTTACCTGGTCCTCTCCACCTATACACTCTCCCCCCCCTAACCTGTTTGGCAACACCACCAAACTTTCTTGTTCAAGGAAACACAATTTTTCATTAGCAATTGGAGCTTTGAAATTGTCCATAGAAAGTGTTGGCAACACCACCAAACTTTCTTGTTCAAGGAAACAAAATTTTTCATTAGCAGTTGGAGCTTCGAAATCGTCCATACTAATAGCTAATCCTGTAACCGCAGCACTGTTGGTATCAACATTATCCGCCAACTCCTTAACATGCTTCTCCAGCGGCGATACACGCCCAGCCATCCCCGCCGCCACATTATCAATTCTATTATTCAAAGAATTAAACAGAGACACCCACATGTTGTCCTTCTCCTCACGAGACATCTTCCTCCACATCTTCCTGAACTCAGCAATGTCCATCATGGTCACTGCAGATATCCTGAACAAAAACCAAAAGCAAAGAAATAATACAATTAAAAGAAAATCTGAGCTATAGATTATCCTACCGACTGCGCCAAAATGACGTGTAGCAATAGTAAGAATAAACAGCTAAATATTCTAATAAAGTGTATTAATTCAAGACAAGTTAAACATACAATAATAATATTAAATATAATAGCAAGTATTCACTTTTAGGTTCGTGCCGAGTTGCAGAGCAAAGACTTGCTCCGAAACGGGTGACACAAGAACTAAAAGTTAATATATAAAATACATACAATGCTCTCAAGGCAGGGAGGAAGGGACTATACATCACATAAGAACCGGTTCTCATCCATACGAAAAAACTATGTCTAGCATCGTATTACTTCCAGCTTTCCGCGGATATAGAATGTACAATTATAAGATTAAAACCATTTTTTTTAGCCCCGAGGTGCCCCTATTATTTTATTACAGACTTAACTGTGCAATATAAATTTCTCTAGATATAGTGGGGCAAAATAATGGGTCATCTGAATTAACAGAGAAAATGCCTTTTTAATTGTAAAGTTGAATAGAGAACTAATTTGCATACTTGTCAGAAGCAAAGCAGCTCTATGATTATGGCTGTTATTACCGTGGACGTCCAAGCTTCTTTTTTTTTTGGGGGGGGGGGAGGGGGGGTCTTAAGGGACATAATGCAACAGTGTGGGGGGAGGGAATGGCACCCCCAAAAAATATATTGTTTACGTAGTCACGCTTTTCCTCAACAGTTTAGCGGATTTAAAACCAACACGCATCAAGCGGTCAATGGAGCCTATAAATATACACATTTGCTGAATCAAAACTGGTTTTACCTAAATTGTATCTGCTCCTTCTTCGTGTCTATAGTATTTCAAAGATTTTTGATAAAAATATGTGATTATTTGACTTTAAAATAACCTTTAATCAAAAATCATCTTATAGTTTAAAGATTGTAAAAATTTTGTCATATTTGTTGAGGCTTTAAAAAAATATTTTTATAGACAATTCAACACTGCATATTTAGGATGTATAACAGTGGTTATTTTATGCATTATTAGTGATATAAAAAGTCATGTAAAAAGCACTAATCCTAATTGATTAGATACTTAGCCGTTTATTACACAAAAGTCTATCTTTTCTGTTCTAAACCATTTTAAATTTTATATGGATAAAATTTTGATATAATGAAACAGTAAGTGGGATAATATATGACACGAAAGGTTCATTTAAAAACATTATTTTAAAAGATATACTTGAATACACTTCATTTACCATTTTATTACTTAATAGTTACTAGGTAAAGTAAATGTTTTTTAATTTTAATTGCATTAAAGTTGACAAAAATTTGATAATGATCATCAGATATGTTTTGTATGTAAACAGTATGTATTTTATCTGTAGCTTAAGATTTCGATAGCTGATTTAGTTCTACACTCTAGGAAAGCTTCACGTACATAGGATCCAGGATGGGTTCAGGTTATTTGATTTTTAGATTTAAGTCTTAAGTCTGTTATGCCTTACGCCAGAAAACAGACCAACTAGATGCTAGGGGCACAATCGCTATTTTTTTATATAGAGATATATATAGTATATTTTAATTTAACATCAAATTAATGTCTGGTGTATTAAAGATTATTTAGCAATTGAAAACAATTTTTATTTAATTTTGTATCTTATTTAGGACATGGCAAAACCTTTTTTTAAATGTGATCATAATCTACATAGGTCAAAGATTTTGGTCGTTGTGAATCTATAATTGTAATTTAAAAAAACAAGACTTTTTCTGATGTTTGATTTTAATAGTAAAGCTTTTCTTTATTAAGGGTTGGTCTGTCTGTCCGCAACGGATAGCTCTTATCATTAATTTAGGCCTTTTATAATTATCCTATTGATTTCATACTTGGTTGGTTATTCCTTTAGTAGTAAGGTACGATTTAGAAAGCATAGCAATTCGACAAAAAGTTTTAAACCTTTTTGTAATAAATACTACAACAAGGTACAACGTTATAAATGAGGCACATATATAATAAAGTCCTAAAAATGTAGGAATGTCCTTAAACAGTATGTTGTATTTTGCAACAAATTTACTTAATAGTAAAACTATTTAATGAATAATGAACTATTCAGTTTTTAACTAATTAGACTATACTTATTAATAACTTTCCTTTGATATAATCAATTAAATGCCTAATTTCTTCAACAATCTAATGTTTATGTGTTTGATAACTTATACTATTGTGTCTTTCATACAAAATTCGAGTGTTAAATTGCTTATTGTTTAAAAACTGTTTAAATACAAGTTAATGTTTAAGGACATAATTACATTTTTAGGACTTGATAAAGAGATGCATCGCTTATAACATTGTACTTTGTTGTCCTAGGAATCAGTATCCCAAAATTCAGTTCAATTGGATAATTTTATCACATAAAAATATGTTGTTTTAAATTTTTTAAAAATGAACAGTTTAAATTGGGCGTTCGGAAATTCTGGTAACGATTTTAGAGTAACTACACTTTCTAAGTCGTACCTAAATACTACAGGAATAACCTTGCAAAGTTTGAAATCGATAGGAAAATTCTAAATTAACGGAAAAAGCTAACCGTTCCACTAAAAAAGCTAACATTTCCACCTTCAAATCTAACTTTTACTGACGGACAGACAGACGTACCGACCCTAATTATAGAAAAGCTTCGCTTTTAATAACAGTAAATATGTTGTAAATCAATACTGTCAGTATTTTTAAAAGCGAAGCTTTTCTATAATTAGGGTCGGTCCGTCCGTACGTCCTTCACAAACGGATAGCTTTTTTCGTTAATTTAGGCATGTTAGATATGTCATATCGATTTCAAACTTTGCATGGTGATTCCTTTAGTAATTAGGTACGATTTAGAAAGCATAGCAACTCTATAATCATTACAAGAATGTCCGTACATCCATTTTAAACATATTGATTTTTTTACTTTTTCAACAACAAAGTTTTATGTGATCTAATCATCCGATTGATCTGATTTTTGGTATGCTGATTCCTGGGACAACAAAGTATAATGTTAAAAGCGAAGCAACTCTATAATAAAGTCCTAAAAATGTAAGCATGTCCATAAACATTATCCTGAATCAAGCAGTTTTCAACAAATTTACTTACAATTTTGCTTCGACTCTTATACATTTATATTCTGATTATTCAGTTCTGACACTATATAAGTGTTAATGTCCGTTTGTCCTACCGTTTCAGTGCTTCGCTTTTATGGATGTTGTCATAATTGTTTAGTTAAATAATATGTTGATTTTTCATTACTGTTTTTACTTTCTAAGTTTAAGATTTCAAGGTAAATTGAAGAAAAAAAGCATTAATTAAAACCAGAAGGTACCCCCGTCGACAATTTCATGAGTTATAATTAATCTACAAAAAAAAGTTTTAAAACAACTACTGCTTTCATGTGTTAGAGATAATATACATTTTACATCAAAGGCTATTTTAAAGTCAAATTAGCACACATTTTTAGTCTAATTCTTAAAAATTCTATAATCCGGAAGAAGGAGCAGATACAATTTAGCTAAAACCAGTTTTGATTTTGCAAATATGTCTATTTATAGGATCCATTGACCGCTTGTTGCGTGTTGGTCAAAAATCCGCTAAACTGTTGAGGAAAAGTGTGTAGTGTAAGTGAACTGTAGTACAGGGCAACCTAAAAGTTTTGGTGGGTTTTTGAGGTTTTGCCTATGACACCACCAATTATTTATCATAATTCTATCATTTATGATAAATATCATTTACGATTTGAATTAGGTTAATTTAATTTAACAATACGTGCATTTTGATAAGAAACCATTTAGGTTAAAGTCATTATATTCAGACTCCGCTTGCATGGATGTTGTCATACTTGTATCTATATTCTAGGTATATTTATTTTAGTATGTATGTACATTGTTTCTAGGTCAAGTATTTTTATTGGTTTTAAAGCTCCTAAGAGAGCGTCATTAAAAGTCATTAAAAATAGATCTTAAATTAAGTAACAAAATTTGCGTACACTTAAAAAAATTGTAAAGTGTTTTACTGCAATAAAAGAATAAAATTTAAGTTTGATATTGCTAAGACAGACTTGAAGTATTTATATGTCAAAGGTATTGACAAGAAATTACGAAGTGTGACTATTGAAAAATCGTCATTAATCAACCTGCACCTGCGTCCCAATTGAAACTACTCTAACATTTAGAAGAAATTAAATAGTGTAACGCCATCCTGGGACCTTTGTGAAGCTTCCCCAAAATGAAGATCTATATTGCTTAGGTAGTTATCAAGATTTTTATGGACAAGCAATACACTTTTATATTTCATATATAAGGGGTTAATTTGATTTTAAAACTTGATGTACTTACAGATATATACTCTAAATTATAGAGTAGCTTCGCTGAAAAAATTCTTAAAGAAATATATTATACGGTACTTAATTTTTATATACTAGCGGCTGTGTCCCTAGCATCTAGGGGCTTTGTATTCGAATGTATATGAAAAAGCGGAAAAATAGCCTAAAACCATCTAAGAACCTATAGGAACCCTCTCTATAAAGGAGAACCATATCGTTTCAGCGGTTAGCGAGATCCTTCGCTACAGACAAAAAAGTTAACTACTTTATATATTAGGATTTAAATTTTATATTAAAAATGTTTCTTTTGTGTAGGTAGGGTGTAATTATCCATGCAAAAGAAGTTTCTCAGACTTTTTTTTATAGGTATTTTAAAAGAAATTTAAATAATAATATGAAAATAGTCAAGAAACGCCCTTTTTGTGCATTTAATTTAATTTTTATTCACAAAAATTTAATAGACCTTTTAAATATTTTCTTTTTTATATTTTAATTAAACTTTGTTTGAAACATAAAATTAATAATCTAATTTAAATATTAAAAAAAAACAGAAAGAAATAAAGATATGATTTTCTTTTCAAAATATATCCTCTATATTCCTTTATCCCTGCATTGATCCTCATAGCAATGTCACATACAATATTTAATGAGCAACTCTATATTCCTTTATCCGTGAATACATCCTCATAGCAATGTCACATATAATATGTAATTAGCAACTCTATATTCCTTTATCCGTGAATACATCCTCATAGCAATGTCACATATAATATGTAATTAGCAACTCTATATTCCTTTATCCGTGAATACATCCTCATAGCAATGTCACATATAATATGTAATTAGCAACTCTATATTCCTTTATTCCTGAATACATCCTCATAGCAATGTCACATATAATATGTAATTAGCAACTCTATATTCCTTTATCCGTGAATACATCCTCATAGCAATGTCACATATAATATGTAATTAGCAACTATATATTCCTTTATCCGTGAATACATCCTCATAGCAATGTCACATATAATATGTAATTAGCAACTCTATATTCCTTTATCCCTGTATACATCCTCATAGCAATGTCACATATAATATGTAATTAGCAACTCTATATTCCTTTATCCCTGTATACATCCTCATAGCAATGTCACATATAATATGTAATTAGCAACTCTATATTCCTTTATCCCTGTATACATCCTCATAGCAATGTCACATTTAATATGTAATTAGCAACTCTATAGTTCATAATTAATAGGATACTTAGCATTCCTTCAGGCTTACCACTTCAGCCTTCTTTATTTTGTCATTACTTCCAGGGAGGGAGGGGAAGTACCCAAAGTTTTATGATACGATTTCCTATTCGTTGTTTTATTAAATTTGGGTACCTTTTATTAAATTTTATTCATTAAGTTCAGTTTCTGCTTCAACCTATAATTTTTAAATTCTTCAAAGGGGATAATTTGGTTTATTATAATTGGGATGTATATAAATTTTTCGTCAATTGTCTAGGATCCCTGCATTACTTAAAAGGTCCTAGTAAATATCCACGGAAAGCTGTCTATAATGCGATGCGGTAAATACCTGAAAATCAAGTTGCTCTTTTTGCCAGAAGATAAGGCTCGTATCCTTGAAATTGGGTAAATTAAGAAAATAAAAATATGTCACTGTTGACAACACATACAATTCAATTTAAAATACAATTTAAAGATTAATATAAAAGTAATATGATGTTTAGCTACATGTCTGTGTGTTTGTCTAGTCTATAGTTTATTTAGAGGAAGGTATCTCCTCCTTGTCAAGAATAATTGCTCCTTCGAAATAAGACCCCCTCCCCCCAGTAAAAAAAATATATTTTTCTTTTAGTTTTTGATATAATTTAAGGTGGAGAGAGAAACAATATTTTTTTCTTTAAGTTTTTCAAATAAATTTAAGGTGGAGAATCAATATTTTTTCTTTAAGTTTTTCAAATAAATTTAAGGTGGAGAATCAATATTATTTACTTTTTTAGAAGCAAAGCGCTTCAATTATTCTGTGTGAATGTAAGCCCCTCTTTACCAAAAGATCACTTATGTAGGTTAATTATATTTTTTTGTTTTAAATTTATCATATTTTCTTGAAAAATGTCATCTTATTGATTTATTGACAATATTCAACAAAAATAATAAAAAAGGATCGACGATTTTTAGAATTTGACATCGCCTATTTATTTGTCCTGCACTGCAAAGATGGATTTATTATAACCTGGATGTTACACCAGATTTTCATGTTCTCTAATGTGAAGGAAAATCTCAGCAGGCTAAAATAACCATACCCCCAACCATCCCCTTTACCCCATACCTACTCTAATAATGGATGAGCAAACTAACCAATAATTGAGTTACATGTAAGCAACCTAAATTGACGACAATTTTCCCTCTGTCATAATATCCATGTATATTTCATATCCGTTATTGTAAAGTTGATGAGAAGTTACGAGGTAAGTAGGTCTATAAAGAAAACATAAGGCCCCTAATTAATGCAAAAGAATAAATACCCCATTCTTTATAACATTTTTAGGTTATTTCCTCCAAAAGTGCCTAGACAAACAAACCCCCCACTCACTCATTTATGTGCAATTAAATAAAAAAATAAAGGGGGTAAGAGGTTATTTTTTTCTCTCTATTTCTTATCCCCTGCAGGGTTTATACCCGCAGTTCCCTAACCCTTCTTGGCGACAATGTGCCTATTATGACCTAACCTTAGGTAAAAACAAACACACAAAAAACTATCACCCCCCTTGTTTTCAATTTATTTGAAATAAAAAAAACTATTACCCCATTTTTTCCATTTATTAAAAATAATGTTTGTGAGGGGGGGGGGGATCTTTGCTTGTAAGACACTTTGAGGAAATTCCCTAACACTTATCCAGGATATACTTACTTAATAGGCCATTTGGGCCGCGACCCAAGATTACAGTTCAGTTATTTCATTTAAAGAAAACTATTTTTCCTCTGTAAATTATATTGGTACCCATAGTTTTAAGAACCAGTTTATACATTTGTTTGATTGGTTGGCTTAAACTTGCAATGTTCAAATTTTTTAACCAATAATTTTTTACTTCAGAGTTACAGGGATTATTTTTTTTTTCTTTTTTTTTTTATTCTTATCCCTTAAGATCCTTGAGTTGATCTTTTTGAGATCTCGAAAACCAAAAGAGTATTTGTCTAAATTTTAAGAGTAGCTTTGTATTGTTGCTGGCCAGGTTTTAGGCTATCATTTGTTATAAAAATCAATCTTTCAAACATCCAACTTTGCATGCATTGTTAATAATTATTTAATTTATTACTCTTCTATAGGTTTGATAAATAATTATTAAAAATTCCTGCAATAATATAATATTATCATGCTATATTATATTGCGGTGATTTCAGAAAAAAAGATAAGCAACTTATTAGAAAATATTATAAACTAATTTCCAGTATGGCTTCAAAACTGATTAATTTTTGCTGGATTGGAATTAGTTTTCAGTCATACTTAGAAATCATGTATACCATCGTATTTCAGACAATTTTTCACAAACATTAAAATAAAAATCATGAATTTAATACAATTTTTGTTAGTCCGTACCTTCAGTCTATCGGGCTAGCTAGTTTTTCATTTAAATATCTGCGGAAAGCAGGTATAATACGATGACATAATTAACCATTATATCATCTCAATGTTTTCATACTCATAAAGGTTTGGACTTCCAATTGCAGCATTTCAAAATTTTTACTTATTCGTTTAATTCTGTTATAAAACAATCCGATGTCAGACACCAAATAGGCCGAAAGTATACGCAGGTTTTAAACCTAAAAAGGGCAAATAACCACTTTTAAACTGCTTCATAAAAGTTGAATTAATATGTTAAATAATAAATATCTCTTTATTTTGTACATTTTAGTTGAAGAATATTTTTTAAAGATTTTATACATAAAATATGCACTGTACAAAATCGTACCATCAAATAGCCCAACGCTAACAATCCTTCCTCGTTTGCGTAATAAAAGATTAAGATTTTTAGATTGTATTGTTTTTATTTTGTCATGCAAAAAGATTAAACTTATTATCATTTTTTTATAGTGCACTCTTTTGTCTAAATCTTTTTTTACTTTTTATCTTTACTGTCTACTTTAAGTAGCGTAGCTACTTTTTAATTTGAACCTGGCTATCTATAAGTCCCTACAGAAAAGTAACATGATTTGTGCCTGTCTGTTTGTCAGTACCAATGGATCTCGCTAACCACTGGACCGATATGGTTCTCCTTTACAGTGTAGCTTCTAAAAGGTCCTCTCAAGAGAAATCTGCCAAAAAATCCTCCCCCCCTTTCAAAAAAACCCCAACTTTTTTATTTTAAAAAATTGCCTGGGAAATAAAGAATATATAGATTAGTGTTGATACAAACAAACATAATATATATATATATATATATATATATCTGTAATATAGCCAGAGAAGTAAAGAATATATAGATTAGTGTTGATACAAACAAACATGATATATATATATATATCTTATCTGTAATATAGCCAGAGAAGTAAAGAATATATAGATTAGTGTTGATACAAACAAACATAGTATATATATAATATAGCCAGAGAAGTAAAGAATATATAGATTAGTGTTGATACAAACAAACATAATATATATATATATATATATATCTGTAATATAGCCAGAGAAGTAAAGAATATATAGATTAGTGTTGATACAAACAAACATAATAAAGGGTGAGCAAAAAAAAATGCGTAGATTTTTAAAATTCAAATTGCGCGGCTTGTGTTAATAGTAGAAAAATGTTACGCATACCATTAGAACCGATAATAAGTCAATTTTTTAGAAATATAAGAACGATTCCTCTGCTATGTATAGTTAGGGAGCTACGTGTTAAAATGTCCCAACTGACTTAAAACTTGACTTGCGAGTATATTAGTAAAAATTAGACAATAATTCTTGCAAAAAGACGTGCGTAGATTTTAAAAATTCAAATTGCGCGGCTTGTGTTAATGGTAGAAAAATGTTACGCATACCGTTAGAACCGCTATGAACTGTATTATTTGGAAATATAAGAACGGTTTCTGTGCTACAAATAATCTAGGAGGTAGGTGGTAAAATGTCCCAAAATTTACTCGTAAGTCAAGTTTTAAGTCAGTTGGGACATTTTAACATATAGCTCCCTAACTATACGTAGTAGAGGAATCGTTCTTATATTTCCAAAACATAGACTTCTTATCGGTTCTAATGGTATGTGTAACATTTTTCTACTATTAACACAAGCCGTGCAATTTGAATTTTAAAAATCTACGCATTTTTTTTTGCTCACCCTTTATATATATATATATAATAAATATCTGTAATATAGCCAGAGAAGTAAAGAATATATAGATTAGTGTTGATACAAAAATACATATTTAGTTAATCTTAAAATTATCCAACCCTAAATTCAAAACCAAATTTTCTAGTTATCTTTGAAAGCTCTAATTCTAACACAGTAGAACTCTATTTGTCTTTAATTAACCTAGCCTAATATCAATTTTTTTCTAAATAATTTAAAGTAAATGAAATAAATAAACAGTTTTTTTAATCCATGGAGTTTACTAGATCTAATAATGTATGGATATTTTGTAACATTACTTAAATTTTTTCTGCAAATCATGGTATTAAAGGAATGTAAAATGCTAGAGGAGAGGAAAACAAGTCCTTACACACACACACACACACACACACACACACACTCACACACACACACACGCACACACACATATATATAAAGAGGGTTACTAAGCAAAAAATATGAAATACAAGTTTAAAGAATATTGAAAATTCATCATCAAAATAATAAGACAATTAAAAACTAAATCAAAATCTAAAAATGCTAGCAAATATTTGCGGAAAACTTGCTCTAAATAATTTTTTTTCATTCATTAATTTACTTTTACATTAACCGATTCATATTAATACATTAGAAAGCAAAACAAATTCGATACGGCGGTCAAAAAATCTTTAAGAATAAACAAACAGACAGACACCATTCTAGATTCTAGCATATCTCTGTTAAAATTTAGAAAAGTTATTACTTTCATCGTATTATAAACAGCTTTCCGCGGATATAGAATGTACAATTGTAAGATTAAAACCAGTTTTTTAGCCCCGAGGTGCCAAAGGCACGGGCTTAAAAAAACTGGATTTAATCTTATGATTGTACATTTTCATATTCGTAGAAAGCTGGATATAATACGATGCTAGATATGGTTTTTTTGTATGGATGAGAACCGGTTCCTATCCACCGGATTTGAATAAATACGAGAATATTCTATTAAAGTTTTATATAAAATCGGCGGCTACGCCCCTAAGTGCCTTGTGTAAGTGGTGTGGGGGAGATTAAGTCGACCATCCACTTTTCATTAAAAAATAAAAATGAACCTTTAACCTTTCTTTAACCATTTAGAAGCTACAGTGTAAAGGAGAATCATATCGGTTTGATCTTTCGGTACACAAAGATATATTTTACTCTTATATAAGGATTAATTAATTCATATGTATTAACTAAGGGAACAACAATCAGTATATTATACTAGTTCCCATAGTTTCACAAGCACATTTTCTCATTCGTTGACAAGAATAAAATAATAAAATAGCTATGACTCGGAAGTAATTTTCAAATTCCTTTCAAATTTTAGATAAACAATTGTATGAAAGGAACATTTGACAAAACTACGCAAATTCTCGGTGGACTACTTATCCCCCCCCCCCTTCTATTCCCGGTGGACTACTTATACCCCTCTTCTATTTTTGTTGAAAAAATGTTATTTTTATATTGTAGATTACATTAGGTTAGGTTCTTGCAGGGATTTTAATGGATAAAACATTGGGTGATAATTGACTCACATCCTCAATAATGAAATTATTGGTTTAAAAGTCTGGACACTACTAGTCTGGAACCAGCCAATCAAATTCAATATATAAGCACCAATGAGAAACCATGTTTATAAAACCCTGGGTACAAAGTGTAACTTGCAGTCCGATGTCCCCTACCTTCCTCGGGAATGGAAACTGCACCGAAGACCCAATATAAATATATATTTCATAAAATTTATAGGGTTAGGGGTGTTGAAGGTCCCCTAGAAAATTAAGGTATTTTGCCTAACATTTTTGCCCACAATGATTAGCACAAAGTCTTTCTATACATAAACTTTAGGCTATTTATACTCTAATAGGGTAGACAGGGGATAATTTGTTAACCCTTTTAGATAGTTAGTATCTCTATAAGTAATAGGTATCCTTTTCCCTTACTGGCTGAGTCACTCACTCATTCCAATAGAAAATGTGAGTACGGTATTAGAGTATATTGTACTAAAGTTCCCCTTAGAGTTAAAGCTATTTTAACACACTTTTATTTCCTTTAATTGATAATTTTTTCTATATTTCCTTTTTTTAATAGTGACAGAATCAAGTTCCTATTTTTTATTAGTTTGAACACTTTCTAAAGCCCATATATAATTTTTGTTTCATTTTATTCCCCAGGAAAGAAAGGCTAACGAAAATTAAATCGTTGTCTCTCTGTAGATGTATTATATGATAAAAATTCTATGCCATCCTATTATATAAAGTAGTAAGCGTTTTTTGTCTGTCCCGAAGGATCTCGCTAACCGCTGAACCGATATAGTTCTCTTTACAGTGAAGCTTCTTATAGGTCCTGGACAGGTTTTAAACTATTTTTGGAGAGGGTGTCTTCACCCCCCTCCCCCCTAAAAAATATTTTTAAAAACTCTTTTAAAACTAAAATATAAATTGGGAGGAGGTCGACATTTCCCCCTCCTACCAGTGCCCCTAAAGGCTTCTAGAGGCGTAGCCGCTAGTATCAAATAAATTATCTAAGCTTCTTAAAACCGTTTTCGGTCTTGTTTAATCAAAATTTAGTTAAAATAACATGTTGGAAAAACATCAGCTATTACCACTTATTATAAATGTTATATTGTATAAATTGAAATTGTATGTCAAAAAAAAGGCGTTATCCTCTTAGAATTTTTTTTTCAATTTTTTAAAATTTTGTACCCTCCCCCCTCCCCCCCGACTTAGGACGAACAACTATTTTAGGTTAGGTTAGGTTTTAGGCCAGGGGGGCGAGCGCTGCGGCTAGGCAGGCTAGGGAGCCGAGCGCTGCGGCCAGAGTTCATAGTTCGCTGTCGGGGGGGGGGGGGGGGGGGGGGGTACTCAAATTTTCAATATTGAAAAAAAAAATTCTAAGAGGATAATACCAAAAAAATACCAAATTTAAATGAGTGAACGTCCAAAATTGCCCCCCGCCTACCCTGCATAGAAACATAATATATTATTTATTCTTGCAACCTGTCATTGCTAATTTGCGAATCTGTGGTGTCGCTAAACAAAATCTGCATATCACTGCTATGCTTAGGGCTCATAACAATCAGGGAAGGAGGGGACATTGGGCTATTTAGTACAATAGTCCCCAAAGTTTTATAATGACCCTTTCTTACTCGTTGGCTTTATCACTTTGGATACTTTCAATTGGTTGGTTCATTAGATTTAGTATCCAAACGTTTCCACGAATAATTTTTATCTAAAATAGGGGTACTTTTGTCTAGGGGGGGGGGGGGGGCAAATGTAATTAGAGCCTCCTTCCTAATAAGGCAATACTCGAGAAATTCATTAATTCAAGGCATTCTTATTCAATCTTTAAATTCAAAACTTTTCTTTAAAAATTAAAACCCCTCTTTTACCAAATATCTCCATAAATTATATAATTTATAATTGTTATAATTTGAAATTGGAACAAGATATCATAATCATTGTACATAGATAAGTTAATTATTGAAACAATATTTCTATTTGAAGCATTTTTAGAACATTTTTACTGTACATTTACGATACACAGATTATTTATATTACGTATTTTTTTTTATCTTATATAGTTTTTTTAAAGCAATAAAAGAGAAAAGTTTATCATCCCTTTCACGAACTAAAAAGGGCTTCGCTATATCAAAAAGATAACCGCTGAACCGACATGGTTCTTCTTTAATTATGAAGCTTTTTATAGGTATAGGAAATGTTTATAACCATTTTAGGGAAGGGTACCATCGCCCTCCAAAGAGAAATATTCCTTGGAAAAATACCACACCCTTTAAAAACATCTTTAAGTTATAACTTATATTTAAAGTTGATTTAGAAGCCTTTACTGAATTTTATTAAGATGAAACTAATTTGTCTATGGTAACTAAATATTTGTATTATTATTATTGAGAGCTTAATAAATCATAAGCATAGCCCCTTCTGCTGCATCTATATTGCAGTATCCTTAAAAATAAATTAAGAACCCCCCCCCCCCCCCTCCCGTCTCAAAGTAATTCAATCTAGATCTCTAGCTTTTTTTTCTCTAAAATTAACATACAATACCTAA
Source organism: Acartia tonsa (assembly GCF_053477335.1). Taxonomy (NCBI): domain Eukaryota; kingdom Metazoa; phylum Arthropoda; class Copepoda; order Calanoida; family Acartiidae; genus Acartia; species Acartia tonsa. Next base: position 16,947,447 of record NC_137265.1, read on the forward strand.
TGTACATTTTGACCCCTTATTCAGTAATTTAATTCAAAAGGAAAATATTTAGTAAAATGTTTTAAAGAGAACTAGTGGCTTCTCTCCTTGCCTCTAGGGGCTTTTAAAGGAAATGGGGAGTCTTTACCACCCCCTCCTACGCAGGACCAGTAAATTTATTCCCTGAGAAGCACAACCATGTCGGTCAAGGGCTTCAGAAAGACGGACAGACCGACGGTAGGATAGACATTCTACTTTGTATCATAGATTTACCCAAAAACTTTGAAGTGTATCTCAAAAAAAGGTTTGTTAGCTGCATCGCTTTAATAAAAAGTGCCGCTATAATAATGACATTAATATATGAATACATATTTAGGCTGACATTATAACTATACACTTTTATTTCACCTAAAAGTTGTGATATTTTTTATTACATATGTTGTTTGATACTGAAATGGACCAATTCAAATGTAAAGGGAATTGGATCTAAATCATATAAAATTAGCCTAAGGTCAAGAATTTCATTACAATTTGTAAGTGCTTGATGATAAGAGTGTTCCTTCGTGTCCGCAAAAACAACATACTGGCAACATAATCGTCCAAGGATGAGGGGGGTAAGGTTTTTTTAAAACCCCCCTCGAACTTTAAAAACCCCAAAATTAAAAAAAATACATAAAACCCTACCCCCCCCCCCCTTAAAACCTAAAGTTAAAACCTTTGACGTCCTTGGCTGACAGGTTAAGATCTTACTAACCACTGAACCGATTGAGTTCATATAGTCCTGGGAAGGTTTTTAGCACGGGTCATAAAGTGGTTACCCCCTCAAGAAGTAGACACCTACCCAAAAGAATCATATTTTGCGAAAACGCGAGAACACTATAATGATAAGTGACTTACATACATACAAACCTATATTTACAACTGAACAGATTTATTAGTTATAAGTTTATAACAAATTTTATCCTGGTCAATTAACAATGGGTTTGGACTTGATCTTGCTTCAAATAAAAATGAGCTCTCTAACGAATAGTTAATATTCAGTGTTTTTATTGATAATGCCTAACAAAATTTACTTTACTTTTTAAAAAGCAAAGATTTTCCAAAATAACTGTTTGTCTTTATGTTCGTCCGCTCATGACGGATATTTTCATTATTAACTTAGGCATGCTAGAATTGTCCTATAGATTTGAAACTCGGTATGATGATTCCTAAAACATTGAGGTACAATGTAAAAAGTGTGGAACTCTATAATAAGAATCAAAAAGTCAGATGTCTACTTAAACTTGTTTAATTTTTAGGAAATTTAACATGTAATATATTTTTAGTTATATGCTGAAATGTATTTGTTTTGTCCTTGAGGACTTGATTACCCAAGTTACCATGGCTAGAATTTCACATTTCATCGGGGAAGTTTGCTTTATCGTTCATCGTTCAACCCCTGTACATATTACATCCGTAATTTAAGGCATTTAAAAACTAGGTGTGGGCCAGGGAGGGAGGGAGGGGACATTGGAGATAAAATTATTCCGTACCCAAAGTTAACAATGAGATCTTCCATTTGTTTGGTTAAAATAATTTTGGGATATTTCGATTGTGATATCAATCCTTCAGTATCCAAACTTTTCCACCAACAATTTTCATGTACAAGAAAGGAGGTTGTGTTTATTGTAATTAGCGGAGTAAATTTAATTGTATTTATTGTCTTTTCCTTGAAAATCCCTGGCGATGACAGGGATAATACAGTAGCAAGGAAAATAATATCACAAACAAAAAATCAGATTGACTTATTTTGTGCTTTTAATAGAACAAATGAACGTATATTGTATTGGACATTAGACCAATTATTTATGATTCAAAGTAGTAAGGTTTTTGGTCTGTCTGTTAAGAAATCAACAGCTAAATAGTCGATTAAGTCATCCATGTCAGAAAAGCTTTATGTAGGGCCCTTAAAAGTTTTTTTTATCTTTGTTATGAATATGCTGGACATTACTTCAACGTAGATTTCCCTTATTTTAGCTCGAGTATTGTTTACCAAAGTTATTTTTACTTATTCTATTTTTGAATTCTTGTACTATTGGATATGAAATATACGTGGATATTATGACAGGGGGGAAATTGTCGCCAATTTAGCTTGCTATGATTGGACTCGTTTAATGGTCAGTTCGTTCATCCAGCAGTAGGGGAATGGAAGGGGGAATCATTATTGTAGCCTGCTGCATATTTTACTTTATTACAGAATATGAAAATCTTGCTTACGATCCAAGAAGAATATATCCATTCTTATGCCTCACTGGGCGCGGAGTTTTTCAACATTCATTTATCATTCTTAATAACATTTTTTACTCCATACATACACAAATTATTTAGTTAAAGGATGGTTATCTTTCTGTTAATTCTTTAGAATGCCCAAATCATCAAACTTCTCTTTGAGAAAAATTCTTTCAGAATTATCTTTAAAAAAATTCTTTTATTTGTTAAGTTTTTAAGTTCAAAGAATATCTGAATTGCTTAGTCGGTGAGTTTTCAGCTCTTCTTTTTAAACTCAATAACTCAACAAAAAGGGAAAAGGAGTGGGTAGAAAAATAGCTTAGAACCAAGCAAAGACTTTAATCTAAAAATCATCGAATGACCCTTATAAGATTCCTTAAATGGATATGTCAAATGGTTTAGTTGTTAGCGAGATCATAACGGACAAACAAATATACCTTGCGCTTCTTTATGTTTTTATTTATTTATGAAAGTAGAAATTTACTTATCAGGTATTAACGGATGTATAGATTCTTTTTATCTTTACTCCTCCCCTAGCATCTAGAGGCTCTATATTGGAAGGAATTTGGAGGGCATAAAAATAGCCTAAAACCCGGACTCTATAAAAATGTAATAGCCTAAAGCCATCTAGGGACCTATAAGAAGCTTCCATATAAAGGAGGACCACATTGGTTCAGCGGTTAGCGAGATCCTTTCCTACAAACAAAAAAGCTTACTACTTTATATAATAGGATAAAAAAACTTAACAAGCATGGTAACATGTAAAACAGTAGAGCTTGATAGTCGATAAATAATCACGATAATCTGACAGACGGACAGTTGCACCCTTGTTGTAGGAAATCTAATGGGGGCAGGGAGGAGAGATTGGACTGTTCATTAGATTAGTCCCCAAATTTTTATAATATTGTTTTCTTGTATGTTGGTTTAACAACTTTGGGGGCTTATATTGAATTTTGATAGATTAGTTTATTTATTTGAGTGGCCAAACGTTTCAACTACAGAAGTGGTAATTTTGGTTTCATTATTGGGGATGTACAACACTTTATCTGCCATTGTCTTATCCCTCGAGATCCCTGAAGGTGCTAAACATAAAATGATGAATACAGACAATGGTAGGTCGATGGCGGGTTAATTCAGGTTCCGATTTTGTACAAAAGTTTTTTTTCGAGTTTTATAACTATTTCTAAAGGTTTATTCATGCAAAAAATAAGATTTTTAAAACCAAATAATAACTACATTTTCCAAAAAAGTATTTCAATGATCATTTGCCTTTATACTTTTAAAACATGCATATATTATCGATCTACGGGTTTTCTGCCATCCGTAGGCCAGTGGCAGCCAAGCCTTTTTTTTATAACAGTCCATCTACTCTGTTAATGATCTCTGTCTGTTTGCTCTTACTGTTTATTTTTTTTGCATACTATGAGCAGATCCTTAGGGATAAGACAATGAATGAGAAATTGATATACACAATATAATGATGTTGAAAAGTTTGAACTCAACTAGTTTGTAACCAACCAACGAATAAGATTATATGAATATAAAACTTTGCATAAACTGATTAGAAAACTAATAGTAACCAGAAGAATATCCGAATCCTATTCATTTCTATGATTGTATTATTCAAAGATGCTTTAAATATAATCATCCTTGTCAAATTTTGTTCGCGTGTTCGTGTACATGAAAAAAGGAAATATATTGTAAGAATACCGATTTTCATTAATGTTTAAAGCAGATTTTTTAAGCTGATAGGAATATTAATTTAAGCATGTATGAGCAAGGGTATCAAAAGTTAAAACAATGGCCGATAAATCAATGTACATTCACAATGATGATACACAAAATTACCTCTTCTGTAGATTATGATAAGTGGTTGAACCGTTTGGACACTCAACTTAATAAACTAACATATCCAATTTCAATAAAAGTCCCCAAAGTTGATAGGAGAAGGAATAAGAAAACGTTGTAATAAAACTGTAGGGGCTAGTGTAATAAACATCCCAATGTTCCCTTCCTCCCTGATGTTTAAGCCTAGGGCCTTGTCTTGAGCATATCAATGATTAGAAATAACTTGAAATAACCAATCCTTAGTCTGATTTGGGCTAAGATATTCCACCTACAATGGTTATAAATGCCCCACATCAGGCTTAATAATGTTTTTATTTAGACAGCAAGTTTTTTAAAGATCTAAAATGATAGAGTTTTCCATTGTAGAGAAGCTTTACATAGGTTCCAGAATGATTTAAAGTTGTATATTTCTAAATTTAATTCCTAGGATGGTTTAAAACCATTTTTCTGCCCCCTTCCTCTCTGAAGAATCATTATATGTTAGGCGCAGTTGCTAGTACAGAATATGTTAAATTCTACAATTATCAGGAGCAATTTCTCCAAATGGCCTATGAAAAGCTACTCTGTAAAGGAGAGTCCGTGCGGATCTACAATTTGCGAGAATCTTTGATGCAGACAAAAAGACAGACACAAATCTCTCTTGTTACTTTAAAGGGTAGTGCCTTGTTCACTTTGATTTATCCTTATTATTAGACATATAATTATAAGCACAATATTTCTTATAAATATCAGTCAAAATGTCGACGACGTAAAGCATTGAATCTTTAGTCAACAAAACACATCAAGGGCTAACATGGTAGCATATTTCAAATTTCGACAAGTTCATATTTCTTTCCCCTTAAAATTAAAACAAATTAAAATAGAATCCCAGAAGTTGTGGTAAAAAGTTGTAAAATCATTTATTTTTGTTTAATCATGATATTATTTTATCATGGTATCGGAAGTATTTTTTAAAAATGTTTCCACAATTCTTGTAGATTTTTTAAGGCATTCGCGGATTTAATTTTCAGAGTTGCAATAATTGTCATATTTTTGAACATTTGATGATTTTTTTTAAAGAATAGAATATTTTTTAAGGAAAAAGTCATATGTCATATAATGGAATTTATTGACATTTGCTATCCAAATTTAAGAAACTAGTCTTTTCTCCCCCTACCCAAATAATTTTTATGCTTTTTCTTTTTAAACTAAAATTGGAAGTGAGGGTGTCGACTCCCCTTCCCACTTTCCCACTCCCTTTAAGGCCTGTAGGGTCGTAGGCACTAATTATTCATATTTCACAAAGTTCCAATAAAATTACTGGCTAATAGATTTAGCTTTTTTTCGCTTGTTTGTATAATTTTTTTCATTTTTTGACCACTTGAACATTTATCTTAATAGTTGGATAATGTGAGAAAAATATTTTGACACTTGAAAAAAGATTAAACCATATGAAAACAACTTTAAAAGTGACCATTTGTCTTTTTTTAGTAGCTAATCTATTATAAAATTAACTTTGCCTGTCCGTCCGTGAGTTTCTCAGTTAGTCAACCCGTAACGCCATGGAGGAATTTGAATTTCGCTGCTGCAATTGAGGTGAAAATTCCCAAGAGATATACGCATCTAGTCTATACATTGTGTTGTCCGTCTGTCTGTCGGTCAAGCCTCAAAAGACATGAACACTTATTTTTTAAAGGTTTCGTGATATTCTTTAATTGTTTTTTTTTTTGCATATTCTATCTCTTTATTTTCTTTGTTATTAAAAATGAACATCTGCTGCACTATAACATACTTTGTCCGTTTGTTCATTTCGTTACTTTTCTGTTCACTACTAATTAGGGTTGGGCCGGATATCCGGCCATTTTCAATATCTGGCCGGATACCGGATATTAAAACTATCCGGTTACATGATATCCGGCTGATTTTTGACGCCGGATATCTGGTTAACCGGCCGGATATCCGGTAAATTGCCGGATATTGAACGTTGGCCAGATATCCGGCCAAACCCTACTACTAATGAATGTTGTAATCCTTGTTTTGTCCACAAACATTGTTTAATTATAAGGTCATACAAATTTAAAGAATTTGGGATTTTAAAATTATTGGGATTATTAGAATTTAAGTGCATTTAAAAAAAAATTTAAGTTAGATAAGTCAACTGTATGTTTTTCCCTTATTTAACGACAAATTTTAAAAAAATCCTTCAATATTCCTAAATAAAAACATTGCAATTTGAAATCATACTGTAGTTGTTAAAAGTTCATTTACAGTATATTTATACTTTACATTAATAAGGTTGTTGGCTTGTTATTAGTGCGTCTGCACTTCTTATGAATAAGAGATTAATAAAAGCATGAATAATTTTTTTGTCTGTCTGTTTGTAACTTAGAATCTCAATAACAGCCACATATATTATTCTGGATTAGAGTTTCTTATAATTTGAAGAGTGAAGTCCAAAATCATCCTAATGAATCTAAGAAAAATGACTCCAGAATAAATATGGCTTTTATTACCTAAGACAAGCCTACTTTATTTTATTTTAAACTAAAATTGGATTTTTAGGAGGGGTTGTTAAATTGTTAATGTTCACTAAAACACTAGTGAGCTGAGAAGTGAGTTATAAAAAACCCTTCTATAAATGATATTGATTATTTCTGTGTGTTAATGATTGCGCCAAAGTATCGCTCAAAACACGGAAGGAAGCAAAAAATATAGTGACAGATACTCAGTAGGTAGAGAATGTACGTAAGTTCTAAAAGTACAGGAGCAAATAGCAACTATAATACTGCTTTGAATTTTTAAGTGGTCTAAAAAATATTTTATATTTCAGTAAATAAACTTGAATAAGAAAACTTTGTTGAATACGAGAAAAAAAACTTTGTACAATGTACAGATTATGTACTGTACAAAATCAGGCCGCGAAATTATATTTCATCAAAAATATTTGAATTCTTAGAAACACAATGACTTGGATATGAATAGTAGCAAAGCAACTCTTTAATTTTGTTAGTTAAAAAATACTAATCCTTTAACTAAAGTAACAGGATGTCTGTTTGTGTGTTTGTGTGTCTGTCTGTGTGTTTGTACCGAAGGATCTCGCTGACCGCTAAACCGATCGGGTTCTCCTTAACAGTGTAGCTTCTAATAGGTCCCGGGAAGGTTTATAACTATTTTCTTGGGGGGTTGGATACCCCCCCCCCAAAAAAAAAAATGTAAAATCCCCCCCCAAAAAATGTTTTTAAAAAAAATGCTTTTAACTAAAATTAAAATAAGAAATTTGGTTATTAAATTCAACTTTCTCCTCCTCAAGTGCCCCTAGAGGCCTCTAGGGGGCGTAGCCGCTAGTAATTTATAACAGACAAAAACATCTTTAAAACCGCGCAATTTTGGAACTTGTTTATATTAAAACAATAAATTTGCTCGTATGAAGCTACGCTGTTTGAATACGTTGTTAACCTTGTTATCAATTATATTTTAGAATTTCAATAAAAGAAGGTTCTACAGCATTTTTTTAAGTTTACCGTAAAGAATTAAAAGGAAGGTTTTGTGCGTTTGCTTTATGTTGTCTTTATAAGTTTTCTTGGCTTTTAGTGAATTTATTTTCTGACATTTCCTTCGACATTGTGACTAAATAAATCTTTGTTTTTATTTTCTATTAACTCTATTCTAATAATCATTACTGCTTTATCTTTTGCGCATGAAAATTAAAAGTATTAATGGAAGTCAACAAAATGCCAATAAAGGACCGATGAAATTTAAATTAGGTACATTAATATCAATCGATGTATTATTATATGGATGTTGCACCAAATTTTCTTGTACTCTGATTAAGTGATGCTCGCAGCTGGCTAAATAAAGTACCTCCCATCCACCCTCTTTACCCCTTCATCTACCCTTTAACTGGCTCAACCAACTGACCAATAAATGATTCTCATAATAGCAAGCTAAATTTTCCCCTGTTAATATATCCATGTATGTACATCCTAAATCCTAGTGTCCATCAATTGTTTAGCTGAACCTAATTACAAATACTCTGCCCCCCCCCCCCCCCCAATCCCCCCCCTCACAAAAAAACAGGCCTATTTAATACCATTTACTTTCATAAATTCCATTTGGATTTTTCAAACATTTTTTCCGTTTCTTGAAATTATTTGAAAAAATGTCCGTATATTTTTACTTGTATTGAAATATGCAATAAAATTTAATTAGATGATGAAAATTGATAAACAAAATTCCCCTTCTCTAGAATTAAATTATTGGTTGAAGTAATGCGAAAATGGGCGGTAAAGTATGTATTACTAGCAGCTACGCCCCCTAGAAGCCTCTAATGGCACTTTAAATGTTTTTTTTTTTTGTTGCGTTCAAGTTTCTACGATATGTTGCGTAAGAGTCTCCTTGTACGATACCTCGATATGTTACGTAGGAGTCTCTATACTTAAAATAAAAATTTTGATTTATTATTATTTCTCTTTGGAGGGTGGTACCCTCCCCCAAAATAGTTATAAACCTTCCCGGGACCTATGAGAAGCTACCCTGTTAAGGAGAACCCGATCGGTTCAGCGGTTAGCGAGATCCTTCGGTACCAACAAACACACAGACATCCTGTTACTTTAGTATAAGGATATCCCAAATGATAATAAACCAAACTACCCCATCTATGAATTAAAACTATTAATTTAATTATTTTGACACTGTTAGTTTGAACCAAACAATTAAGGTTTAATACAAGTACCCAAAGTAATTAAGCCAACGAAGCTTTGGGTACTAGTGTCATTTACAAGCCAACAGGGGCGTCCAAGCTTTTTTTATTATTTGGGGGGGGGGGGTAATCACCCCATTACCCCCCCCCCCTTGGACGTCTATGCAAGCCAATGCCCCCTCCCTCCCTGAGGCAAACCAATCATTATACAAAAAAATATTTGCATAGCAATCATGAAATTGTGTATGTTGTCATAAGAAATTGCTTAACGTCTGTAAAAAAATAAACAGGGATAAATGGTAGCTAGGTAAACTATTAAAACACGGGGGGTAGTTTTGTATAATATTATTGGGAATGCACTTCAATTTATCATTCATTGTGTTATCTTTTAAGATCTCTGATTTATATTACTAATTAATAAGTAATTTAAATGTTAGAGCTTTCACTCAAGCCATTTTCTTCATCATCAAATCCCCCCCCCCCTTATTTTGATTGTTGAAAAATTCTATTAAAATAGGTTCTTGTATGGTCATATCCCAACAGCAGCCTATCCTTGCAGAGCTCTACTAACCTTTAATTAAACATAACCTTCCTTAAAATAAGCAATAAATAACATTCAATGGATCATTGAAAGAAAACGAAGTAGCAGGTTTCGTCGCATTTTCACATTAGCTCTTCTCCTATTTGTAGCCCCTGCGGGGCAATTTTACCCCACCTAACCTAACCTAACAAAAACTACTATGAAAATACGACGAAACCCGCTGCTTCGTTTTCTTTCCATGATCCCATTCAATTAAACTTATTTCCATTTACCTTTCCCTACACGCCTGGGTAGGGTGTATCCTCCCCTGTATGCTAAAATGTATGTACCCATTAATTATGTCTCTGTATATGTCTAGTGTTTTCAGGGTGGCAGGGACATTGGACTGTTAATTACTCTAGTACCCAAAGTTTTACACTTTTATTAAATTTTCATTCGTTGGGTCATTACGTTGAGTGTCCACTCGTTTCAGTGTTTGAATCTACAGAAGGAGTTATTTTGTTTATCATCATTGGAGATGTACCTAAATTTATCGTCCATTGTCTTATCCCTTTAGATCTCCGAGTGTATGTATATTCGCTGTTTTCCTGACATCAACATAAATCATTATTTTTTTCTAATTTTCTCTCCCAAACAATAATACCCGCATAGTGGTAATGTCCACATAAAATTGTTGAGGGGATACTACCCCATCAACTGCCTTCCCTAAGAAAACAGTAAGAAAATTTTGTAAAAAACTATCGTTATGGTTGAAATTTTACAAAATATTTACATTGCACGGTTGGACCCTCAGATGTCAAAACTTTATTTTAGTGTTTGGCCAAAATGACTTTGCAATTGTATCTGTAAGTACGTCTAATAACACCCTTTGCTATTTTTAAAATCCTAGAAAATTTTTTTTGCAAGAAAATTGCATAAATTCGCAACCTTTTTTAGAACCACTACATACTCGAGTTTTAAAACTTTTTATATAAAATCCTTTTTACAAAAAATATCAATAATTACTTAAAATTAAACCTGAAAGAAAAAAAATCTCATTACACGTGTTAATTTGCATGTTTTAGGTCTTTTTTTGAGGAAAGTATAACTTCCACATTTTTGACAATAATTATATTTTTTTAACATTTCAAAGTAAAATATAATAAAACTTAAACGATTTTTCTTGAATTATCAGTTGAAAATTTCATCAAACATGCAATTTAAGTGATGAAAATTTAATAAAATCATTTTTTGAATGTTTAGAATTACCAATTTTCTACATTTAAAACAAAATGTTAACAAAATTTAAAAACATTTTAACATATAACTTCAAAAATCAATAACATTTTATAAAAAGATGTTTAAAAAAATAAATCATTAAAAGGTATTAAAATGCATTTGAAATTACTTAAAATTAAAACGAGAACATCTTTTTACACTGTATTCTGTGTGATAGAGTTTAAATGACATGATTATTGAATGAAATATTTCCTAAACTCATTAAGCCTTTTTGTGACTATATTAAAAATAATTTATTTTGTTTTGTATTGTTTTTTTATTCAAATATTTGACAAAATTTTCCCTACGTCAATAAAATAAAGTCAGTTTTTTACTGTTTCCAGGTTTTTCTTTATAATTATAACAATTAAATATAATATAAATCTTCATTATCTTTTATTTGAATTATCATACACATTAAAATGTAAAGTATAAGCTAGAATAGCACTTTTTTCAACGAATATTTTAATGACATTATATCAAAATAATTCCTCTTAAATATCACAGAACATATGATTGGGAAGTATAGCCATTTCTTGGAGGTATAATATTTACAAAAATACCATTAATTCTGGTTTTATCAGAAGTTAAAAAAATTGAACAATTCTAAAACAATGGTTGGCTGTCTAGATATTGAGTACACTAAGACTACGGCTCTGTTCTATTGAAATAACGTTGCAAAAAGAGGGGTTCTGAAAGTAATCTACCTAATTATTTTTAAAGAACCAACAAGTACTGTCAGTATCTTTTTTCTTGTAATCTAGCAGACAAACAAATCATAACACAATTTTCATGATAAAATATTCAGGTTTCTACTTCACATTTTAAAAAATATACTGATCAATAAAATGTTCAAAATTTTACTTTGTACTAATTGAAAAAATATGTTGTAATTCTTATTTTAAAGTTACATTTTTATCCCTGACAAAATCATAGACGACTTTTAAAGGCATCTTATCTAAACTTTTTGAAGAAAAACTTAAAAACGATAATTAAGTATTAAAACTATTTTCTTCGATTTTTCTGAAGTTATTATCGCATTCTATGGGTTTTTTATTATCATTTACTTATATCGAAAGTGCCAAACATTGTACCCTAACTTATTCATTTAATAAAAAACCAAGCGTGATTGGGATAGTTATAATGTTTGTTTACCACCCCCCCCCCCCCACTCCCAAAAAAACATAATATGCTTGTAAAATGTAGATTTTGGCCTAGACCTTCTCTAGACTTCTTGTTGTTACATTTTTATAAACAAAAACTTAAAAGAAAAATAAATCGTAAATATAGGACCTGCCCATCATTATTTTTAATATTCATAGTTTTTTTTTATACGCATGCTTGCTATAATGAAAGTTGACAATTAAGGGTGCTCGACGAATCAAAATTTAAATCTCCTATATGGCTTAAAATGTTTTTTTTTTATGTAAGTATTTTAATGTAAGTTTTTCCTGCTTTTTTTAAGTTACTATTTCTTTAGAAACTCTAAACACTTTATAAAGAATTTAATCCAATAATCAAACGTAGATAAGCAGATGATTAGAATTTCCCTTTTCGCCTCCTAATGGTTTAACGCCCCCCCCCCCCTTGGTGAATTGCTGTGCACACCACTGATTCTTTAGAAGACTACGAAATCGTTCAATTGTATATATGGAATGTTTTTAAGTTCTTAAAAGTGCCTTAGGACAATTCTCATATTGTCATACAACGTTCAAGGGAAGGATATTTTTAATCTCAAGAAAAACTTATATTTTTTCCTTTTTGCCGATGTTTGTTTGTTCCCTTAGATCATCCTAATCTCTGAACTGAAGTAGTTCTCCAATTTAGGCAAGCCTCTCATACGTTCAAGAATGGTTTTAGACTACTTTATTAATTTAAATTTAATGATATGGATAGTTTTAGGCTATTTTCTTGTCTCCTACATCCTTTTTTATCTGATACTAAGCCCCTAAGTTGTAATTTTTACTGTAGCATATAATATTTTTTCTTCAAATTGAGGGTTAATTAATTTTTCTTTGGATGAACTATCCACCCCCTGACAAGCTACAAATAAGACATTGTCTAGGAATTTAAATTTATTCATAAAAATACATAAAAGTCTACTTGACAACATTCTTAAAAGCAATTCAGAGAATCGATATATTATTACTTGGATGTTGTACCATATTTTCATATACTCTGATAAAGTGAGGCTCGCAGCTGGATAAAATAACGATACCCCTCATCCACCCCCTTTAACCCATTCCCTCCCCTCCTACAGGATAAATGAAGGGGCATATAAAAAGGTTCATATTAGCAAGCTAAATTGACGACAAATTTTCCCCTATCAATTCAATATACCCACGTATATCCTATATCCATTATTCAGAGGCGTGCTCATGTTTTATCCAGGGGCCCTTTTCTGTTTAGTAATCTATGTATAAAAGATAATAAAAATTATTATTTTTCAGAAATAAAAATGTAAAATGAAATTTTGAAGAAGAAAAAAGAAAAGAAAAAAGGTTAATGATTTCAATGCTATTTGGTATACCTATTTCTAGCAGTTTAACCAATAAATTTTCCTCATAGCATGTGCAGTTTTGTTTGTCATCATAGGGTATACACATTAATTTATCGTCCATTATCTCATCCCTGGCGGCGATATCACAAAATAATTAGAAATACTTCTAAATAAATATCCGTGACAATTTATCCTAATGATGATAAAATGATGAAAAAATTGTTACTTTGGGTGCGACAGCCGCATATTTACGGAGGCATTAAAACAGCTAGTTGATAAATAGATGCGTCTGCGGTTAGATTATCATTTTTTTTATTGTCATGTAAACTTCATGTCCGCCCAAAAAGTTTAAATAACTTTCGGCTGCAAATTTTCATTCTTTTTGGCGGCTGGCTGAGAGCAAAAATTTTAGGGGAAAAGGCGGCTTTCTAATTAAAATAGCGGCTATGTAAGTCTACGAATGCGGCACCAGCACTTTGATTGCGGGTTTCCTATACTAAATTGTTGATACTAAACATTTAATTTTTCATTATATGGCCCTAATGGTTATTTTGCTCATTTTTCATTGCCCTACCTTAGGATAATCGATATAATATTAATTGGGTGTTGTACCAGATTCTCATGTACTCTTTAAAAGTGATACTTGCAGCTGGCTAAAGTAACGTTACCTCCATCCCCTCAACCACAAATTAATGAACGAACTCAATAATAAATAAGATTAATTTTAGCACTTTGACTTGACGATAAATTTTCCCCTGTCGATAAATCCACTTATATCATATATCTATTACCTTACGAGGAAAATGCACCAATATTATGTTTTGAATAGTATGTTTGATTATCCTTATAATAAAGTACCGAATGATCTCGCTAACTGCTAAACCGATATGGTTCTCCTTTACAGTGTAGCTTCTCACAGGTCATTGGAAGATTCATAACTATTTTGGTGGAGGGTACCACCACCCTCCCAAGACAAATCGCCCCCAGAAAAAAAAGTATTATTCCACCCCCAAATTAAAAAAAATTTTAAAACGAAAATTGAAAATTGGTGAGAAAATTTTCTTTTACTGTTCTGTTTAAATAATTTTTGTTGTTGAGTATTTTATTAACAAAATTTTCTGTTTTTCAGAATCAGACCAAATAAGAATATGTTATCAAGCTGTGATTAAACTATATAAAGTTATAAGTGATTAAAATATGTGATAAACAGTTATTATACAGTCTGTGATTAAGTGATTCAAATTTCGGAGAGAACTATAATCAGCGAGTCTTCAAGGGAACCCTACCAGTTCTAATTTTTATTTATATGCAGCGCAGCTTCTCTATTGTAAAGACATGTCTAGCCATGCTTGTTAGTGGTACTATATGATATTGTTCGATGAAAAGGTCCATTTTGTACAGTTCTTTTATTAATTATTGGGTTTTAATGGAATTTTATAAATAGTTTTCTCGTATTCATTTGAATCCGGCGGATAGGAACCGGTTCTCATGAATACGAAAAAACTATGTCTAGCATCGTATTATATCCAGTTTTCTACGAATATAGAAATGTACAATCATAAGATTAAAACTAGTTTTTTTAGCCGGTGCCTTCGGCACCACGGGGCTAAATAAACTAGTTTTAATCTTATAATTGTACATTCTATATCCGCGGAAAGCCGTTTATAATACGATACGAGAAATAACTATTCTCGTATTCATTCGAATCCGGTGGATAGGAACCGGTTCTCATCCATACGAAAAAACTATTTCTAGCATCGTATTATATCCAGTTTTCTACGAATATAGAAATGTACAACCACAAGATTAAAACTAGTTTTTTAGCCGGTGCCTTCGGCACCACGGGGCTAAAAAAACTATTTTTAATCTTATAATTGTACATTCTATATCCGCGGAAAGCCGTTTATAATACGATACGAGAAATAACTATTCTCGTATTCATTCTAATCCGGTGGATAGGAACCGGTTCTCATCCATGAGAAAAAACTTTGTATAGCACCGTATTATAACCAGTTTTCTACGATTATAAAAATGTACAATCATAAGATTAAAACCACTTTGCTTTCGGTATCTCGGGGCTAAAAAACTGGTTTTAATCTATAATTGTACATTTTATATCCGCAGAAAGCTGTTTATAATATGATGCGAGAAATAACTATTAAAGAGTTTAATTTATCTGTCACCAATGCAAGGATGACCATTGACCAAGGGGGAGTGGGGCTTATTACATAAAAAAAATCTAAAAACTCGTTAGATTACCCCCCTAAACCATTTGGAATTCCTCATGTTACCCCTAAAAATTAAAAACTTGGACTGCAATGCCAAGTTGTGCACAATGAATGTAATGAATGACAAATTATTTTTTGATTAAGAAAATGTGTAAACATGCCAACTTTAAAGTTTAAATCGATATTTTATTACTTGGATGTTGCACCAGGTTTTCATGTACTTTAACAAAAGGATACTCACAGCTTGCTAGGATAATGATAACATCCACCCTCTTTACCCGATCCCCTCCCCTAAATGGTCGAATAAATTGACCAATAAATGAGGTCCATATTAGCTACCTAAAATGACGTCTAATATTACCTTGTCAATATATCCAAGTATACTATATCCATTTTTAAAGCTTAACATTTACTGGGATACAGGGAAAAGATAAATTTGTACATAGATCTTAAGGGAAAAGACAAAGGCCGATACATTGATGTTGATCCCAATGAAGTTACTCAAAATTACATCTTTTATTTAGATTTAAATTAGTGGTTGAAACGTTTAAACACTCAACTTAATGAGTCAACCAATCGAAATTCACACAAGTCCCCAAAGTTGTAAAGCCAACGAATAAGAAAATTTTTTATTGCACTTTGGGGACCTGTGTAATTAAAAGCCCTTTGTCCCCTTTTCTAGGGGGGGGGGGGGGTTGAGTTAGATTAATCTTCTAGTCTTCTAGTTTTCAATTTCTGTCTCTAAGAAAGTTTTTTCTTGTTGTATTGGTTATCAAAGTCAGTCCCCATTATTGTTCAAGCATATGAAAGGGTTAAGTTCACCTGCTGTGGCTATATGCCTTAGTCGTATGTACTAGCCCTATGGATTTAGATAGAATTATTTAGACCAGACCAATTTCTCATTTTTATATATTGCTTTAAAAATATAATCTAGTAATTGATGACATACAGACGAATAAATTCTGGGTAGCTGTTGTACGACATTTACAAAAGCTTGACTAAACAAGGATGAC
Source organism: Acartia tonsa (assembly GCF_053477335.1). Classification (NCBI taxonomy): domain Eukaryota; kingdom Metazoa; phylum Arthropoda; class Copepoda; order Calanoida; family Acartiidae; genus Acartia; species Acartia tonsa. The sequence continues at coordinate 16,963,759 of NC_137265.1, forward strand.
AACATCCATAAAAGCGAAGCACTGAAACGGTAGGACAAACGGACATTAATACTTGTATAGTGTCAGAACTGAATAATCAGAATATAAATGTATAAGAGTCAAAGTAAAATTCTAAGAAAATTTGTTAAAAAACTGCTTGATACAGGACAATGTTTATGGACATACTTACATTTTTAGGACTTGATTATAGAGTTGATTCGCTGATAACATTATACTTTGTTGTCCCAGGAATTAATATACCAAAATTCAGATCAATCGGATGATTAGATCACATAAAAATTTGTTGTTAAAAAAGTAAAAAATCAACATGTTTAAAATGGACGTACGGACATTCTTGTTATGATTATAGAGTTGCTACGTTTTCTAAATCGTACCTAACTACTAAAGGAATCACCATGCAAAGTTTGAAATCGATAGGACAATGCCAACATGCCTAAATTAACGAAAAATGCTATCCGTTTCGGACGTACGGACGGACCGACCCTAATTATAGAAAAGCTTCGCTTTTAAAAAGTCAGACAGTCATACAAATGAACAAATATGGAGTAAAACGGATTTCATATTCAACTTTATTTCAGTTTGAATACGGAATGACTAATGGTGCGTTATGGACATACAGAAAACGGATCGACACTTATTGTTGAAAAGCTTCGTTAATTAAGTAAGGGAATTGAAGGAGGAAAAGCTATGTTTACCATAAGTTTAACATCCTTGACTTATTTTATGAGTTGCAACTACTTTTTTGGTAAAACAGTAATCAATCCTTAACACACTATATTTTTTATAACAAGCCAAATCAACGCCGGAATTTGTACAGTTCGGTAGTGTACATTTGAAATTTTAAGTTTTAAATTAATTACTAAAATGTACAAACACTAAATTTTTATAAATCATATATAACGTATGCATTACCTTTTTCTAAAAGCAATTTTTTTTTATAAATCTATTTCTATGTACTTTATAAATTCGCGTACATTATTGGTCTACAGGATGTCTGCAACCAACTATTTTATGGTTATAAGTTTATTTTGGAGGATAGTTTGAAGGGATTTTTATGATTTAGGATTTCCTTAATAGGAAAATCCGTCAGAAGAACCCCTCCTTAGTTTCCATAAAAAGTAAAAAGTAATGTTCTGTGTGAAATGTTCATTCTTTTTCTCGTATTCATTCGAATCCGGTGGATAGGAACCGGTTCTCAACCATACGAAAAAACTATGTCTAGCATCGTATTATATCCAGTTTTCTACGAATATAGAAATGTACAATCATAAGATTAAAACTAGTTTTTTTAGCCGGTGCCCTCAGCACCTCGGGGCTAAAAAAACTAGTTTTCATCTTATAATTGTACATTCTATATCCGCGGAAAGCCGTTTATAATACGATACGAGAAATAACTATTAATTAATAAATTACACGAGTACCCAAGTTATATTATCAAGGTATATTATTCGTAAGCTTAAAAACTTTGGGTACTTTTATGGAAATTTGATTGGTTAGTTCCAAACATGTTGTGTTTAAACTTTTCAACCAATAATTAAAACTTCAAAAGGGAAATTTGTTTATCATTATTAGGGATGTAAATGAATTAGTTGCCATTGTCTTATCCCTAAATATTCCTTTAAATATGTCTCACTCGTAGAGAAATTCTCTTTTAAAATTAAATTATGATCTTATTATTAGCATTCATTTTTAGTTGCTAAGCTACTCTATGATAACTATTTGTCCGTCTGTAACACTATAGGAAAACTTGATTTTCTCGGCTGCTATTTAAGAGAGAATTCTGGTAAAATTTGTAAAGATACACTTTTCCAATGGGAACACAGCATACAACTTACTCTGCCCTTTGGCTCATTGGTCATGCTATATTACAGACATATTTTTTAATAAAATTTATTTTGTAATTTTCTGTAATTCTTCTATAGTCTTTTTAAAAAACCCATGTCTCTTTCTTTTTCTTAATTTCTTTTTTTTGACAAGAGAACATCTGATATATAACTCACTTTGCTCGTTTGTCTATCCAACACAGGTCTCCTTAGCAAAACCTTAGATTAAAAAAAATCTCGAAAGAAACGGACAACAGGGCCTTCAAATAGGGTACAGTGGTGGTCAGAATCCATTGGAGATTAAATCTTAGCTGCTCCTTCTTGCCAGATATTGCAATTTGAAGTTTTGTGGTAAAAATGCCTAAAATTACAAGAATTCCAAGGATATATGCATAAGTGAACACCTTAATTCATCAAATAAAAAGGATGAGTTTAACATTTGAGGAGTTTATATGTCTCTGCATATGTAAAATACACAGTCCCTCCCCGTTTAGAAAATTTTAATACTTGAAAGAAATTTTTCAATGGAAAAGGTACATTTTCCAGTTTACAACTTTAAGCTAGAGGCTGTACCCTGTAACCAGTAGAAAAAACCTCAGTTCAAGTTTACATATAGCTAAAGTTAATTTTAAAAATACTCTCCCCCCTCCCTTCAACCCCCCCTAGCAACAGATACATTTTAGGGGGGAGGGTTTGGGAAAAGCAACAGTATTATGTTTTACTCTTGAAGTATTGTGAGAAGAAATTACATGAAGAGTTCTTTAGATATCAATAAAGAAATATATAAGCTTTAGTACTTAAACTTTAGTAGGCATCAAAATCTCTTACAAATATTGCTGCAACAAACCCCCTCCCCCTTCTTAGACCAAAAATTATTAGGAGGTGGCAGTGGATGTGGAAAATACTCTTATGTTACTTTGAAATCATTGAATTATATTAAGCAAACTTTGGATTTCAGCTTTTTTAGGATATTAGTTAGTTTTACAAATATTGCTGAATCCCCCCCCCCCGCCTCCATCTGCTAGAAATATTGGCTAGTGGCATAGGTTAATAATATTGTATATCATTTAGAAACCTCTAGAGATATTCAGGGTTAATATTTTAAGTAATGTAGGCCCATATTTACTTTTATAAATATCTATTCCAACTACAACCCTCTCAATCTAGTACAATTATTTTGCTTTATAATCTCCTCCAAACTTTTGGACTTATAAAAGAAATATTGTCAACCCATTGCTACTTCCCCAAAGCAATTTGGAAATCTAAAAACTTTATTCCAAAGTTTGCTCCTTATTGCTTTAGGGTTTCTGAGTAAAACACAGGTGGTGAGGTTGTATGAAGGATAGCTGTAGAGGGAGGGAGAGGGCAAGCAATATTCTAATATTTTTTTATGGGGGTGGAGGAAATTGTGCAGCAAAATAATTTTTCTGGGTGGGGTTGGTTGAGGTTGGGGAAAGGTCAGCAATATTTGTTTAAGTATGAAGTAATAATGGACCTACTAAAGTTTAAATCCAAAAGCCCTATACATCTTGAGTATTCTCAAAGTAAATCACAAGGGTATTGTTATACTCCCTTCTATTACTTAATTTGAGGGAGGGGGGGGGGGGAGATTGTAAAGCAATAGGAAGGGAAAGGGGGTCTGGAGGAAAGTTTCAGCTAAATTTGTAAAAGTTACTTTTGACCTAACAAAGCATATCTTAAAGGTTTGCTTTGCTGCTATAATTCTAGTAGTTTCTTAGTAACACACTATAGCAGTACCTTTCAACTGTAACCCATCCCTCCCCTTTCTCTCTTTACAAAATGTTTTTATTTATGAGAGGAGGGGAAGAGGTCAGCAATATATGTAAAAGTGCTTTGGGTCCTACAACAATACAAATCCAAAAGCTTATATACATCTCCAATAGTTTTTTGATATACATTGGAATAATCTTCTGCCACCCCCCCCCCCATTTAGGTTAGGATAAGGGGGAGGGTTAGAGAAGGTGGTCAACATAATTTCTACAAAATTTTGGCCTAAAGACCTTACATAAACTTTTTTCCCTCTATACGTCAATTAGTTTTTGAGAAACATATAATAGTATTACTATGCTCCCCCCCCCCCTCCACCCTAAAGTTTGTAGGTTGTGAGAGTATGGGGGTTAGGGAGCAGAATTAATAAAAGTAACTAGGGCCATATGTAAACTTAAACTGAAGTTTTTTTCTACTGGTTCCAGGGTAACAGCCTTTAGGATAAAGTTGTAAATTGGACAAACCTCTTTATTACTCTTATTGAAGTTAAAAACATCACTTAAAGTAGTAAAAATTGTTCCAAATGAGGATAAAGTTTGTAGTTTACATATGAAAAGATATCTAAACTCCTCAAATGTTAAACTCACCCTTTTTACTTGATGAATTAGGGCATTCACTTATGAATATAACCTTGGAATTCTTGTAATTTTAGGCATTTTTACCACAAAACTTCAAATTGCAATATCTGGCAAGAAGGAGCAGCTAAGATTTAATCTCCAACGGATTCTGACCACCACTGTACCCTATTTGAAGGCCCTGTTGTCCGCTTCTTTCGAGATTTTTTTAAATCTAAGGTTTTACTAAGGAGACCTGTGCCAAGACTTTTTGTGCTTTGCTAATGGATGTTAGAAGCCTTGTTTTGTTACAATTTAGATTAATATGTCATTTTAAGTGATTTATTTCTAGTCCTAACAGGATATTTTAATTAATAAAGTTCTTGGATAAAATGATTAAATTCATTTAAATTATTGATACATATACATAGATGGATATATAATGCGTGGAAATATTGACAGGGATAAATTTGTCGTCAATTTATGTTGCTAATATTGAACTCATTTATTGATCAGTTCGTTTATCTAGTAAAAGGTGAAGGGATGGGGTAAAGGTGATGGAGCTGCCAACTGCGAGTATCATTTTATTAGATTACATGAAAAACTGGTGGAACATAATATATCGATAAATGCATATTACATATTTTTAGTTAAGTTAAAACCTCCGTCTGTCCATTAGGGTTGACCACAATATTAATAAAGTTAAAACAACAATTTTTGTGTACATAATGGCCATCGAAAATATTATCACGTTAAAACAATAAAAAAAGAGGGGGGGGGGGGGGGGGTTGGAGTTGGCTTAATATCGAGGAAGGGAGGGGACAATGGGCTGTTGATTACATTAGTGACTTTGGGGACTAGTCACTAGTGTAATAAACAGCCCACTGTCCCCTCCCGTCCCCAAAGTTTTATTTTCTTATTAGTCGGCTACTGGGACTTTTATTGAATTTTGATTGGTTGGTTTATTAAAATGTGATTCCAAATGATTCAACCACCAATTGTAATCTACAGAAGGGGTAATTTTTGTGTTTCATCTTTGGGGATGTACATCAATTTATCAGTCATTGTCTTATCCCTTTATATCCCTGCTTAATATTAGAATAAAAGAATGATAACATCCACAAAACTAAGCTCAACAAATAAGACAGAAGGACGAACATATTTTGAAAATTAAACAGTAATGAGACTTTGATTAATGAACTTGAACGCATATAAAATAGAATAATTCCTAATCAAGGATTCTGTTTACAATATCAAGGTATTTAAAATTACTTCATATAAAGATTTTGCAACGCTGTCCATATTATTACACCATATTGTTACAGGAACCATCATCCAGAGTTGTAACACGCCTAAATTATGGAATAAAAAAATAAACCTAATTAAAGACACAATTGGATAATAAATCTATACTCAAAAAAAGATTATAAACATATTTTGAACATGTAGGGAGAGAAAAGTTGCTTGAATTGTGATTGCTTGTATGTACGTATTTGATTGTGGAGAAGCCAAGTCACGTGATAATGTATAGTAGGGAGTGCATGCCCCTTTACGCTACACTATTCATCTCAGGAAAACTATCAATTAAAAATAACTTTTTTGTGGATTGGATATTTTTTTTTTATAAATTTTCACTGGGTCTATGGGAAGCGTTTTGCTAGATATTACGGTGCAGTCAAAAAGACATCCTGTTACTTATCATCCTTATATCCTGAACCGATATGGTTCCCCTTTACAATTTAGCTTCATAGGTCCTGGGAAGGTTAATAACTAGCTATTTAGGGTTGAGGGAACTGACACCATACTAAGAGAAATCGCCCCTAGAAAAAAAACACCAAACCAATTTTTTTTACTTTTTGTTTTTAAAACTAGAATTGAAAGTGGGAGGGTGTAAGATCGACACATCCAGTGCCCCTAAAGGCCTATAGGGTCGCATCCGCTAGATATTTAGAAAATGCTAGCTTTTTGAGACTTTATAAAAACTTGAAATACTTTTTTATCCTAAATTGACTGTTTGTCTAATTGCCAGAAAGACAAAATTCAGAGTTGAGAATGATTGCAACAAGTTTTATTAACTGATATGATCACCAAGCTCCAAAGATGAGAAGGGACAAGGTAATGGTTATTTATCACATCGCATTATAAACAGCTTTCCGTGGTTATTAAAATGAAAAATTATAAGATTAAAACCAGTTTTGTTGAACTGAGTGGTTGAAGGACCGGGCTTTCAAAACTGGTATTAATTGTTTGATTTTCATTTTATTACTTCTGGAAAGTTGTTTGTAATACGATGCTATACATGATTCTCCAGTGTGGCTGGTTTAAATCCAGCAGATATTAATCGGTTTTGAAGCCATATTGGAAAATACTTTTCATTGAAATTATTAGTTAGTAACAGAAAGCTAGTTTAAACAAAACAATCAAGATTCAAAAAGACAATGAATGTAAACTGTGTTTACACAAAAGTAAAATTCACAGTATATTCGGATGTCTAATGAAGAAATGGGATATCATGCCCAGTAAAACATGACATTAACTTAGCTGCTATGTAAGAAAGATCTCTAAAATGTCCATTAATTATCTACTTTTTCTTCATTATTTCAACAGAAAATATAATTTTATGGATTTTAACTATGGTTGTTTTATCCCCATTATTTGTATTGAATTAAATAAAACATGTTTTTGTTATATTTCCAAAACAAAGCATGCATAGACAAAGCACTTTTTCTGAGTTACACCATGTTTTTGAGTAATGTTTGTAAGCAAGGTTTTATGACATTTTTTACGCATAATAATAATATGTAATGATAATTCATTGTGGTATTGGATTTAATATTCTATGGATCTTACACCAGATTATCATGTGCACTAATATAGTTAAATTTGTACCTGGCAAATTTACGATTCCCCCATCCACCCATATTACCCCATCCCCTTCCCTGCTACTAGATGAACGAACTGACCAATAATTGATGTCTATGTTAGCAACCTAAATTGACGACAATTTTTCCCCTGTCATAATATCCACGTATATTCTATATCCATTATAGTTTGTTGTATTATTTTTCAAGAAAGTTTCTTCAGCTAGGGGCTCTGTAATAAAAGGTGTAAAAATAGCCTAAAACCATCCACGGGCCTATATTAAGCCCCCTTTAAAAGAAGCTCATTCAGTTCAGTAGTTAGTGAAATCTGAACACTGCGGCCTTTTTATTGCTTCGCTAATTCTAGAAGTATTCGTTCTTGTTGATTTCTTGTTTTTAAATCGAGTTTTTACTTCCTAAATATAATAAACATTATTCAGACGAAATATTCAGTAATTTTTTGTGCAAAAGTAATAAAATATAATTTATTTATAATATTATAATTGATATGGAGTGTAATTATTTGCATTTAATTTGATTTATCGGATATATTATTACTTAGATCTTACACCGAAATTTTCATGTGCTGAAATACGCAGCGGGCTGAAATAAAGAAACTTCCAATCTACCGATCCTCTTTTCTTATACTGGATTAACGAACTGACCAATAAATGATGTCCATGTTAGCAACATAAATTGACGACAATTTTACCAATGTCATAATATTCACGTAAATTTTATATCCATTTAAGTTTATGGAGTGTAATTATTTGCATTTAATTTGATTTACCCGCGGATTTTGCTGTGGAAGGGACGTTACACGCAAAGAATTACCGCCATTTAAAAATTATCGGTTATGCATTGCTTATAGTTTTTTTCTCTCCCATATTATGTCATTTATATGGTCCTAAGAACCATTAAAATAATAATTTCTAAAAGGCCTGTATCTGTGCCCCTAGAGGTCTGTAGGTGGGCTTGTGGGGTTTCATTTAACCCTTTACAGTCGGGCCCCTTGCCGCACCTTGATCGGTCGGGGGGGGGGGGGGGGGCGTTCAACGACCCCCCTAATTATCTCAGTTCCTATTAGAGCTAGAGGGCTAAATTTTTTTGTGCAAGTCCCCTGTTTGATAATGAATTTCCGACCTTTAATAAGTCTAAGTCAATTTTCGCTTCCTTCACCCTTTTATTTAACAACCTTTGTTTTTAGGTCTTTTTTTATTTAAAAATTTCAAACGGCTGTAATTTTCTTATTTTTGAAGCTAGAAGAAAATTTTTTTCCCAGAAAATGTTTATTTTTATGTAAATTTTACATTAGAAATATCAAAATATAAATTTCAGCGGCCGCAGCTGTACTTGGCAGCTGCCAGTTGCCGCAGTCGGCGGTCGGCGGTCGGCGGGAAAACGGCGGCGGATCTTCATGAAATTTTAATACGTTATGTAGACATGTAAGAAAAGCTTAAGTTTAAAATTTGAAGTCTCTAAGTCAAAAATTGCGGCCACAGGAGCCTTTTAAAGATTTCTGGAGACCTGGAGGATCAGGACCTGCAGGATCATACCTGGAACCTGAAAGTGACTTGAACACCTGTATTTCATATAAGGATGTACTACTAGAGGATTTTTTAGTATTTTGGTATGATAAAATGCTTTGTTTTAGTCAAAAAAATATTTTTGCTCTTTACCTGGATGACCCTGCCAGGTTTGCTGGCATTCTGTGCCCGCTAGGATGGAGATATTCAAAAAATTCCAACTCTCAGTTATGTGTCATGCCCATACTTAAAAAGTCAAGCAGTTTGGGCTCTTTATCTTTCACACACAGAAAATGAGATAGAAAAAACCGGATGGGGGGGCGTTCAACGCCCCCCCCCCCCCCCGACCGTTAAGGGTTAAAACTGTAGTTTTGGCAGGTTTATTATCAAAACTATAAACAAGGATGACAACATCCATAAGTAGCGAAGCACAAAAAATCGTAGATGGGAATACGTACAGGTAGATTTAAAAGGTTTTTACTCAAATCAAGAATAGATTTATTGGATAAGATAAACATGAAACCTTGTTTTATTTTGTATGATGACGATGGTCAAAGTAAATTATATTAAAGATGCTCATAACAATGGGAAAAATTATTTTGATACTGATATCCCATAAAAGTTTGAAAATTGGATCAAAATAAACAAAGATCTTGGGAAATATGTAAAACATATAAAAATAGCCAAAAACCTGATAAAAGGCAGTCTGGCCGCCATGGTTGTTTTCTTGAAACGACAAAAAATTTAATTTTTAAATCCTTAAAAACTTTAAAAATTTGGAAAATCGGACCATATACACTGAAGATATGGAAAAAAGTGTTAAATATATTTATAAATAGCCTAAAACCTGCCAAAAAGGCAGTCTGGCCGTCATGGTTATTTCCTTTAAAGACGGAAAATTTAATTTTGATATCTACAACTGAAAAAATTTTGAAAATTGGACTATAAACACTGAAGATATGGAGAAAAATGTTAAAAATATAAAAAAAACAGCCTAAAACCTGCTGAAAAGGCAGTCTGGCCGTCATGGTTGTCTTCTTTAAAAGACGGGAAATTTAATTTTGATATCTATATCTGAAAAAATTTTGAAAATCGGACCATACACTGAAGATATGGAGAAAAATGTGAAAAATATAAAAATAGCCTAAAACCTGCTAAAAAGGCAGTCTGGCCTTCATGATTGTTTCTTTAAACGATAGGAAATTTAATTTTGATATCTGTAACTGAAAAAATTTTGAAAATCGGACCATAAACACTGAAGATATGGAGAAAAATGTGAAAAATATAAAATAGCCTAAACCCTGCTAAAAATCGGTCCGACCGCAAATGATGTTTTATAGTCAATTGTGCTCCATAATAATGGGAATGTTGTCAAAAAATTTCAGCATTCTATCTTTTATAGGAGCTGAGTAAATCCCATTTCCCCCATAGCGTTACGGACGGACTGACTGACGGACTGACTGACGGACGGACGGACAAAGTGAATTATAGAGTAGCTTCGCTACTAAAAATAATATCTTTATTGAAATGTCAAGAATCTAAAAATGAACACCTTAATCTATTTTTAATGTTTATTTTGAGTTCATTAAAATGTACATCTACTTTACAAAAAGTAAATGAAGGATAGAAAAAAAAATATTTATCTTTTGGATATTGCCATACCCTCAAGTGAAATAGCCTAAAAAACAACATATTAATTACTTTTCTAAAGCTTCCATTAGTAGATCAAACGGGTCGATCATTTTAGAGATCTTAGAGGATGACAGGCAAACTCAGTATCTGATTTTGTACAGTAAATATGTTTTTTTCTTCGGAGTTTTACAAATATTTTTAGAAAAGTTTTTAACTAACATGTGCAAAACAAAATTTGAATATTAATTTAACTTTTGGAAACAGTATTTTAGTGTTTATGTGCCATTGTACTTTTAAAACTTGTGTATATTCTCAGTCTGTCATAGTATATTTTGTCAGTGAGTTGCTTTACCACCAAAAAGATCCCGGAAAAAAAACATTAAGTTGGTAATTTAATACATTAATTGGTCAGGAGGGTAATTAAGAAAGGCACACCACCGTAAAATTTGTCATCAGCAAAGCAAGTGTATTGACTGCATTAGTTTTATTGAAAGTGGACAAATATATGCCACCCTTTCTCTGCTTAATATTTGAAATTGTATACTACATATGGGCTCATCTGTAACCAACAACTGAATTTTTTTAGAACTATTTCGCTTGTTGGCTATACCCTATTCCTGATTTGGGCTAGATTAGATTTCAAATAAGTAAAACTTGGTAGGGTTTATTATTATGCTTTACATAAATTTTGGTTCATATACACTGAAGATATGGAAAAAAGTGTTAAATATATTTATAAATAGCCTAAAACCTGCCAAAAAGGCAGTCTGGCCGTCATGGTTATTTCCTTTAAAGACGGAAAATTTAATTTTGATATCTACAACTGAAAAAATTTTGAAAATTGGACTATAAACACTGAAGATATGGAGAAAAATGTTAAAAATATAAAAAAAAACAGCCTAAAACCTGCTGAAAAGGCAGTCTGGCCGTCATGGTTGTCTTCTTTAAAAGACGGGAAATTTAATTTTGATATCTATATCTGAAAAAATTTTGAAAATCGGACCATACACTGAAGATATGGAGAAAAATGTGAAAAATATAAAAATAGCCTAAAACCTGCTAAAAAGGCAGTCTGGCCTTCATGATTGTTTCTTTAAACGATAGGAAATTTAATTTTGATATCTGTAACTGAAAAAATTTTGAAAATCGGACCATAAACACTGAAGATATGGAGAAAAATGTGAAAAATATAAAATAGCCTAAACCCTGCTAAAAATCGGTCCGACCGCAAATGATGTTTTATAGTCAATTGTGCTCCATAATAATGGGAATGTTGTCAAAAAATTTCAGCATTCTATCTTTTATAGGAGCTGAGTAAATCCCATTTCCCCCATAGCGTTACGGACGGACTGACTGACGGACTGACTGACGGACGGACGGACAAAGTGAATTATAGAGTAGCTTCGCTACTAAAAATAATATCTTTATTGAAATGTCAAGAATCTAAAAATGAACACCTTAATCTATTTTTAATGTTTATTTTGAGTTCATTAAAATGTACATCTACTTTACAAAAAGTAAATGAAGGATAGAAAAAAAAATATTTATCTTTTGGATATTGCCATACCCTCAAGTGAAATAGCCTAAAAAACAACATATTAATTACTTTTCTAAAGCTTCCATTAGTAGATCAAACGGGTCGATCATTTTAGAGATCTTAGAGGATGACAGGCAAACTCAGTATCTGATTTTGTACAGTAAATATGTTTTTTTCTTCGGAGTTTTACAAATATTTTTAGAAAAGTTTTTAACTAACATGTGCAAAACAAAATTTGAATATTAATTTAACTTTTGGAAACAGTATTTTAGTGTTTATGTGCCATTGTACTTTTAAAACTTGTGTATATTCTCAGTCTGTCATAGTATATTTTGTCAGTGAGTTGCTTTACCACCAAAAAGATCCCGGAAAAAAAACATTAAGTTGGTAATTTAATACATTAATTGGTCAGGAGGGTAATTAAGAAAGGCACACCACCGTAAAATTTGTCATCAGCAAAGCAAGTGTATTGACTGCATTAGTTTTATTGAAAGTGGACAAATATATGCCACCCTTTCTCTGCTTAATATTTGAAATTGTATACTACATATGGGCTCATCTGTAACCAACAACTGAATTTTTTTAGAACTATTTCGCTTGTTGGCTATACCCTATTCCTGATTTGGGCTAGATTAGATTTCAAATAAGTAAAACTTGGTAGGGTTTATTATTATGCTTTACATAAATTTTGGTTCTTTACATATACGCAAGAACAAGAAGTAATGTTAGGAGGATAGGGGGGGGGGGGGGATTTGTTGCAGTAAAACGAGAATCTTCTCCTAATTACGTAAGCTCAGCTATCATAAATCATTCAAGTCTATCGTGAATTTGTTACATAAAAAATATTTTTTTTTCTCATATACTTATGAAGACGTTATAAATGTATTTGATTACGAAGAGGAGGGGGCGGGTCAGGGGCGTCCAAGCTTTTTTTTTTTTTTTTTGGGGGGGGGGGGTAATAAAGCGCGCTGCAAATTTGTTTTACCCCCCCCAAATTTTTTTTTTACCCCAGGGGTAAAATTTGCTTAGGGGGAGGGGAATCCCTACTTGGACGTCTTTGGGGCGGGGGTATATTTCCTATCTTGGTTACCTGAAAACATTAACCTATCCTTTGCTAGCGGACTGATACAAAGTTCTCTACATCCAAAAGACTTATGGACGAATGGTTTTCAAGACTTTATTGAACTTACAAACACGTGTAATACTAGAACAGTTTTGCTATTTGTGCAATATTCGTTTGAGTTGAAATGTATAAACATTTGTGAATTACAATGTCTTTTACTTGTTGCCTTTACTACATCTACGTGATTACGACAAGGTTAAATCCTTTAAATTAAAATGGGTAACATGTAACTCCGCACTCCCTCATCTTTTCATTTTAATAGATAAAGTAAAGCAATATAGGAGGCACGAGCTATATATAATTCTACCCACGGGGTTGGGACCCTGCGCCGACTTTCAATTGGGTCATTGAAAATCAGCCAATAGCGTTGGAGATATATAACACAGCCAAGGCGCTACATTAAAACAGAAAGAAATTGCTAACAGACGAAAAAAAACCCAACAACATGGGCCAGATAGTTGTCTGGGTTATACATCTATACTAATACATTTATTTTTAATAGCAAGAGCTACTCTATAAATCTGATCGATTCGTATGTCCGAGCAAATTATAAGGTTTTTGATTTTCTCAGAAGGTATGGAAAATAGAGATTTGATTTTTTTAGTGTAAATTCCCCTAATTTGGGTATGTTTGTTCATAGCAAAAGATCCTTTATCAAAAGAAGCATAGAAGCTTATTATTAAAATTGGGTTGTTATCTTTTTGTTCCCTAAACTGATTGTGATTAAAGGGAAAATACCTAGGGTAATAATGTATCTATTAATTATTTTACAACTATCTTGCAAATTCTAAAAATAACTTGTTAAATTATATAAAGTATATTACATACGAATAAATGAAAAAACCTTTACAATTAGAATTTTTGAAGTTTACACACTATAAAATAAACTTTCAGAGTTACATAAGGTGGAAACCAAGGAGGGAGAGAATAATGGTCTGTAAATTACACTGGTTCCCAAAGTTTAATAACCACATTATCATATTCGTTGGCTCCGTTGAGTACTTTGAGTGCCAAACCTTATTAACTAATAATTTTAATCTGCAAAAGGAGTAGTTTTATTAAAATGCATTAAGGATATTTTTTCTATAAAGATTATACAATTATTAACTATTTTATTGTATCAGGAAATATCATGTCAACTTTGAATTAAATACTTTTAATAAAGCTATCACGTAAAGACGAATCTAGATAGCTTTAATTTATAGAAGGCCTAAATTATAAAAATAAGAATTGTACTTTCAGTGTTGATAATTATTATTGTCACTATTAATTGTTATCATTCTTAACTTACAAAAGGACACTCTATAATTGAAGATTATTTTATTCTAGGAAATATAAAAGATTTTCAGGAATCTAAAGGGATAAGCCAAAGGCTGATAAATTCAAGTACATCACCAATAATGACACAAAAAAACTTCTGTTTGTTTAAATTACAATTATGGGTTGAAACGTTTGGACACCCAACATAATGAATCGACCAATCAAAATTTATTAAGAAGTCCCCAAAGTTTTTAAGATAACTAAAAAGAAAACGTTAAAATATAACTGTGAGGACCAGTGTAATAAACAGGGAATGTCCCCTACCTCCCTGAATTATTTCACATTAAAGGAAGATCTATGTCAAATTATTAGTAAAATAGTACAGACCAAGAGTTAGGACCAGTGGGGTTTCCCTCGAATTGTCTGCTCGAGCACAGACCCCCCCCTTCTTATTTTAACATACATTGAAAATAAATGAGATATAGTTTTTAGTGTTTTACTTAAGGTTAGGTTATATTAAGTACCTTGTATAGGCTCCGCTAGGTTTAAACAGAAAGAAAAAAAACGCCCTTCAAAATAAATAGGGGAGGGGGAGGGGTGATTTCTGTGCTAGCAAGGAGGGAAAGCATCTTCATGTTTAACCTGAAAAATATATTTGCCAACTACTTTTGTCATTATAAGTTCATCAAACAAATTTTGTTCCATGTCAGAACACTAAATACTTAATGATCAAAGAAAACAATATGATATTTTATATGTAGTAAAAAATAAAGCAGTTTCTAAGATAAAAAGATACAGACAGTAACACATTTTTTGAAATGAAAGTTCTGTAGTTTCTCTTTAAATGTGAAGTAAAGATAATTATGTTTCCTATTTAATTGAAGGACATCATTTCAATCATTAACAAAATTAACTAACAAATAAGCAACAATATTTTATGTCTTAGCTTAAGTTTATCACTTTCTTGTTATTTTTCCATTAATATCTAAAAGACAGCATTTCGACCTAGGTTTTACGTCAATATCAAATAGAAAACACTAAGTTTTGACACAATAAAAATATTCGTTTGTCCTACAGTCTGATTTTAATGGATATATTTTTTCTTGGATCTCACACTAGATTTTCATGTTCTCTAATAAAGTGAAACACTCAGCGGGCTAACATAACGGTTACTCCTTACCCATCTTCACCCCATCTTCTCAAATCCTACTGGATAAACGATCTGACCAATACATTAGTTCCATGTTAGCAAGCTAAATTGACGACAATTTTTCCCATGCCATAATATTTACGTATATTGGACAAAATACATTCATTATGATTTTAGAGCTTTGCTTTTATGGATGTTGTCATCCTTGTTTACTATATATTTAGCTAACTCACAAAAAATCTTCGTGGTTTCATGTAAACGTCTCGATTCAATGTGAAGACAAAATTAAGAAAATTGTCTTTTAAAGAGCAACACAAAAGAACACATGATCTTAATTAGTATACTGTATACATGAATAGAACACTGGGATATTGTGACAGGCAAATTTTTGTCGTCTAATATAGTTTCAGTTATTGGTCAATACGTTCCTCCCTAGACAAGGAGGGGATGGGGTAACGTCTTAAGTAGAGTTGGGGGGTTATCGTTATATTAGCCAGCTGAAAAAAAATATTTATCAGGGTATGCTAAAATATCTCACTATATCAACGTATTCTAATTCCAATGTTAATATCTAAAGTTGCCTAGCTATTCTATAACTTGCTGTTAGGCGGATTAACTTCTGAAAAAATGGAAAATTTTCAAATGCAGTTTTTTTTGGCAATTTTGAAAGTTATTTATCGCATCGTATTATAGACAGCTTTCCGTGGATATTAAAATTAAAAATTTATAAGATTAAAACCAGTTTTGTTAGCAAACAAAACTAGTGTAAATTTTATTATGTTTGATTTAATATTCGCGAAAAATTATTTGTAATACGATGATATAGATGAATTTTTAGTTTGCCTGAGAACCGATTATAAACCGGCGGATATTAATCGGTTTCGAAACCATACTGTGAATAAATCTGCAACATCTCTACGTATTGTTTAATGGGTAAATTTATCAACTGCGGTTTCCTTGTCCATGATTTGATACACAATGCATAAATGCAGCAACATTTTTTTGATAAAATCTTTAGGTAATATCCCAAAAATCAATGTTGGTTGACCGACCCCCCCCCCTCCCTCGTTAAAAATTATTAGCAATTATTTTTTTTTGGCAGTTTGGCCAGGGAGGGAGGGGACATTGGACTGTAAATTATACTGGCCTCTAAAGTTTTAAGGACACATTCACTCATTCAATGGCTTTAAAATTTTTGGGGACAAACTTGATTGGATGGTACAAACTGACAGATCTAAACTATTCAATTTAAAGGTTGGATTTATCTTATCATGTCTTGGGGGTGTATGTACATCAATTAATCTTATTTTGTCTTATCCCCTAAGATCCCTAAAGATTCTACTTTAATCTTATTCCCTTTCTGAAAAAAACCCTAGTGAGGGGGTTGGAATGGGGGCTTTATTTTGAAACCATGGGAAATTGCTCCCTTTATTATCTTTATACTCTGCAAATTGTGTTCTAGGAAGTTATTTCATGTGAGACTTTTTTTAATTCTTTCATAATATAAACAAGAAAAAAAACATTTAAAATCGTCACACAGAAACACACACACACACACACACACACACTGACAGAAACACACACAAAAACCAGTGAGGGAGGGGACATTGGACTGTTCATTACATTAGTCCCAAAAGTTTTATAATAATGTTTCTTATTCGTTGTCTTGACAATTTTGGTACCTTTTATCGACTTTTGATTGGTTGGTTCATTAAGTTAAGTATCCAAACGTTTCAACTACCTATGGTAATCTACAGAAGGCGTATCATCATTTTGTGATGTAGATAAATTTATCGGCCATTGTCTTATCCCTTTAAATCCCTGCAAACACACACACACAGAAACCACACTTACACTCACGTTTCATAATCTCATAAACATTTATATTTTTTGTACAGTTAGATGCTTAATCCATTTTCAAAAAGTATTATGGTGTATGTATGTGTGTTTTGAATTGATGTTCACTAAGATATCCATAACTGCTAGGCCGATTGTTGTATATTTTCAGTATAAGTCCATTTGCAATTTTAAACCAGAATTGAAAATAAATAAAATTCCCATGTTAGTGTACCTATCTATCAAATAGTTTAATCTGTCTTTTTAACTTATCTTGTGATAATACTTACATTTTTTTTTATAAAAAGTCAAATTTATTAGATAATTTATTCTTATACAAAAAGATCAGGATTTTTATTTATCTGTCTGTTTGTTTATTTGTAGCAAAGAATCTTGATTAAACCTAAATGGTTATCCTTTACAATAAAGCTTTGTATAGGTCCAGAAAAAGTTTATAACTATTTTGGGGGAAGATACCTTTACCACCCCAAGACATATCGCCCCTATAAAAAAATCTTCCCCCTCCCCTTTCCTCATTTTTATCACTCCTCCGTTAAGAACTGAAAATAAACTTAAGGATAACTGACTTCCCTTTTCTCCCCTCAAGTACCTCTAGATCTCTCTAGGGCGTAGAGGGTAGTTTTTAATAATTTAATCTTTTTTCTCGTATTTATTCGAATCCGGTGGATAGGAACCGGTTCTCATCCATACGAAAAAACTATGTCTAGCATCGTATTATATCCAGCTTTCTACGAATATAAAAATGTACAATCATAAGATTAAAACCAGTTTTTTTAGCCCGTGCCTTCGGCATCTCGGGGCTAAAAAACTGGTTTTAATCTTATAATTGTACATTTTATATCCACTGAAAGCCGTTTATAATACGATGCGAGAAATAACTATTCTTTTACTGATTTGTATGTCAACTGGGAAATCCCATTGATAAAAAAATGTGGTTTATTACCAGTACAACCCTTGAGTACAACCATAAACAAAACAAAACAATTTAACTTTTATTGCTCAGATAAAATGAACAATTGAAACATATATATGAAAATAATCTTTGGGCATCAAACAAATGGCTTCATAAAAGAATGAAGGGATCTAGTGCAGTTCACGGTAAAATGTTCCTGGTAACGAATATCTTCAAAATCTATAAACTTTAAAGGCATTTAGCAGCCAAATGGTTAAACATACATGCCATTATTTGCATTATTTGTAGGGCTTCTGTTGTCGGTTTTAATTTCGTGCGAGCATAATCTATATGTTCCACCGTTTGGCTTTTAGCAACCTGTAAAGTTCACAGATATTTGGAGATAATCGTTACTAGGAACATTTTACTGTGCACTGCACTAGATCCGAAAGAAGTGTAATTTTTCAAGGAAGGCAGAAGCTGAATCTAACACAGAGGCGTGCAGAAATGAGGTGTATATACACCCCCCTAGGTGTCTACCCATCTACATTTTCAACATACTAAAAAGTCAAATAAGGGGTGTGACTTTTTTACCTTGACATCCCCTTTTGCTAGGGGGTTGTATCTGGAGGAGGTTGTGTAGAGGGTTGGACACGTAGGGCATTTAAGTAACACCCCTCTTGTTGTCTGTAATACCCCCCACTGATGTGGGTTCAAGGAGGAGGGGCGGGCAAAATTTACAAGTGTGCATCGTGCACCCTTTCTGGTAAAACCCTGTGAACACCACTGAATTCTAACACATAAGAATAACAGCACTTTAATTAACTAAAGCAAATAAATGACAATAATTTTTTTATAGTAGAATAATTACTGGCAAAAGATATTTTTTTAAATCTTTAATTTCCAGAGTTATGACTAAATGTGATACATCCTTTTTTTTAAATTATCAATAAAGTTCACCAGATGAGTTTTAATTGATAACAACTCTAAGACACATTTAGACGTCTTTCTATTCTTGGTTGAAGTCTCCAAATTTAAATGCAGATTATAGTTTTGCAAAATACAGGCTTATTACTTATTTTTTTTTATTTTAAGAAATAATGATATTTTAAATATATATTTGATTAGATTTTTTACCCTAGACAGACAATCAGATACAAAATCTATAATATAACAACTTCTTAAAGATGACTTATTAAATGGATGAAATGAAAAATATCTGCTCTTTTTTCCAATATGTCTACAATTTTAACTAATAATGTAGTCTGACTGTTCCTCATTGTTTTCCTAGTGGTTGATTTAAGAGATTGATCATCTAGATAATCTTTATTTCTTAGATTTTAATATTTTGTATTAGGTCTTTAAAATCAGCTAATAATGTCGGAAATATAAACACAGCCAAGTCGCTACAAAAGCAATTTGCTAGCAGACGAAAAGGATTTCACTCTCCACTACTTGGACCAAATAGGTTTCTGGATTATATACTTTTACATTTATTATGACAACATATTTAACATATTCAGTTACATTTCTATATTTGTTTGCAAGTTTATATGACCACTAAAAACAATTATTTATCCTAATCTAAAAAGTTGTTGTTCATTCTTATCAATTGGTACATTTAAACTGGTCACATATTTGCTGATTAGATTCTTTCATTCATTACTTAAATTTCATAGGAAAAATGGATATAGGATATATGTGGATATATTGACCGGGGAAAATTTATCGTAAATTTAACTTGCTAATCTGGATCTCATTTATTGGTCAAATCGTAAATCCGGTAGAAAAGGAGGCGATGGGGTAAAATGCTGATTAGTATCGTTATTTTAGCCAGCTGCTAGCTTGACTTTATCAGAGTACATGAAAATCTGGTGCTACATCCAATATCGATTATAGGAATTCAATTCCATAATAATTGGTGCGCGGAAATGGCAGTTATTTTTTACATTTCGTTTGATTGGGTTATTTTTATGCTAGGGGCGATTTCCTCCTCACAAATAGTTTCAAACCTTTCTAGTACCTATGAGAATCTTCATAGTAATGGAGAAAAATATCAGTTTAGCGATTAGCGATATCCATCGATACAAACAAATAGAAAGATATATAGACATCCTGTTACTTTTAGAAATGTATAATGACATTTAGAATAAATTTTTAACAAAATTGTATCATAATAAAAATTATTTTTAGGTCTGGTCCCTGTTCCCAATACTAACAGCCTTCTGTATAACATTGACATCAAACATCGCTACAACAACAACCACAACATCATTGGATAACATAATCCCCACAACAACATCAACATCAACCGCATTTGTTACAACATCAGAAGATAGAGCTAAGGACAGAGATGGTATTCATATAATAGGTAAATTCCTCAAATTGCCTTGTTAAACACAAGTGGGGAGTTTTTTAAATACTTTCAATTGGGTAAGGTTAGGTTATATTGGGTACTGGGTAGCCGTAAATGGAGAAAGTCACTCAAAATACAGACATGGGACGTCATAAAAATGAGGGGTGTGAGTTAAGAAGTGGGAAAGAAACCCCCTTATAAGAGATGGATAATTACTCATTTTTATGACATCACATGTTTTATTTTTAATTGACTTTCTCCATGTACTGGGTAGCCCTGATTGTTTGGCCCCCCACAGAGATTAGGCATAGAGAAAAACTACCCCCCCCCCTGATTATTTAAATTAATGGTCTAAAAGTCAAAAAGAAAGTCCACTTCGAAGTAAATTCTGAATAAAGTTTAATCTGCCTAACTTTCAAAATCTTCCAAATATATTAGAGAAAATCCTCGAAAAATTTTAATAATTAATTGAAATTCAGGTTCAGAAAGCCTATCTCCAGAGCGAGATGTATCAAGTTATCCAAGAGTAACTAAATATGACAGCTCCAACTTGGAACCTCCAGTTTTAAACCCTAGAATACACAGGTAAAAATAACCTGATTATTTTCATGGTTGGAAGAAAAAACGTATTTACTCTCTAACTTTACCACTAATGAAAACGTTCATTTCTTTTACTTGAATGTTTTTTCCAAATAATAATAAGAATTCTTCATTAAATAAATCCTCATTCAACATAAAAAAATAAAGGAAAAAATATATAATTATATATGGAGACATCCGAGCTTTTTCCATTTTGAGGTAGTTAAAATTAGGGGTTTGAAGTTTGAGGGGGCTAAACACACCTTTACCCTTACCCTCTGGACTTCAATGGGGGCGTGTTTGTATGTGCTCGGCTAGGCATTTATAGGTAATCCACCATGAAGAATTATTTTTTTAGGGTTGAGAGTTCAGATGGAAAAAATACTGTCAAGTTGCCTAATTTTTCATCAAGCAAAAAAAGGTATTTATTTTTGGTATAAAATGTTTTCTACAACCGTGGCGGTCTCTAGCGGCACTTTAAAATATTTTGTTTTTTTTCTAGGGGTGATTTCTCTTGGAAGGGTGGCAGAACACCTCCTCCCCCCCCAAAAAATAACAATAGTCAATGAGTCATAAACCTTCCAAGGATCTTTGAGATCTTTCGGTACAGACACACATATCCTGATACTTTTATAAAATAATTATTTTTTGTTTTAGGTTGTTTACTTATTCAACCCCATCAATTGAAGATGAATCAATTTCTAAAAACAATATAAACAATGAACATACAACCAACAGTGATAAAAGTGCCAATAATGATCATATCAACCATGATAATGATGAGGAGGGTGTAGGAGAAGATTCAAACAGTATCAGTAGTAGTAGTGCAATTCATTCTAGTCTTTCATACAAACATGTGATAACAAATACTGATCATAATGATGATCTTATTCATAAAGATTCTCCAGAGCCAGTAAGTGATGATACTCATAAGGAAACTCATGAGCCAGAAGACAGTGATACAAATGATGATTCTATAGAAGGTGCCGAATCTGTTGCAAGTATTCTTGTTCATATTGTTGATGGCCACACAGGAAACAGGATTCATCAAATAAAGATTTAAAAGAATAAAATTGGATTTTTCCAAACACTTGAAAAATTTTTTTTTATAAAAAAAGGAAGGTGAAAAAAATTACTTAAAAAATTAAAGCAATAAATCTATAAATATAGATACATAGTCCAGATAACTACCTGGATCCAGTGTAGGGGACCTGCTAGCAAAATGCTTTCTGGTCTTTTGTAGCAACTTGGTTGTATTAATATTTAGGACGCTATTAGCTGATATTCAAAGGCCCAATGGAAAGTCGGCACAGGATCCACCGAGTTGGGACAACCAGTTATTTAACCCCTTAGCCCTCTTTTGGTTTACTTAAAGATTACAGCAAGATTTAAACATGCAGAAAACTTTTAAACTAGATTGGTATTTTATTCATACCTTTCTTACATGAATCCCTGAAACCCTAGAAAATGGCGGGAACTTGGGGGAAGAACTTCTCAGCAATGGTAAGGGCGAGGCTGATAGTAACTTGAGACAAGATAGAGCTTACAGTTTAAGTCCTGAAAATAATGACCCTACATCATTTACTAAAAGTCAAGGTGAGGTTCTATATGGTTTATAATAATTTCAATTCAATTACTTGCTTGGATTTAAGGGATAAGACTATAAAAAGACAATTAGTTTTTTTGGCATTTATAAAATTAACTTTTTTTCACTATTGCTTCGAATCCGATGAATACCCCTTGGATTAGAACCAGTTCTTTAAAAAGTTGAAAAATCATGTATCGTATCGTATTACAAACAATTTTCACGAATAATTCAATAAAAATCCGTGGAGTCATCTAAACTGGGATTAATCTTATAGCTTTTCTCTTTATTATCCATGGAAAGCTGTCTGTAATAGGATGCAGAATATAGTTATTAACCCTCAATATTTCCCATTTTCTTACTCAAAATTGTGAAAATTTGCGTCTGGTCCGCGCGGCCAAGGCCAGGAAATGATCTGTCACATTTGATCCACAAAACAAAAAGTCTGTATTTCTTCAAAATTATGAAAAAAAGTAAAGATTTTGCACGCGACATTGTAAAGTGGGGAATTTGGGTAGACTATTAAGATTTAAGGCAGATATTAAAAATGATTTAGTAATTTAAAAAATGTTGGTATTAAGCTAGAAAAATAACATGTAAAAAGAACATTTATGCACCTGCAATAACTAATTTTATTTATACAAACATTAAATTTAGTTTCTATTTATCTCTTGCGTGGAGCTTTAATCCACTGGGCCCTATCCATTCGGGGTAATAGCTAAGCAAGGATCTCCTTTTCTTAACCTAAACTAACCTAAAATAGCATCAAAATTGATTTTAAAAATTGTAAAGACATACAAAACGATGAAACCCATGGAGCAAATTTCTCCAACATAAAATGTGATAAAGAATTTGCGCTTAAGCAAGAAATAATACACGCATTACTCAAACTGTTGTATCATATCCTAACAATTCTATTCAAAATTTCTTCACCAACGAGCTACGTTAATGCAGTGCTGTTATTTTATCAACATAAGGCAGTGGTACCTATGTTGATGTGAATATCAGCCAACTTAAATCAAACTAACGGCTACACCCCAAGCATCTAGGGCTCTGTAATTGACGGGGCAGAGAGAGGATAGAAAAATAGATTAAATCTTTTTAAAGATGTAAATCTAAAATTAAATAGCCTAAAAGATCTACATATGTAAAGCTTACCTAAAATAGATAACCCATTAGGTTCAGTAGTAATTGAGATCCTAAGATTCTAACGAATTCCTTACTACTTTACATAAAAGAATCTAGGTAACATAGTATCAATTGTCAATTAATGAACACCTTCTTTGACTTACATTTAGTAAGGGGATGAGAAAATATGGAAAGCCCAATTATGATCAACAAATTAATGAAAGTCTCTAAAGTTTTAAGCCAACAAAACAACATATTTATAAAACATGGATTCAGGTATAATATATAGTCTAATGTACCCTCCCTCCCCGAAGATTCAAGCAAGCTATTTGAATTTTATTTAATCGCAATTTCCCTTATTTTTGCGTAGAATTGCGTCAAGGAAATCTTTTAATGCAATTCCAATACATTGACAAATACATTGCAGGGAGAGAGAGAACATTATGCTGTTCAATACTCCCGTCCCCAAAGTTTTATAACAACATTTTCTTTTTCGTTGGTTTAACAACTTTGGGGACTTTTATTGAATTTTAATTAGTTGTTTCAGTAAATTGAGTTTCTAAACGTTTCAACCACTTATTGTCATCTACAAAAGGGATGTTTATCATCATTAGAGATGTACATCATTATATCGTCCATTGTCTTATCCCTTAAGATCCCTGAATACATTGACAAATGCATTCAAATTTGATTATGTAAACAATGCACGCAATCATTTGGTCTTTCAAATATGGGGTACAATCCATGGATCGTAATGGATAAGACATTGGCCGATAAATTGATGTGTATATCCCTTATAATGTTTCAAAACATTACCCCTTCTGTAGATTATAATTAGTGGTTGAAACGTTTGGGAAATAACCAATCAGAGTTTAATAAAATCTCGAAAGTTGTAAAGCCAACGAATGAGAAGACTTTTTATAAAACCTTGGAGACTAGTGTAATAAACAGTCCATATTTCGCCACTGCACTGGAGCTTACAAAATGTAACCCTCACTTTATTTTTATAATCTTTGAAAGAACCTACAATAATATTTTTCGCCCTGATTTGTCATGAATATGTATAGTCCTTGTTTATAGTGAGTTTGCATGTCTGTTCCGACTCGTTGTAAAACAAGAACGACAATAGTTAAAAATGACTCAAATTTCAAATTACTGTCTTCAACTGACTTTTTTCATAACTGTTAGCTTTTTGCCGCTTTTCATATACTTAATTTCTCAATTTTATTTCTTTAATTTATACTAATGGGAGGGGGTGGGGCTGGGATTAGAAGTCAGCAACCCCCCCCCCCATTCCAAGTTGGTTTCAATTTTAGTTTTAAAAATATAAAGTAAACAAAATTTTGAGAGGGGTAAATTTTTCTAAGGGCGATTTCGTCTTTCAAAATTAAATTGTTAGGTATAGTCTTTCCAGTACCCATGAGAAACTTCACTGTAAAGAAGAACCATATTGGTTTTAGCAGTTGGCGTGATCCGTCGATACTAATAGACATTCAATTACTTTCATGTAAGGCATTAGGTACCTTTTTGAATTTTAAGTTCAATTTCATTTATTTTTTTGTGTGCGTCTGCTTTATTATAATGGATATAAAATACATGGATATTGTGAAAGATTCTCGTACACCCTAATTAAATATTTCTCCCAGCTGGCTTAAGTAACGAAACCCCTATTCCCTCCCCTGATCTTTTAGGAAATCATTGACCAATATCAGAGGACTATATTAGCAACCTAAATTGACGACAAAAATTACCCTGGCCCAATATCCACGTATTCTATATCCAGTTTTATTATGTACCCTGAAAACGCCTGTGTTACTTCCTCATAATGTCCCTGAACTCACTGTTTTGATTTCAAACAGATACACACACATTTCTTTTGTAGCAAAGGAACTCTACAATTTGAAATTATTGTCTGTATGTTCGTCTTAATTGATTAGAGAGAAACGTTATTTTATTTTTCTCGGCTCCTTTTAAAGACAAAAGGTTGAATTTTGTCATAATTTCCAGCATTACCGAGTATAAAACAACCATAGCAGTTTTAGGCAGCTTTTTAGCTGATTTTGTCTTCACAACTGATTTTCCACATTTTTGGTGTTTGTGGACCGATATTAAAATTAAATTTCCAGATTAATAAGCATCTATATGTTTCATTCTTGATTTATCTTAATATTTTTGTGCTTTGCTTCTTATGGTTGAAGTCATCCTTGTTTAGAAGCTCATCTATACTAGATGTAGTTAGGATAATATAACTATGGTTCTAAGCCATACTGAAAAATCATGTATAATTTCGTACTATAGCCAGTTTTCTTTACGGATATATGTATAACTTAAAATCGGAATACAATACCTGGTCCTTTAAATCCTCAAGGCTAACAAAACTGGTTCTAATATTAATTCATTTTAATACCCGTGGATAGTTGTCCATAGTATGCTGCGATAAATAAATGTTGATGTTTTTCTATTTAAGGTAATGCCTCAAATTACCTTAAATTTAAGCAATCAATTGACTTATAGTCATTATCCTGCGAGTCTAAATGACGCCTGTCTGTAACGCCTCACTTCTTTGCATGTTATCATGTTTGTTTTTATTAAAGTCTTTATATTTAATTGAGAAATTGGAGCATTAAATGTTAAAAGTAAAATTAATTAACCGTAAATTAAACTTTGTTTTGTTAATTTTGAAAAGAAATTAAATTACTAAAAGGATTTTTGTCTTTTTGTTTAAAATTTAATTCAAATATTAATTGCATAAACATATACCTTCATTTATAAACGACAGTAAAAATATTCATTATTATACCATAATTCTGCTCGTTTTAGTTTGTTTTTTTAAAAAGAAATTTAGAAGAAGCTACTCTAAAGGTATAATTAAGAGACAGCGCAAAATGGCACCAAAAATAACGTCATACGATAAAATAACCAATGAGAGGCGAGCATAAATTTTACCATTGGTCAATTACAATGTATACTGGCCTCTCATTGAACAACTTTATTTTATGAAGTCATTTTTTTGGAGCCACAATGCGTGGTCTCTCCCATTTCCCTTAATTTTCTCTTTCCTTACCCTTCCCTTCCCCGTCACTTTTCATAACTCCCTCCCCCCTTCACTGTAATATGAGTTTTTTTGTGTTTTTTTCTCTTTCTTTATTTTCACTTTCTAACCCTATATTTGACCGTATAAGTTCAAAAGGCTTCGCTAATCGTAATATTTCTGGTTTCAATATTGATTAGGATCAAATATCTCTTTCTACAACATTTTCAAATAAACCTTCAAAAAGTCAAAATGAAATATTTTTTTTGATTGGTAGAGATGACGTTGGGTATTTTAAAATAACAATTTGAAATAACAAGTGTTTGTTGTAGTTTTATTTCTGGGTTATAGGTATTAGTAAATGTATACTATTCTAATACATATTGCAGTAAAGTTTTTTTTGTCTGTACCTTAAGATTTCGAAAACTTGTGAACCGATTGAGTCCTTGGCATTGCTGTTATTTTATATTTTTAATATATTTCTACTGTTTTTGTGTTTGCATTATGCTTCATTACTATAAATATTAAAGATTTCTTTAAAAAGTGCATAATTTTTTTGGGAAAGCTGAATAACAATTCCAATTTTAGTAGAGAAGGTACTCTAAAATTCACTTTGTTTCACCGTCCTTTGATCAGTCTGTAATTTACTTTGTTTCACCGTCATTGAAACAGTCTGTAACGCTATGCGAAATGTGATTTTCTCGGCTGCTAATGAAGATGAAAACTAAAATTTTCAATGAAGATTCCCATGACATATGCGGATCTGTTCTATGCATTGTTTTGTGTGTCTGTCAGTCATGTTAAAAGACATAAACATTATGTTTTTAATTTTCTTTGATTTTTTTTGCATATTCTCTCTTTCCTTTCTTTGTTATGAAAACTTAATATCTGCTTGTTTTGCCAGATTGTCCATTCAAATGATTTTTGCACTTCGCTACTTATGGATGTTGTCATCCTTGTTTTTATTTTATTCCATCTAGCAAGGATAACGGATCTTGGACAAAGTAGCTTCGGACAAAGTAGCTTCAGACAAAGTAGCTTCGGACAAAGTAGCTTCAGGACAAAGTAGCTTCAGGACAAAGTAGCTTCAGGACAAAGTAGCTTCTGGACATTTACTTAAGAAAAGTAGCTTCCTAAGAAAAAAGTAGTCTCTAATAGTAATAAAGGTCATGGCCGCAGCGCTCGGCCCCCTGGCCTGCCTAGCCGCGGGCGCTCGGCCCCCTGGCCTATAACCTAACCTAACCTATGTTAGCATCAGGACATTTATTTAAGTAAAATATCCTCAACTGATAATACATAGGTGGTTTGGAATTTCGTGGATTTTACAAATAGTTGTTACAATTTTTAAAATGATGTTTTTACAATTTTTAAAATGATGTTTTTACAATTTTTAGGTTAGGTTATAGGCTAGGGGGCCGAGCGCCCGCGGCTAGGCAGGCCAGGGGGCCGAGCGCTGCGGCCATGACCTTTATTATCAGTGGAGGCTACTTTGTCCGAAGCTACTTTGTCCGAAGCTACTTTGTCCTGAAGCTACTTTGTCCTGAAGCTACTTTGTCCTGAAGCTACTTTGTCCGAAGCTACTTTGTCTGAAGCTACTTTGTCCAAGATCCAGGATAACTATAGACTTATAACAAATTCACCAAAGTTTAAGTCTATATTATTTCTACCTTTATCCCTGATATATAATATGTTTGTTATAAATAATATTGGATATACAATGATTAGACATAAAAATTTAGTTCAAGTGTTCAAAATGTTTTCTTTAAATCTCAAGGACACAAAATGGCCTTAAAAACAAATATAATTAAAGTTACTAGCGGCTGCCCAACTAGTTTCAAGTGATACTATATCCTAAAGAGGAGAGGCATGGCAAATAAGTAGTCTAAGTAGACCAACCTTCATTTTCGATTTTAGTTGTCAAAAGAAAGTGTAAAAAAATTATTGGAAAAGCATGATCCCCTACCCTAAATTAGCTATAAACCTTCCAAGGATCTATTTTGGTACAATGTATATATTATTTAATTATACAGAGCTGGATCTTTAAATTATTTTAGTGGTTAGCCAGGTCGGGGTGAGCCGAATTTCAGCCAATCAAAGCGCGGCATTTCATAAAATGCTGTGCTCTCATTGGTGGAAAGTTGGCTCACCCAGATCTGGCTAACCGCTAAAATGATTTAAAGATCCAACTCTGTATAAATATATTTAAAGCTACTCTATGAAAATTGAAAAGTCTATAAACACTTTGTCTAATATGTGAGATGGTGTATTATATAATGTGCTTGTATTAATAAGTACATAAATTAATTATGTATTACTTGAATCAATTTGCTGTTTATATAACAATATAGTTGTATCAATGGATCTTTTGTTGAGGTAGACCTTTTGTAGGTGTAGGTCTTTTGTAGGTGTAGGTTCTTTGTATGTAAAGGTCTTTTGTAAGGTATGTCTTATGTAGGTGTAGGTCTTTTGTAGAGTTTGTCTTATAAAGGGGCAGGTCTTTTGTAGGGGTAGGTCTTTTGTAGAGTAGGTCTTTATTAGCAACGCCCAATTACATTAATCATCTAATCAATTTAATGTTTTTTTCTGTATAAATATATTGAAAACTATTACATCTAATTATTGTTAGCATGTTACTCTTTAATAATTAAACAGTCTATAAACTTTGTCTAATAAGTGAGATGGTGTTAGGCTTCCTAGAAGTTTTGCCAAATAAAAAATCAACCATAATTGAATATATTCTTGGCCATTTATAAACCTTTTAATTAAAGCATTTATAGGATTGGTCGACGGAAAAAAAGAGAAAAAAATAATCTTTAAAGCCGATTAATATCCGCTGGATTAGAACTGGTTCTTTGCGTGAACTGAAAAATCATGTATATTGAATAATATCGTATTATAGACATTTTCTACAAAAACAAAATAAAAATTCATAATATTAATACAAGTTTTGTTTGTCCGGGCTTTCGGCCCCTCGGGACTAGCAAAGCTTGAACTCATCTTGCAATTTTTTTATTTCATTATCCGCGGAAAGCTGTCTATAATACGATGCGCTAAATAACTATTCTTGCTTGAAAACACCGTACTATAAGAAATATCTTACTATGGTTTTAAACTCTGTGATTGGAAACATTATTTTGATTGCATGGAGGCTTTAAATGAGCACCAGACGACATACACACATAACCCCTAGAATATCTGCATTGTTAGAACCAGGATGACAACATCCATAAAAGCGAAGCACTGAAACGGTAGGACAAACGGACATTAACACTTGTATAGTGTCTGAACTGAATAATCAGAATATAAAAGTATAAGAATCGAAGCAAAATTGTAAGTAAATTTGTTGAAAAACTGCTTGATACAGAATAATGTTTATGGACATACTTACATGTTTAGGACTTGATTAAAGAGTTGCTTCGCTTATAATATTGTTATTTGTTGTCCCAGGAATCAATTTACCAAAAATCAGATCATTCGGATAATTAGATCACATAAAAATTTGTTGTTAAAAAAGTAGAAAAATCAACATGTTTAAAATGGACGTACGGACATTCTGGTAACGATTATAGAGTTGCTACGCTTTCTAAATAGTACCTAACTACTACAGGAATCATCATGCAAAGTTTGAAATTGATAGGACAATTCTAACATGCCTAAATTAACAAATAAAAGCTATCTATCTCGGACGGACGTACGGACGGACCGACCCTAATTATAGAAAAGCTTCGCTTTTAAAAATGGATACAAAAGGAAAAAAGGCAAAGGATAAGTGTAGAGTGACTTAGAGGAAATTAAGTGGCAAATCTAACAGAATACATTACAAAATGTAGAAAAACATTGATTGAATTTGCATAAATATAGCTGGTTAGATACAGTTGGTGTACTAACATTACAAATAAGGAATTCAAAAATACATTTATGGGATCTTCTGCAGTAAAACATTGCTGATAATGAATATTGCCAAAAACCTATGAATTTTAAAGGCTGCTAGCTGCCAAACGGCTGAACGCACAGATCATACCCGCACATCATTTTAAGCGCTATAAGAAGGCCTACAAATAATCTGGAATACCCAAGATTTAATGATACATAGGGAAAGCTTCACTGAAAAAAAACGCGTAAACTAGGCCTTTTTCGCGCATTTCTCTACACAGCGAGATAATTATGCATTATAGATTTATGGCTATTCCAGATTATTTGTAGGCCTTCTTATGCCGCTTAAAACAGTGTGTGGGCATGATCTGTACATCAAGCCGTTTGGCAGCTTTAGCAGACGAAGATTTTATTTATTTTTAGTAACATATGACACCAAACTATAAAAACTTGCACACCAATAATGTGGTCAGATTATCCCTACACAGTTTTCCTATTGGTCCTACTAAAATTTTGATCGTCTAGACATTTTATATCTATTAAAATGATCAATAGTTGCGCAGATATCATTGGGTTCAATCAAATGGAACTTGATAATAAATAGCAACATCTAACTCGCTCCTCTATATAATACCATTTTGCATAACGTGTGATGATGTAACAAATCCATTTTTTCGTGTAGTCTGCAGTGATCAATAAGATCTCGGAAACTATTTTACTAATAGTTCTAAAATTTGTATTAGTTCTAGGTTTATTATTACTTGTATCCAGATTCTCATGTTCTCTAACAAAGTTAAACGCGCAGCGGGCTAAAATACCTATCACCCTCCCTCAATCCCCTTTACCAAATCTCCTCCCCTTCTCTTGTTTAAAAGAATCAAATAATAAATTACAGGAAAAATTAAACCCTCAAAAAGATTCAACCATTCAATTTAGTTATATACATATTTTAGAATTTTGAAAAAAAAAGGTTTCAATAGTTCTAATCAAATAACATTAAAAAATAAAGGGAATTCTCAACTTTTATTAAAACATAATATTATTCCTATGTAATTAAACTTATTTCATACATTTTTATGCAAAGTTATAAATTTTCATAATAATTTCATAATTAATCTTTTCATTTGTTTATTTGAAAAGGACCTTTACAGTAAATTACATGTAACTGAATTTAATTGATTGTATAATAATAATAATCAATACATTATTACTTGGATGTTGCACCAGATTTTTATGTAATCTAAAAAAGTGTAACTCGTAGCTGGCTAAAATAACGATACCCTCCATTAACCCCCTTTACCCAATCCCCTCCCTTGGATGAACGAACTGGCCAATAAATGAGGTCCATGTTAGCAACCTAAATTTTCCCCCTGTCAATATATCCATGTATATCCTATATTCATAATATAATTAGTCATTTTTACTTAACTTTAACGGTTTATGCAGATATATCTAGAATTCTAAATTATTATCAAATTAGATTTTAAAACAAGCAATTAAAAGCTTTAATTCTGTTTAAATATACAATTGTACTTTGGGCTAAAAAGTTAGGTATAAATCTGTGTTATTGTAAAAAATGATAATTTATAACGGAGAATCCCCAAAGGTTTGCCTGTTTCTGTCTGTTCTGTAACTTGCAGGCTCGAATTTTAATGGATAAGACAATGGTGGAAAATTAATGTAAATACAATAAAAATTAGACTAAAGTTATTGGTTTAATTATTTGTTCACTTCTAGTTTGAACCAACAAATCTAATAAAAATACTTAAAGTTTAAAATTAACGAATGGGTGAACATGTTTATAAACATTACAGTCTAATGGCAACTGAAGCCACAGCCTCTTCTACTAAAGTGGTAGGATTGTTTGTACACTGTGTTTCTTATGGTCAAATTAAGAGACTATCCATCTAGACCTATATTCTTTCTTGTTTATGTTATTTTAGAAATGGATATCTATAATACAAAGTAGAATGATGTCTGTCCGTCCCTTAAGATCTCGGTAACCACTGAACCGATCGGATTCTACTCTTCAGGGAATATATCTACTGGTTCTGTGGTGGTTTTAGGCTATTTTCTTGGGGGGGGGGGGGGGGGGTGGGACACCCCCAACCCCCCAAAAAATGAAAAAAATCACCCCCTCAATTTTGTTTAAATAATTATTTAAAATTAGTGGTGTAGCGGAGGCTTTTCATCAGGTACTTAATTAAAAAAAAAATTATTTAGAATTTGTGGGGGCATCTTTAGAGGTATTTATATTTATTTTTATTTAATTACCTCTTGGGGCAAAGCCCCTAGAGGCTAGGGGCGAAGCCGCTAGTAGGATATACGTGAATATGTACTTACACTACAGGGCAAAATTGGTCGTCAAGTTAGTACATAAAAATATGGCACAACATCCAAGCAATAATTTATCCATTATTTCAGAATGGTCTGGAGTGAGGACCTACCGTGCCTATGATCACATAGAAAAAGCTTGGACACTAAACTCAATCACAGATTCAGATACTTTCAACACAGACAAATCCAGGTATGAAATATTTAGTTAGGAATCTTAAGGACGATAAATAGTAAAAATACTCAATAATGATAAACAAGATTACCCCTTTTGTTATTTAAAGGATTGATAGAAAATTTGGACATCAACAAAGTTTGAAATTAACAAATCAAAATTCAAGAAAAGTTCCCAAAGTTTTTGAGCCAACGAATAGGTGGTAATTAAACTTTGGGTACAAATGTAATTTACAGTCTATTGTCCCCTCCCTCACTGAAAATTATTTTAAGTAATTTTTCAGGGATGTGACGATACGAAAATGGAAGAAAAAAATTAACTTTCCTTCATTATTTATCTATAATAAAAAGTAGAATGATGTATGTTCTTCCGTCTGTCTGTCTCTTAAGATCTCGGTAACCACTGAACCGATCGGATTCTACTCTTCAGGGAACATACCTACTGGTCCTGTGGTGGTTTTAGGCTATTTTCTTCGGGGGTGGGACACCCCCAACCTCCCCAAAAACCAAAATTCCCCCCACCATTTTTTTAGAAATTATTTTAAATAGTGGTGGAGTGGGGGCATCTCAAGAAGTACCTAATTTTTACGAATTTTGCAAATTCGTCATTTTTTCGCGAAAACTTGCGATCCATTCAATTTTTTTTCGGCTGGGTAGGTAATATAAGATGTAATTATACCTCCTGGGGCAAAGCCCCTTGAGGCTAGGGGCGCTAGTATTTCTATAAAATAGCATCTGGATGCCTTTAGTCATTTTAACCATATAAGTCTACCATTTATTAGTATTGACGTGCATGGATCTAAAGGGAAAAGACAATGGCCGATAAATAAAAGTTTTGGTGCTAGTGTAATGAACAGCCCAATTTACCCTAATCCCTGTTCAACGTATGTGGTAACTTTTTTCTTTGTTCACAGTTTTTATTACACTGTCTATTCAAATTAACGCAGTATTGGAGCTGCAATGATGACGCCCTTTAATGATTTACATTAGTAATAAATAATGATTTTCTATACTATTTTCTATAACGTTTTACCATATTAGATTTTATGTACTTATGTTTTGTTTATAACAAAAATTGGTTCTTTTGTTGACTTGAATGAGAATAGGGAGGAAGGAGACAATGAATAGTTTTTTACACTAGTCCCCAAAGTTTATAATAACATTTCCTTATTCGTTGGCTTGACAACTTTGGGGACTTTTATTGAATTTTGATTAAGATTGTTCATTAAGTGTCCAAACATCCAATGATTGTAAATAAATTATCGGCAATTGTCTTATTCATTTAGATTCCTGCTTTGTATGACACCTTCCGTGATTGACTTGTAAAGATGTTTTTAACGTCTTTTGCTATAATATATTACAGCACAGAACTAGGCTTTAACTCATACTTATTCTAAAGTGATTTTAGTGTAAAAGTACCATAAAAAACAGGTAGAATTCCTTTAATGCACTAGTTTACCAAATATTACACTTTACTTTAAACTTTTAGTGCTCTCAAACGAAGTGCCTGTAGAGCCCTGATAATTTTTATTCTATTTTAAATACCTATTTCCTAATGTTACCTCCTAACCTAACCTGAAAAATAGTAACTAACAAAATTTACAACAAAAAAATATTTTTTCTTTTTTAAAATCTATTTTAGGTATCAGGCTCTAAATTTTTCTAATAAACTAAAATAAATATCAGAACAAGAGGGCAGAGAGGAGCTGGTAATGATCAACTGGAGATTTTATGGTTTTTGTCATCAATTCTCGGGGCCTTTTTTGTATTCAGTGAACATTTTATTACCCTGCTCGTAAATGTCGCGTGTACTGTCTATTATCATACTCACTCAAAGCTAAAATATTCTTGTTTAACAAGGATGATAAAATTCATAAAAGTCCATATTTGCTTTGCACAAAATAATTTTATATTAGTTTTTTCGCCTCTAATTTCTATAGGGGCTTGTCCCCAAGAGGGGGTTGATACTACTCTCTTGTGCAATGTTATTAAAAAAAAAAAACGGGGGTGGGGGACAAATTATTTCTCGGGCTCTTATATCCCCCTTCCAACCCCCCCCCCCAGGAAAACATTCCCTTAGGTAATTTTAATTTTCCCTGAAATTTTTTAACAAAGTCAGACAAAGAGACAGACAGAAAGACATCATGCTTCTAAGATTTAGATTTTAGATGTAAGAAATGGATATTATAATCTTTATTTTTTTTTAAGTTTCGAAAAGAAACAAAGGATGTATACTACAGAAATGATTCTGTGAAGTATAATCTTTATAAAAAATGCTTAAATTTGTATGATAAGAATTGATCATTTATAATTGCATGATTTTATATTAATTTTGTTCTTACCACAAATATTATATGCTTCGATGGTTAATATGGAACTTTTCATTTCATGTTTCTATACACTCCAGGGATCTTAAGGGATAAGGTAATGGAAGTAAAATTATATGTACAATGTACATTGTACAAAAGAACAGTGAAGCTTTTTTTAGTAATGTAAATTTAGGGGTTTCAAAGGTTTGAGGGGGGAAATCTAATGCAGTTTATGAAATTTTAATGGGGTGAAATAAGGGTTTAAAGTTTGAGGGTGGTAATCACCAATTTACCTTTTGAATGTCTATGATTGTACAACTACACATACCCCCAATTATGATATAAGAAACTAACAATTCTGTGTAAACACTTGAATTATTATTAGAAAAGTTCGGATACTGTGCTAGTTTTTATTACTAAATGAAAAGTATGGATACTGCTAGTTTTTTCTACCCAATCAAGTTTTTAAGCAGCTAATGAATGGGAAAACTTGTTTGTAAAACTTTGGGCACAAATATAATTTACAGTCCATTGAACCATCCCTCCCTGATATACAAAGGCGTGTGTGCACGCAAACAAATTTGCCAAATTGTTGCCAATTAATCACACCTTTTTGATTTGTTTATGCTTTTAAAAAGACATACATAGTGTTTTTATATTTCCCGAACAATTAAATTTTTATATGTATAATGTAATTTTATTTGTAAGGATTTGAGAACCTTAAAGTCAGTTTTAAACAAATTTAATCTCAACCTTTTTTTAAAAATCATTTTTGTCTAAAACTATAAGATTTAGATTTTTTAAATTGAATTGCATTGAAATACTGTCAATGTTGAATTGAATAATGAAAGAGATTTCGTGAATTTCAAACGTTTGAAAACTTATAATCCAGCTAATATTTACAGTTTTTCTGTAAAATTACTTCAAATTTATATGTATTTTTTTTATGAGGCGTCTGTAAGATGTCTATCGGTCTTAACAAACAGACAGACACACATCCTGTTACTTTTATATATACAAATATATTATTTTTCAGAAATGAGATTTACGAGTTGGACCCCCACGAGGAGAGTGGTTCTTCCCTGACTATTGTAACCGTGTCTGCTCCCCCGGAGTTGTTTACACCACGCCCACAAATATTTACACCCCCTTCAGGAATTGATACTTAATAGTTATTTATCACAACGTTTTATAGACAGGTTTCCGCAGATGATTTATGATTTTTCGGTATGGACGAGAACCGGCTCTAATTGGTTTGGATTAATGCCTCTTTCCAAAACAGGCATAACTAATGACCATGTACAATTAGGACTTACAGACAAAGTTCAAGTAATCAAATAGTCAGTTGTCTGTTAATAAACAAAACCTCTTGTGTTTTTACAGAAAAGGAGAAATTGAGTCCTCTTATTAATGAAACAAACTTTGAATCTACTGCAGTTCACGGTAAAAATTATAAATTTTAAAGGCTACTAGCTGCCAAACGGCTGAACGTACAGATCATACCCACACACCATTTTAAGCGGCATAAGAAGGCCTACAAATAATCTAGAATAGCCAAGATCCAATTATGCACAGTGAAAGCTTCACTGAAGAAAAAACGCGTAAAATAGGTCTTTTTCGCGCATTTCTCTGCACTGCGAGATAATTATGCATTATTGATTTATGGCTATTTCTGATTATTTGTAGGCCTTCTTATGCCGCTTAAAACAGTGTGCGGGCATGATCTGTACGTTCAGCCGTTTGGCAGCTAGCAGCCTTTAAAATTCATAGATCTTTGGAAATATTTTACCGTTAACTGCAGTAGATCCCAAACTTTGTATACAAGTCATAATATAGCATATTAATGTATTTCACCTGTATTTCGGTGAAGGCATTCTCTATACTCTTTGAAGACGCAAGACAATGAGCAGGTCGCAGGTGCTGATATGTTATTGCTGGCTACTTATGCAAATAATCTATTTTTTAAAACTATAAATATTTAAGTATTGACTGCTATAGAATTTTTAGAATCTCCTACATCAACCAACCCAAAATCACTTCAAAATCTGAATTCATTACAAACAAAATCTAATGAAAATATAAAGAAATTTAATAAAGACAAGGAAACATTCAAGATTGACAACACTATTCTGAATATCACAGAGTATTTGGTGCTTCTTGAAGAGAATCCTGTTAAAAACTTTGAAAAAGCTGAAACTATTTCTTTAGGTAAATTTTTAAAGATTGACTTCTATTTAAAGAAAAAAATGTCTTTATTCTTTAAGTTGAAAGTGTTTTTTTTTAATATTACACTGCATCTATAATTATTATTATCGACAAAGCATAATTTTAAAATGACTAGGCGAATATAGTTGATATTCATTTAAAATGTTCCTTCATATAAAACTTAACAAGAACTCCTTATTTCTTTAGACCAGAGCTCAGCGGCCGCGCATCATCCGCCCGTAAGATTCAGGGAAACAACCGTTTAAATTTCTAATAACCAACTGGATGTTTTAACCTTATCCAAATGTGGGAATACCTTTTATTTTTAAATTTCCAATGGCCCAAAGGGGTTTAAATTTGAGGCGGCTGCTGAGTCCTGCTTTTGACCCTTCATTTAAAAATAAATCTATTTTTATCCTAAGATCAAGTTTACTCTTTGTTTTTAACAAAAAAAATAAGGTAAAGAAATAATTATTTTCTCTTTTTTAGATGTAGTAACAGAGCCATATCATACCTTCCCTCCATCCTCCAGCTATCCACCTCCAACACAATCAAACATCATCAAACAAAATGACAACTTCAAGAGAGAAGTTCTTTATAGCAACCCTGATTTTGAGGATGATGAACATTACTTCACTGACCATCTGCACTTTCATGATCCTTTCAACGTGGATCAGCTTCCAGATCCTTTCAGTGGGGATAAATATGAAGAACCTTTTCACGAGGAGTCCCCTAATTTTGGATCAATCTATTCTTTATCCCAATTAGATAACAACTATATAGATTCTGCTGACTATCTTAGTGATGCTTTTGATGACATAGCACCTCTTTACCCAACATTTGGTGACAAAATATCCAATGACAAGTTTACCTTTGAAGATGATAGTCATAGCAAGAATGAATTTGGAAGGATTAAGAAATCAACACCTATTCCAAATATATTAGTTCCATTCACAGGCGTAACGCCACCAGGTTTGAGTCCAACAGTCACCTGGCCAACTCTAGCAACGTCTACAAGTGAGAAAAATCCAGCAAATGAAGTTTCAATAAATGAAATAAATTCTGGAGAAATAACCAAATCCACATATGCAAGTTCTTTTCAGGAAAACCTGAAGATTGCTCAACTAGAACAGAAGGAGGCTTTAACAGAAAATAATACTCTTGACGAAGGTAAACAATTCCCCCATTTATCAATTGGAATACTTATAATCCATTTGCTATTATTTCAAATACAATCCTCATTGAGCAATTTTTTTTTTTTTTGGGGGGGGGGAGGATTATCCTATTTAAAGCTTTACGGTTATCGTGAGAATCATATCGGCCAATAGCTTAGTGAGATATTTAAATAACATGTAGACGAATATTCATACTTTCTTTTTAAATAAAAATTTAGTTTGCTAAAATCCGGTTTTTTTTAACTTTATTGAAAGCTTTTAGTTAAACTGATTTTTAAAATAATGTGAAAGGGGGTCTTCTGGTAAGGAAATGACTCCATCTAATAATCTTTCAAATCAGTCAAAAATTCTCAAAAAAAGCTTCAAAAATATTGTTCATATAAATTTACATTTTTAGAAGGAACTGAAGAACGAGATGCTACAGAGAGAATAGATAAGACACAAGACAATTCAACTGAAAATGATCCTAATACTGAATTGGATAATGAGTCATCTGAAGAAACTACCACTGATAGTAATGATATTGATACTGTAACAGAATCAGAAAACCAAGATGAGAATGAGCAGGAAGAAAAGGATGTCTGCACTGATATAGATAATTGCCAAGAGGTCAGTTTTATAAAGTAAAATGCATACCTTTTTAGCCCCCCCAAAAATATTTCTAAATAATTAGCAGCGAGGCTACTCTATAACTAGGGGTTGTCCGTACGTCTGTCTGTATGTCACATAAGTAAATTGCATTTTGTGAATTTTCAAAATTTTTATTTAGTTTTCCTAAAAAAATTTTTTACATCCAAAATATTGTTTCAATGTTCAAAGCTGTGCTACTTTTTCATACAATTATCCTCGTAAAAGATATACTGACGTCTTTAACTAAACAAGAAAAACTAACAATTAGTTAAATAGTATAACTTGGCTCCTTAAAATGACTTAATAGGTATTTCTCGCATCGTATTATAAACGGCTTTCCGCGGATATAGAATGTACAATTATAAGATTAAAACTAGTTATTTTTAGCCCCGAGGTGCCGAAGACACCGGCTAAAAAAACTGGTTTTAATCTTATGATTGTACATTCTTATATTCGTAGAAAGCTGGATATAATACGATGCTAGACATAGTTTTTTCGTATTGATGAGAACCGGTTCCTGTCCACCGGATTCAAATGAATACGAGAAAAGTTATTATTTTGTTGCTTCACACTGAATAACAATAAAATCCTTAAAAAAACATTATTTTAAGCTTTAATGAAACTATGGAAAGGATTGGTCATAATTAGCGTAGCAATATAATTTTCTTTATTTAAATACGTAATTGGTTAATATATATTCAGTATTCACTTAAAGTTATTTTCGTTCGCATATTTAAATTTTAGCATTTTAAACTTGGAAATCAGCCAAACCATAAAAAAATATGCTTTACTTTACGCAGTGGTCTCAGACTAAACGACCAGGCAAACCTTAGTTACAGAGTAGCTACGTCACTGAAAACTTCCTTGAGATATTTTTAAAGTCTTTATGTTGATTTAAACAATTGCATTCCTATTTATATTGTTCTATTTACAATTCTCTCAATTGTTGATTGCAATTCTAAACATCTTTTACAAACAATTATTTATCTGTCAAATATTTTTGGACATGGTTTGTTTTGACATTAAAAGAAAGTCCTTGCTTTTTTGTTGTCTTTTGTTTTTTGTTGTTGATGTCTTGTTTAAATAGTTGTAGTGAGACAATGGATACAGTATACGTGGATATTATGACAGGGGAAAAAATTATGTTGCTAACAAGGAACTCATTTATTGGTCATTTCGTTTATCCAGTATGAGTGAAGGGGATGGGGAACAGGTGGTTGATGAGATTATCGATATTTTAGCCCGCTACGAGTTTTACTTTATTAAAGAACATGAAAATCTGGTATAACATCCAAGTATTATATATCCATTAGCGAGGCTATATCCGTAAAATTAAACACTAATGGAAAACATATACCATACCTCACTCTTATTTTAATAAAATTATATTTATCTTTATTTAATGTTAGACCAGCTAAGTGCAAATAAACCCATTCGCGATTTCATGCACTTTGTACATCTTTAACCCCACGGGGCACTCCATGCGTAGCTCCTCTATCCTTTTTATAATTTTTTTATGATTGTTCACTTTAAAATGAAGTAGTATAACCGATTTGTGAAACCTAAAGTTCTTATCAGCTGTGTGTACATTTCTTCAGTAAATATAAAGAAATTCTGTGATTAATTGACTGGGAATTTTGATAAAAAAGGTGTACTATAATAAAATATATATACAAATACAATACATATATACTTTTTATGCTACATTAGGTTAAAATAGCCAAAACCACTAACAAATACTCAAGTCTTACCTTGAGGGTTGAGATGCATTAGGCGAGCTGTTTCTTGGGTATTACTTATAATGATTTATAAAAAGCTATGGTGCAGTAAACAGAATTTGCACTATTTAATTACATTTAAAATAATTATATTTCGTTATTAAAAATCAGAGAAAAATTTATAATAAATAATTGTACTGCCTTCAAATAGACCAACATACAGTATGGGAATCAAAGCTTTACAATTTACGCTCTGCGTTTAATGGACATGCTTTTGATTTGAACAAAGTGCCTTGTAAACAAATCATTGTTTAAAGAAATAATAAATGGTTCAAACAATTACTTTAAAGATATAAACAGCACGTACATTTTATCGATCTTGGGTTTGTGTTTAATTACCCCCCCCCCACACTTACTTTAAATTAAATTAAGAAGAAAAAAAATAATACCCTAAAATGCAAATTCAATTGCAATAACAAGCTGAATCATTTAGAAGTTTAAATATACAAAGCTATAAGTTTCATCGACTGTACAAACTGTACAAATCTTTGAATAGATTGTTGGAAGTTGTAATAATTGTTAGTATCCAGCTGTGCTCATGTTCTGATATGTCCTTGTCAACACATGATAAATCTTAATATACATAGTTTAGGGTGCATTATAAAAAATTAAAGTACAAGTAAAACTATTATTATTTTGAGTATTGCTCAGATGATAAATTAAGGGGGGGGGGGAGGGAAGTTCTGACACATTTGCGTAAACGGTGAGTATAGGCTTTATCTTTGGACTGAGAGGATAGGTTAATTGGGATAAAATCATTCTTATATGATGAATTTCCCCCAGATTTAAGATTTTTTGGATAGGCCTCCAGGTTCCGGAGCTCCAGGCCTCCAGGTGTCCTCTGTACAGGTAAAAATGAAAAAAAAAAATTTTAAAGTTAAAAATCAACTTATAAAACAAAATATGCATGTTTTTTCTTCAAATATGTGAATAATATTAAAAAAGATGCATATTTTGTCTTATGGGTTGACCTGTAACTTTAAAAGAAATTTTTTTTTTCATTTTTACCTGTACAGAGACCACCTGGAGGCCTGGAGCTCAGGAACCTGGAGGCCTATCCAAAAAATCTTAAATCTGGG
This sequence comes from Acartia tonsa, assembly GCF_053477335.1. Lineage (NCBI taxonomy): Eukaryota > Metazoa > Arthropoda > Copepoda > Calanoida > Acartiidae > Acartia > Acartia tonsa. Next base: position 17,005,998 of record NC_137265.1, read on the forward strand.
GGAAATCCATCATATAAGAATGATTTTATCCCTAATAACCTATCCTCTCAGTCCAAAAATAAAGCCTGTACTCACCGTTTACGCAAATGTGTCAGAACTCCCCCCCCCCTCCCCTTATTTTAGCATTTTTTGATTATTTTGGGAATATTTTGTAAAGACACTACCAACTGCAGTATTGTCTTTACTAAAAATTTCTAAAATGATTTAACATCAAATTAGAATTACCAAGGATATAAGCATTATTTTCGCGCATTTATGTGCGCTGCGCAAAAGATAGTCCTTATATTTTAAATTTCTTTAAACTATGATATCGGTAGTCTTTAGTATTTGTTATCAGCAGCCTACAAACTAATTGATGATAGTCCTTTTTGTATATTTCCTAATTAACCCTATTGTTGTATACCTGAAACTTTCAATAAATGTCGTCTGCTTTAGGATGAAAGTTTTAGCCTAGAAGAACTTGGAAGAGAGGACAGGAATTCTCATCATTTCCCTTCAGGTGATTGGAGGATAAAATACCTGATATACCTATTTTTTAGGTTTCAAATTCAGAATATTTTTATTTGATGTATGCTAACCTGATTTTTCCATATAATTTTATGCACAATTTTTACAATATTTTGCCAAATTATGCTGATTGACGACACATTCTTTTCTAATGTGACATCAATCGGGATATTTGAGCCAAGCGTTGTAACATTTGTCCACTTTTTTGGAGACATTATAAGCTGCTTCCTCTATCTCATATATCAGCTAAAGGAATATGTTTTAGAGAGGGATTACTGGCATCCGAAGTGAGTTACATAGACGATAATGGTCTGTCAATTTTTCACAAGAAGTTTCATTTACCGATATTTATTTATAGCATAAGAGAGAATCTTTATTTCTTGCTATGACATAATATGACAGATAAATATTGAATTTAAAAATATTATTTTAGATTTGAGTTGTCCAGCCAACACTGATACTGTATCAGAAGAATGTAAAGAATTGGGCTACACAGTCACCAGAGAAATGGACAGTCTTAGAAAACTGTATAGGTACTGTTCCTCCTATACATTAACTGTCTTCCACCATACCATTGATTCCTTACAAGCTTTTCGCGGATTAAAATGGAAAATTTCAACCAATTTTGTTAGACCCATTGGGCCAAAGAACCTTGCTAACAAAACTGGAATTAATTTTAAGATTTTTATTTAAATATTCGTGAAAAATTGTCTGTAATATGATGTTATACATAACTTTTCTGTATGGCTGACAACTGATCATAATTCAGCGGATATAAATCGGTTTCCAAGGCATATTGCAAAATACACTATTGATTATAGAAAGTCTAAATGAACATTACCTGAATTAAACATTCGACCACATTGCTTAGAAATTTATACGGAAAGGCTTTTCGTTTTATCCATAGTTATAAGTCAGTGACAAAAAAGTTTATTTCTTAAGATAAAGATTTGCTTGGGGAAAATATATCGTTAAAAAATTTGTGGCTCGTGTAATGGGTTTGAATCTATGTTATGCACACAAAATTATTCAAACGGTACTCATGCAATACTAAATTGGTCTAATTATTTTGTTTGATTTATCATCTAGACTAATATACCTATTTTTACAATAGGGAAAAGCAGAAGATGGAGCGAGAAATAGAGAGTCGACTTGATAGTCTGGAAAAAAGGATGGAAATTATAGAGGATCCGGAACAACAACATTTATTTAAACAACTTGTTGCTCAAGTTACAGGTATACAATGATAAATCTTATTTTAATTTAATTATGTTTTGCCTATATTTACAAGAATGAAACTGTCCATTTTTAAATAGGACAGTCGGACAAACTAACATCAACAATTTTAAAATTAAGTAATTAATTACAAATACTATAAGATTTTTAAGTTGAACTGTCCTTTCATTACTGAAATAATCACTGATCCTATTATAAACATTTTAATAATTAAGCTTACAAATATATGAAATAACTACTTATAATTATTTACTTTTGACTTTAAAATTGATTAATTTTTGCTTTCTTTTGTAAAGAAGGCTGTTAGCCATTTCAAATTCCAATTTAAATGTTTTTTTACTAATAGGTGAATCTATAGAAATTTTTTTTTTATTTAGAAAAAGCTACAGACATAACGAACGTGCATGTGATGGAAATTCATGTGTTTGATATCTTACAGAAAAGACTTATCCAAGTTCTCAGGGAGAGAGAAGATTCGCTAAGGTATTTTTTCTACATTTTTACTATAACCATGGAATCTTTTTAGAGAATGCACTTTTGTACTATTTAACCAAGTCTCAGCCACGGTCGTAGCCTTAGCTTTATTCAGATGCAGTCACCATAAGCCTCACTAAGCATAAGACATTCATGTTTAAAGAATTAGCTAGACTAGGCAATGCAACTAGTTAGAAGCCGCATCTGTATTAATTAACGCAGCTTTGTTTTATGCAGCAGCTGTGACAACTTACGCAGCTTCAAGGAAGAATCAGCGACTCAAGCCGCAGCCTTACTCAGTCTAAGCAATGATCGTCTATGTCTTACTCAGGCTAAGTTAGCCTTAACCACAGTCATGCTAAGGCACGTGAGTGCAGCCGTAAAATTTGAATAAAGCAGCAGTATAATTGAACCCTGCTTATATTTATAATACTTTGTGTTTTATTTTACTTTCTTCAATGTTCTCAAATTTGGTTGGCTCGTCTGTGTGTTTGTGTGTCTGTGTGTTTGTACCGAATGATCTCGCTAACCACTAAATCGATCGGGTTCTCCTTAACAGGGTAGTTTCTCATAGGTCCAGGGAAGGTTTATAACTATTTTGGGGGAAGGTACCACCACCCTTCCAAGAAAAATCGCCCCTAGAAAAAAAATTATCCCCCCCCCAAAAAAAAAAATTCCCCCCCCCATATTTTGCTTTTTCTTTTCAAATCTAAAATTATAAATTGGGTTATCGAATTCGACTCTCCCCTCCTCAAGTGCCCCTGGAGGCCTCTAGGGGGCGTAGCCGCTAGTATATAATATAGATATAAATATTCTTGTTTTCCAGGGAAATAGTGTCGACAGTGCAGACCAATGTTGGACTGATGAGAGAATGGCTCAGAATTGCCAGACAAACTCTAAGCTACAAGGTTAGTCTGGACTGGATTCATTTTGATAGAAAATTGTAAACTTTCACACATTGAGCAAAAATATCCCCCCCCCCCATTTTGAAATTGATAGCAAATAATAATTAATAGTAATAAATAAGTCGACCCTCGGGGCTTAAAAACTGGTTAAATTTTTAATCTTATTATCCGCGGAGAGCTGTTTATATATAACACTATTCTTATGCAATTTACTTTGGATACACTAAAATTAACGTCAGGCTTCTATATTTCATGTGGATTATACTGTTCTGAAAGGCATACATTCCAGTATTTTCGGAGATCATATACCATCCTATTATATAAAGTAGTAAGCGTTTTTTGTCTGTCCCGAAGGATCTCGCTAATCGCTGAACCGATATTGTTCTCCATTACAATGAAGCTTCTTATGGGTCCTGAGAAGGTTTCAAACCATTTTTGGAGAGGGTGTCTTCAACCCCCCTCCTCCCCACAAAAAAAAATATTTTTTAAAACTCTTTTGAAACTCAAATTTAAAATGGGATAAGGTCGACTTTTCCTCCTCCTACCAGTGCCCCTAGAGGCTTCTAGGGGCGTAGCCGCTAGTACTCAAATAAAATAAGGTTTAATTAGATTAATTAATTTTTCTACTTTCAGGAGGAACAAGGAACAATTTTATTTGGAGAATTTTCATCTGTTTCCTATATTTTACACACAGGTATAGTAGGACATATAGTTTTTTTTAATTAGACTTTAGGTTAATGAAGGTTAAAATTAGAATTTTAATTTCTTATCTTTGAAAGAAAAGAAATATACATCTCTTTAAAGCAGGGCTAGTAAAAAAACTTGAAAATTCTATCATTGCATTCTTAATTAGAAACAAAAGATTCTATGACCGACAGTTGAAGATAGGGATACAATTTAATATTAAGTTAATGTCAATGGAATTTAATATTTTATGTCACTGTTTTATCTATATTTTAAACATTTAGACTTTAATGAAAGAGTACATAATACAAATACTATAAAAGTTAATTGTCGCATCGTATAATAGACAACTTTCCGCCAATATTAAAATTACAAGTTTTAAGATTATAACCAGTTTTGTTAGCTCTAATAGGCCGAGGGCCCGGGCTAACAAAATTTCTATTAAGTTAATGATTTGGTTTTATTATTCGTTAAAAATTGTCTTTAATACGATGCTATACATGAACAAATGTGATTTAAACCTCAAACACCCTGAAATCAACGGGAAAAAACATGAAACCAATCTTAGACTTTAATACAAATATACTGGGCTATGTTTTTTTAAATTTGTTTAAATTCATATAAAATTCCAGCTATCATAAATACAACATCAAGAGTGAAACCAACCAAAGGAAGTAACCAAAAAATAGTTGTGCTCAGAATTCTCTTGTAGACTGTTTCCATTCTCTCCTGAAAAACAAAACTAATGTATAAAATATGACAACTTGTTTAGCCAATGCTAGTAAATCTTTGCATGTCTGTGCACTTTAGAAAGCAAAATAACACTTCTAAATAACCATTGCTTTTTACAAAAGAAACTAAAGATGTTAAATTTCCTAGAGTGCTACTAGTCCTTTTTGATAACCATAATAGTATGCCTTCCTACCTTATCATGGTTCCAAATAGTTTGGTTGACATCCAGTGTCTGTAACAGTGTAGTTCCTATAGCCAGCACAATATATTTGATCTGGAGCAAGTCAATAATCTTGATTCCAGGGGTCTGGGGTAGGTTCTGTAGGATAGCAATGAAGAAACCTGAACAAGCAGATAGAGATCCTTAAGTTGGTTCTTTTGCATCAGGTGCTTAGTAGAATTATTAAAATTAATATTAGTTCCTTAGTCTATTCAATAATCATAACAAAATACACAGTTAAATACTTCCAGAAAAGTTCAGAAATGTACAATCAAAGTTGTTACAGCATAATTTTTCCAAATTACCTGACATTGCCAAGAGACAGGTAACATTTACTGCAATACCAGCTTCAAAGCTATCACGGTAGTAGATGTTTGTGCTAAAGACAACAATGCTCAAAAGCATATTGGGCAGAGCATTTTGCATAAATATACCAAGAAAAGATCTTCGCAGATATATTCTAAATATTATTCATTGAAAGTTTCATTAAGTTAACTTTAAGATAATTGGGTAATTATTAATCGTTCATTATGTGGATAATTAAACAGTTCTTACTTTATTTTGATGTTTCCTTTAAGTGTTATTTCAGAAGCTATTTCTTCTAGACTATACATTTTAATATTATCTTTGACATATTCCAGAGTGAAAGTTTTGTTAAAAAGTATTTTCTGTTCATTATTGTCATACCATGATTGAGGAGATGCAAATGGCATAATTTTAAAAGAACACACATTTTCATCAAATGGGAAATATCCAACCTGTGTGTTCTGACAAACAACTCTAGCTTTAAACCATTGTTTAAGTATGAGTTGGGTTTTCTCTCCAGAAAATTTAATACTTGCAACAGTGTCCCTATAATCCGAAGGTTGACCTTCTTCAAGTGGTTTAACAGTTAAAACCTCAAAACTCTTGTCTTCTTGCAGTCCTTCACTATCTGCTTTCCAAATAGTGTACTTTGGTCTCCATATTGATAACTTTTCAGCTTCTGATACTTGGTTTAATCTTTTCATATCCAAATTTAGGAAAGTCAACCTTGAATCAAACCACACAGACGTCATTCCAAACTGAATTTCAATAATATTTGTTGTGTCAACAATGTCTTCTATTGACACTTTAAATTTGGATATCTCTATATCCAGTAGTCCTGATTTATCCAGATTTTGAGGAGCATTGTCCATGTTGTAATCATCCGGAAGTTCAACTAAATTGCAGTCCAGTTCATCACTGTTATCATCACAATCGTTTACTTCATTACATCTGAGAGCCATACCAATACACATTCCATTGTTGCAATTGAAGTGAGTAGCATTACAAACATCAAAGGACATTACTAATGATTCATTGGATTTTAAGTCTAACCACTCATAGATTCCCATGGGATATAAATGTTCTGATAATTGAAAGATACTTTCTCCAGTATTACTGTCAAGTATTTCCCAGGTATTTGAATTGAGAGCTATCAATTTGCTGTGTTGCAAGCCTTCAAAAATATATCTTTCATTGGATATTTCTCTTGTCCAGAAATACTTTTGATCAATCTTTACATTTTCTGGGATTGTACCACGAAGATGAAAAATAGGTAAAATTGGCAAATCACAAGCACCACAACGTTTTTCTGTACATCCAACATCCAAATGTTTGTAGTTGGAAACTCTAAAAGCTGCACAATTTTCAATCTTACCTCCATTTGGCTCCCCAAAGTCAAAGTCAGAATAGTCAAGAACAACAGGTTCTACACCTTCACTCTTAAAAGTTCCCTCTTTATCCCTGTCACTATAGCCTGACCATATTGCATTGCTCACATGACAAGAAAGCGTTTTGTTGTACTCTCCAATCATAGTTATCTTATCAGTATTCTTTTCAAATGCTTTGATGTCTCCCCCTAATCTCTTGCATATAGTTTCTGTGTTATCAAAGTTTGTCGTTACAGAAAGAAATGCAAGACCAGGTACATTGGGCTCACACAGCTTTTCAGCACTTATTTCCTCAACTACTGAATTTACTAGCACTAGGTCATCTACATTGCTATCAAATATGTTTCCAGGGCTTGGGTCTTTGCATTTCATGTACATCTCAATCACATCATCATTAACATATGAATCCCATACTTGAATTTTACCATACTTTCCATTAGTTGACCTTTCCCCAATTTTGTTGGCACCTATTTTCATATTTGAAATAGACGTTGAAGTAATGTTTTCATGTGCATCCCCAATTGTGATATTCAAATTATATTCTATGTTGTCACAAGTGACAGTTAATTTTTTGGCAAGTGGGCTGTATTGAGTACATACTGAATTCCATTGAAACATCTTGAAGCTAAAACATAATAAAATTTTGGCTTCCTAAATTCATATCTGAGTTTAAAAATTCAAAACTTTGTTATTCATATATTATCAACTATTCATCTTATAAGCCATACATTTCATATTAGATTTTTAGTGTTTTGTATTAGGTGCAGTTTTATTGTAGATACTGAGTAATACTGTTTGTGAAAGTATTATTTGTCTTTACCTGTGGGGTAGCATGTAAGAAATTTGTTGTACCCATATAAATGTGTAATCATGGTGAAGTAGCAAAAAGCTGAAGATTGATTTAGCACTATTACTGGCAGGTATGTCAAACACAACAGTCAAGTTAATTTTTTCTGGCCTATAATATAGTTTGATAAAACTCCTGCTGCAATCAAGGATTGATTTTCTTGCAATGAATATTTGAACAAATGATAATCTAATTTTCAACTTATTGTTTTAGTCTTTGTGTATCTTTTCATTGTTACTGATATATTTTGTCCTATTTGTGTCTATTACAATTATAAGATTTTAATCTTTAAGGAAAGGTTATTTTTACCTGAATTTGAAACAAATTGTCCAGGATTCTGCTTGGATGCCATTGATGGCATTAGTAGTGATATAACCATTTTTATTTGTTATTACCCTTTCAGACAACCTTTAAACATAAAAAAAATTGTATTTGTATCTAATTATAGTATCTACAAATTATATATTTTAAAATTTAACAAATTTACCCTGTATATATGGGCAACAATATCATAAGTTTCAATAACTTCATGTTCGTGTTATTGGCATATGCAATAAACTAAATTCAATATTCTAAATTGTTATAGAATTAAATTAATATAGATTTTTTATGAATACTCTATCGAGTGTTAGATATTCTTTGATATGTTTGTCACATATATACATAATGTTCAAATGTAGAAGATTAATAAACATTTTTTAAAAGTAAAATAATTATATTATCAACTTCCATATACTATGCTAAAAAAGCACATACGGATAAACATATCACAATAACAAGAAACTTAATTTAAGTGGGAAGAGTAAGCTACTTTAAAGGATATAAACAAAAGTATTTAATGCTGGTCAAACATAACCCTGTATTTTAACAAGGCAAAGAGCTCACACTTCATTTTTACTATAATTTGAATACATTTTATTCACAAAGGTATTGAAAGAAATTCTTTATCATCAGGGAAAAGAGAATGTGATTCTGACAAACAATACCTAAGGATAATTTCCCTGCAACCCCCTTCTTTTTTTCTCAGTAACGTGAAAAAACAAGTTTTACTCCAACTTTACACCAACAAAATATTAAATTTTGCGGCATTTTCAATTGGAATTTATTAGCTGAATAGCAGCTCCTGTTTATCATGAAAATTTAATCAAATTAATCTATATTGTCAAATGTAATTCATAGAAATATACCATTTTGTGTGTATAATAATGATACTTACTGAATAAAAATTGGTGTTAAAAAATTATTTTCTATTGTAAGCTTAATAGTTTTTATAAGGCAAATTCTTTAATATAATATACTTTTCATTCTGAATTATTAAATGATATGGTTTAACACTAAATAATTAAACTAGTTTATTCATATAGTAAAAACTACATATAGTTTAATAATTCTTTAACTCTTATGTCTTAGTGTTCATTTTTAGTCCAAATTTTCAATGAGACCCATAATTAGGAATTAAAAAATATTGGTAATGATTAAAAACTAATTATTGTATGTCTAATATTTTTCCTTTTCAGAATAAATTACAAAAATATTAGTAAATTATTAAGAATTTAATCATCACATTACCAATAATATTCCTTTCAAACATTAATAAAATATATTGGCCAATATTAGTTGAAAGTCTTTATGTTTAGTTAAGATTGTGCTACTCTTCAACAATCACTATATATTACATTGGCGGCTATGCCTGACTTCTCTTGGCGGGGTTGTTGGTACCCTTCCCCAAAAATGATATAAACCTTCCAAGGAACTATGAGAAGCTAACCTGTAAAGGAGAACCATATTGGTTCAGCCATTAGCAAGATCCTTTGGTAGAGACAAACAAACAAACAGACAGAGAGACGTCCTGTTACCTTTTTATAAGGATAAGGTTTAGAAGTAAATGCTTTTCAAAATTCATTTATTGAATACAAGTTATTATACAACTCAAAAGGTTAACAGCAAATATAGCTTAAAAATTGAATCCATCTTTAGTAGAAAATATCTTGAAATCATACATTACTCCAACAACCACAAAAAGCACATCAAGAGCTATTCCGGAGATGGGTATAATCCAAAAAATTAGCAGATCCAAAATATAGTTTATCCAGTTATTAATATTTTCAAGTCTTTTGTTAGGTCTCCAAAAACTGTTTTGGACATCAAAGGTTTGTAGAAGAGTTGTAGCTGTTGCCAATGATATAGATTTTATCTGAAGCATATCTATTATCTTGATTCTTGGTGTCTTTGGTAAGGATTGAAATATGGCAATGAAAAATCCTGAATTAATGTTGTGTATTTCAATTTAATAAAAATATTCTTCTATTCATATAAAAATAGCATTAATAGAAATATTGAATTATATTTCAAAACATGTAATTAATTTTTTATTCTTTCCTTGATTGTAATTTTAACAATTTACTTTTTAACTAAGTATTGAATAAGTAAAAGGGAAAGTTCTACGAAGTGTATTTAAAGAGTTAAGGTACTTAGAGTAGTGAACTTTTATATGTCTTAGTAGAATATATTAGGCATTGGATAGATATGATTATATGTTAAAGAATTTTTAACATTGACCAGACCAAACTTTTTTTATTTGACAATATCTAAAAAAGTTAAAGTGATTTGCCACATAAATTACATGAGAATGGTCTATTTTTTTCCAAATATGTATAGCCAAAACACCAATATCTGAGAAGCTTTTTTCACATATTTCACAAGAGTTATAAAAAAATTTAACAGGGGTTCCCCTTGGGACAAGTTACTTAAAAACATAAAAAATAATATCCGGTTCATTATAGGACAGGTTTTCTAGAGATTCTTTTAAAAAAAATAAAGAAAACCGTCCGGTTTACTTACAATATACACATTATCTCACGCGGAAATACCAACTAACCATACAACATATATATATGTATATATATATATAAAGACCATTCTCATGTAATTTATGTTGCAAATCACTAACTTTTTTAGATATTGTCAAAAAAAGTTCGGTCAGGTCAATGTTAAAATTATTTATCACAATCATATCTATCCAATGCCTAATATATTCTACTAAGACATATAAAAAGATCACTACTCTAAGTACTATACTAAATATTTTATTGATCTTTCTTTGTTGTTATGTGTATTTTGTTGTATAAAAAGTTTGAAGTTCTATTAACTAGTGAATGCTATCTAATGTTGTATTTATGACAAAAAAGTTTTTGCCATATATAACATGCAACGAAGTTGAAAATAAAAATGAAAAACTCATTTTTTAAGGAAAATCCCTGGTCAAATCTTTTAATTTTAATCAATAACTTTATATTATGCACTACTACGTTATTTAAAATAGAAAAAACTTACAGTTCAGTATTTTTTTTTAAATGCACTTCATGAAACTATCCCTTTTCTTTAAAAATTGACATTTACTGCTATACTGCTGTAAATTTTACCTGACATTGCAAGTAAGCAAGTAACATTTACTGCTATAGCTGCTTCAAATCTCTCATTGTAATAGAGATTTGAGCTAAAAACAACTATACTGAGTAGCATATTGGGTAGGGCATTCTGTAGAAATATTCCAACAAATGTTCGTCTCAGGAATACACTAAACAAACATTTGAAATAAATTTTATCTTTAAAATCTCATAAGATATAGTGATTTTCATTCAAAATACCTTATTTGTATTTGTCCAAAATCACTAATTTCAGAAGTCATTTCATCAACAACATACATTTTTATTGTCTCATTTGGCTTTTTTAGTTCAAATGAAATATTAAACTTGATATTAGGTTTATTTGTTTTGATATCCCATGACTGCAAAGTTCCATACAAGGAAACTTTAAAGTCACACGTATTTTCATCAAATGGAAATAAATGCAAGTGTGCATTTTTACAAATAACTTTCGTTTTGAACCATTGTCTATATTCCAAGCTTGTATTATCTCCTAAAAATTCAATTATTTAGCTATACAAGAATTATGAGGTTTAGTTCTAAGTAACTAAGAGCTCTGTTCATAAAATAACTTTTTTTTCAAATTTGATTTACTTTGTAAATACCTTTCTTGAATAATGAATTAAAGATATAATTCATAATCACCTGGATATCCAGAGTAAGCTACATCATTGTTTTTATCCGAAATGGTTCCATTTTGCAAGGCATAAGCAGACAGTGTTTGAAACCCGAATTCTTCTTGTAGACCTTTACTATCAGCTTTCCAAATAGTATATGAAGGTAGCCAAATTAATTTCTTTTCTTTTTCTGTGATTACACTTGGTCCATTGTTATTAAGATTTATGTAGGTCAAACGAGAATCTTTCCAAATAGAAACAATTCCAAACTGTGTATCCATGAGGCCGTCAACATCAAGAATATCATCAATATCTAGTGAAAACTTTGAAATTTGAATAGTTAACTCTCCATTGTCTGCAGAGCCTAAAGGTGGAACACCAAGATTATAGTCTGGTGGTAGTTTGATTGAAGCACAATTTTCTTCATCACTATTATCAGGGCAATCCTTCTTTTCATTACAACGTTGAGTCATCATAATACAATTACCAGTTCCACAGTTAAACTGGTTATCATTACATCCATCAAATGATAGAATAAAGGTATTATTTTTAACCTTATCTTGCCAGGAGTATCTTCCCATTGGATAATTATGATTTTGAAGCTCCAAGAGAACTGTACCATTGTTTACATCAATAATAGTCCAATGTCCATCTTTGTTAGCTACTAATTTGTTCTTTATTATTCCTTCAAATACATATTTTCCATTCTGCAATGCTCTTGTCCAGTAGTATGTCCTGTCATAATCATATTGAACTGGCAGCAACCCCCGCAATTTAAATTGTGGAAGATGATCTAAATTACAAGCTCCACAAAGTGCCTCCCAACAGCCAATATCAACATGTTTACCATTAGTATAATGGATACTTCCACAATTTTCAAACTCTCCCCCATTTGGTTCACCTCGATTATAGTCATTTTTATCTAAGATATCGCCAGTTTTGTCTACAAACTTTCCTTCAGTCTTAAGATCTGTAAAAGCTGACCATATATAAGCAGTTGATTTACAAGAATCAGTTTCATTATACTGCTGGATAACATTCTGCTTATCGTTTGATTTTTTAAAAGCAGGAAACTCGCCACCCAATCTTTCACAAAGATTCATTGCATTGTCATAGTTGAGCCTCTCAGGTAGTAATGTTAAACCTGGAATATTTGGTGTACAGAGTAGTGGCAGATCTACCTCTTCAACAACTGTATCATATAATGTCAAACTAGCCTTGTTCCAATCAAGTATATTTCCCTGTACAGATGGAACACAACTTTCATAGTTTCTAATACTCTGTGTACTTATTACATTATCCCATATATGGACATCTCCTAGCCTGCCTATCATTGGTCTTTCACCTAAATGAACTGCAGCTAGTGTCATATTTATGATTAAGATTGGTGTTAAAGGTTTGTGTCCATCTAGTGCTGAAACAGTATACTGTGACAATGCTCCATTCACATGTATGTTTATTTTCATTGATCTATAATCATACATGGCGCAGACGGAATTCCATTGAAACAATTTGAAACTGAAATTCAAGATAAAGATCAATGTCTAATGAGTTGAATAATGTATGTTTAAAATTATAACACAATAAATGGAAGAGTCATCTTCAATTTAAATCAGCAAAATTAAAAAATATTAAACCAAGACTTACTTTGCTTTAACCATGTAACCTGCATTTTGTACTCTGAAGAAAGTATAGGCAGGATCAAGCAGTTTAAAGTTGTATATATCAAATGGTAAACCCAGTATATACCCATTGTTGAATCTTTCTGGTCTAAAACAGAAAAGAGGTAGCTCACAATATTTCGCATTGAAAAAAAAACATTAGATTCCTATGAAGTGATATTTTAGATAATTGGACTAATAGAGAGGGCAAGGGCCATATGCATAGTTTACATTTACTCAGAATTTAGATTATTTTATTTATTTGCCTACACAATGTAGATTACAATATTTAAAATTCTTGCCCTAACAATTATTGTGCAGAATATAATACAATTTTCTCTGAAAAAGGGACATGCTTTTGATCTTAAGTGAAACACCTTGAATTATGATAAACTCTTCTGTAGATTTAAAATATTGGTTTAAAAGTATGGACACTGCTAGATTGAATTAAACAACAAATATTTTATGAAAGTAACCATATTTTTAATTCAATGAATAAGTGAAATATTTATAAACTTTTAATATCAGTACAAAATACAGTCCAACATCCCATCACTTGCTGCACACAGAAAAGCTTTATTTAACAAACTCTATAAAGTTCAAACCTTGTTCTGAAACAAATTGTCCATGATCTTGTTTCTTTGTCAGTTTGTGGTTGAATCAAAGCATAACCAGTGCCTTGGTTGATCACTACTTTAACTCCAAGTACAGTGGACCTAATAATAAATTTATTAAAATAAATCAGAAGTATTGTGATGGAAATGTTAAGGAGATGCATTAAAAAACCAAGTTATTTTTTTTCCAAAATCCTCTAATAAATATCGGACAAAAGTTTATAACAGCAACATTTGATCTTTGGATTAAAAAGTTTTTGTAATTTTGGGTGACAAGGTCCAGTTAGCTGAACAACGTACGAAAGTAAAAATAACCATAAAAGCAACAATCAACGTCTATGTAAGTTTGGGTACCAACTTAATTTACAGTTCAATGTCCACCACCTCCATGTCAAAATGTGCTTTAAACAAGGATGACAACACACATAAATGCGAAGCACTGAAACTGTAGGACAAACGGACATTAACACGTGTATAGTGTCTGAACTGAATAATCAGAATATAAAAGTATAAGAGTCGAAGCAAAATTGTAAATAAATTTGTTGAAAACTGCTTGATACAGGATAATGTTTATGAACATACTTACATTTTTAGGACTTGACTATAGAGTTGCTTCGCTTATAATATTGTTTTTTGTTGTCCCAGGAATCAATATACCAAAAATCAGATCAAACGGATAATTAGATCACATAAAAATTTGTTGTTAAAAAAGTAGAAAAATCAACATGTTTAAAACGGACGTAGGAACATTCTTGTAATGATTAGAGTTGCTTCGCTTTCTAAATCGTACCTAACTACTAATGGAATCACCATGCAAAGTTTGAAATCGATAGGACAATTCTAACATGCCTAAATTAACAAAAAAAGCTATCTATCTCGGACGGACGGACGGACGGACCGACCCTAATTATAGAAAAGCTTCGCTTTAAAAAAGTTTTTATTGTGAATCATATGCGAAATGAGGAAAACTTGTGTGTGTGTGCAGATTGAAATGACCCTAGAATGTTGAAAAGTGATTTATAAACATTTATAGATTTCCCTATTTACCATGAAAACATTGCAACAAATATAAACCCTGATGCATACATCTTGAACTGTACATTAAAACTAAAATGATAGACAAGAAAAATAATGGAAAGCTTTAACTGACAACAATTAATGTTCGTAAACATGTTATTTGAGTAATTTGGTATTGTTATTTTTACTGTTGCAAACAGAGATGTGGAGCCGCCATAAAAGTGGTGTTAAAAGTTTTGAGAAATAATTGTTACAAAATTGGTAGTAATGGTAAACTAAATTGTAATCATCTGTTATAAACATTTCTAATTAAAGTAATAGTGGTGGCTATGTAAGGTTTCTCATAATGATCATTCGATTTATTTTGGAAAAAATTATTTACTTAGATGGATTAGATTAGATTAAGATAGATTGCTAAGTTTGTAGTAAAAAGTTTTTTTGATCAATTCACGTATTCTCTAAAAATCTTGTCTGTCGGTCTAACATTACTGCTCTTCAATGCAATTTTCTATGATGTTATTAAAATTATTTTGAAGATTTTACATTTTTACATTTAAGATTTTCTAGAAATCTAGAGTTTCAGTATGACCGATTAATATTAGCTGGATTAGAAACAGTTCTCAGCTATACTGAAAATTCATGTAAAGCATCGTATTTTTCAATAAATAATAAAATAAAAATCATAAATCAATACCAATTTTTTCCTCGTCTAGTGTCGTCTGGATGTAGATCTACCTCCTTGGTCGCTAAGAACTATTATAAACACTCGATTCGCCAACAGTTATTGAAAAATTAATCAAGCAATTAAGTCAGAAGCAATTTTTTATCCAAATGCATTCTAAATTTATAAAAAAAAAAAAAAGATGGAGCCTCACATTGGCAAAGGTCTTTACTAACCTCACTTTTGGCTGCGACCTTAGCCCTTAACCAAACACCTTGAATTACTGTATTAAGAAAAGTTAAAATAAGAAATGGAGGGGGATGGGAGGTTATAAAACCCTTCTGAAAATACATTATGAAAAATTCTTTATCATAATAAAGAAAAAAAAATATGTTATAGAGGTTCCTTTTTTTAGTAAAGAAAGACTAATTATTACTATTCAAAATTGGTACATAAGGAGTAATAATTTTTCGTTATTAATCAAGTAAAAAGAAAAAATTTAATAAGCTCATTCATTGAATGTCATAATATAACAAAGAAGATAAAATACATATGTGTACATATGTGTTGGATACAGTAGTGTACCTAGGATTTTTTAAGGGGGAAAGCGCGAAGCACACCTGAAAAATTTGACAAACCATTGATTTTGGATAATCCCTTTGAATCTAAATCGAAAGGGGTTAGGGGATTGCGAGTGTATTAGAGATCACAAATGGAGTGTAATTTTAAGGTGGGGGGTGGGGGGGGGGTGGGGGGGGGGGGGGTAAATCTTATGGTGTTCAGAAAAAAATTTCAAACAAATAATAAAATAACTAATTTTTCAGAATTGGAGTGATTTGCGCGCAATACGCACAAATTTTTTTATTCACCCCCTTAATTTCAAGAGGGGGGGGGGGGGTGGTTGAATTTTTTACTTAACATCCCACATGTATTGTAGACCCCTTTCAGGGTAAGTATAATCGGGTATAGTCCTTTCCACGACATATCTCCATAAGGAGCGATTCTTCGTAATTTTAAAATGGCTTTTTAAAGGTTATTTTAGGTTAGGTTAGGTTATATTGTGTTAGGTGATTGCCCCACAGGGTTAGGTAAATGGCCCCGCAGGGTTAGAGCCCCCCGCAGGGGCTAGAAATAGGAGAAAAGCTACTGTGAAAAATACGAAGAATCGCTCCTTATGGAGATATGTCGTGGAAAGGACTATACCCGTATAATCTTATCAGGGAAGTGAGTGGATTCACTCTCCTACACCCCTTGTACACGCCTCTAGTTGGAGGTTCCTTATTTTAGTACAGAAAGACTGATTAATAATATTCAAAGTTATTATATAATAAGTAATAATCAATCAAGCCAATGGAAAAATACAACAATATAATCAAAATGTTTTGTCAAAATATATTAATAATAATATAGTACAAAACACAATTAAGGACTTTAGTATTTTACATTGTGTTATTTTAAACCTACCTAACCTAATATAAGAGTACTAATGATTACTTATGCCACATTTCGACTTCTGGAATGCCGTTGTCAGGTTTACCTGTCTCCAGAAGTACCTGGTAACTGAAGTACTTTATAGTACCTATAAAAAATAGCGTCATACTCATACAACATCAGTTTGTTTGGAAATCTCTTAAGGTTTCCAGACAGTAGTGTGGTTAAAAAACTACCCTTTAAGGATTTCAAGGAGCATTCCTGAAAAAAAGATTAAAATAACCAGGAATTGTTTTTTACTGTTCTTCATAGTACTTTTACTGGTTCTATATAGTAATTGTTTTTTTTTTTATGGGGGAGGCCGGGGGAGGAGGGTATTATTATGTTGGATAGATATTGTAATATTTTTTAATCAGAAAAGTAAAAATATTTCTAGACTGTCACTCTCATATGCACAGAAAGATACTGGATTTAGGGAAAGGTTTAAGAAAGTCATAAATTGATCAACTGACCGTCAGATCTATCAACCAACATGTAGATTTGTAGAGCAGTTTCATCGGATAAAAAAAATATTTAGAAACTGGCAGCTTTATCAAAACTAGTGTTTATGCTTCTAGAGGCCTCTATGGCCATGGGCAATTGTTCATGTGAGGTTGCAAGTACCCTCACCTAAAATTGTGAAAAGTTATGAAAGATTCACTGTAAAGGTAACCCGTAACGGTTCAGCGGTTTGCTTAAGATCCTGTGGTACAGACAGACAGACACAGATCATGTTACTTTTCATAAGGATAATAGATTTGTTAAAACATTTGTCCAAAGAAAATTGTTTTATTTTATTAGTTACTCTTACAAATTGAAATAGCGTATAGTGTCAAATAAAAATGACGTCATACAATACAAATAACCAATAATAGGCCAGTATACATTGTAATTGGCCAATGGTAAATCATATACTGGATTATTATTGTTGTTAAACCTACTGTGATTGGACGTTATCGTCCTTGTTTTTATAATACTTTTACCAATTTTCTCTTCTTTTTGATGTATCAAACTTTCTTATCAGAATCTCCCCCCCCCCCCTCTTTTTTGCCCTCAGTTTCTCTATTGCGAAGCTACTCTAGAATTGTCATCTTCTCTTACTTCCTTCTATTAAGGTACTAGATCAATTCTGGTCATTTTTCTTGCCATGGAAAAATATTTCAATCCCATTAATGTATTTTTTAACCTGGATTGCAAAGTTATCATATCATAAGTTAGCAGCTTTACCTTTAGTCTTTAAGAATTTGATTTATTCATTGAAAGGTGCAGAAAAATAGTCTAATACCAACCAAAGAAATATATAAATCCGTAGGGGAGTGTCAACACCACCTTAAATTTGAGATTTGGAAGGTCTGTTCCCCTTTTTATCCCCTACCGGATTCACACCAGCCCTTCTGGTGAATTGCTGCATAGGAATAATTACTGTCCCCCAAATATCAAATCTTGATTAGTTGGTACACGCTAGATGTGTACACATTTTTTTTCCAATAGTTTTGTCTGACATAATTGGGGGTTTACATAAAAAAAATCGCCCATTATATTGTCCCTTAAGATTCTTCTCTTGAGTGAGGGCATAAATTTTAAAAATAAGAATACAATATTTGTTCAAAAATGAGGCCACAGTAAAAGTGTCTGACTATGACGTCAGAAAAAATTAACAATTAACCAATGAGAAGCCAGTATTCACAATGGTAAAATATATAGCGCCATTTCATTGGTTAGTTGTTAATTTTTTCTGACGTCATAGTCAGACACTTTTACTCTGGCCAAAAATGATTGTAAGTTTTTATCCCTATTTCTTTTTCTTCTCTATCTTTTTTTCCTTTTCTATACTTTTATCTCTTTTTCTTTGCATTTTTGCAAAAAGTTTATCTCAACTTCTGTTGGGGACAATTTAATTTAACACTGTAGTTTATACATAGAAAATATATTATAGAACTTAATTCTTATAACTAACAGCTACGCCCCTGAAGGCTAATAGGGGCACTTGAGGGTAAGGGGGAAGGGGAAGTCTCCCTACCCCCTATCCTAGAGGACCTAGGAGAAGCTACATTGTAAAGGAAACCATATTGGTTCAGCGGTTAGAAAGATCTTCAGTACAGAAAGACAGTTATCTTGTTACATTTATATAAGGAAAATACCTTTAAAGAATATCTTTCCTGCAACTTTTTCGCCAATCAAAAAAGGTTCGTGAAATTTCAGAACATAGTTGTAAAAATGGTTAGTTAGGACTGGTTTAGAGTTTAAAAATAAGGCTTATATATTTTTAGCTAAAAATATACTTGGGACAAAATTTTCTTTAATTTACATTAATATATACTTCATAATTCATGTCACTTTTAATTTAATTCTTATAAACAACATTATAGTACCTGATAATAGATCTATACTAATCTAAGATTTAGAATTAGTTGGACTGGACACATGGAAGGACACATTTAACATCTAGAGAATCTTTTTGAAAAATCCTTTATATTACCAGTAAGCCGTCCTTTACGCGTTAGTGCCTATTTTCTAGTATCAAACATACTCATTAAGTTTTTTTGTCTGTTTGTCTGTCTGTTTTTTATTGCTGTCTCTTTGTCCTTGTGTCTGTTGTCAATCCTTCTGTCTGTCTGTCATTCTGGTTGTGTGTCCTTTTGGCCCTTTTCCCTCCTGTTTGTCTGTCCTTTTGTCTTTTTGTCATTCTGTCTGCCAGGCATCGTATTCCTTATCCTTTTTCTGTCGCACCATCTGTCTGTCTTATCAGTCATTATGTACATATGTTTGACGGTAATGCTAGGGTTGCATGTTTTTTATGCACTTCTTTGTTAATTAAGAAATCAATATAATATAAAAATTAAGAAATATACATCTATAGTACAAAATCATTTTAGAGTGGAAGTTTATATAGGTGTACCTATCAATTAAATAGTTACACTTACTAACCACATAGATTAGTGTATATGTAATATGTATGCCTACTTAAATATGGATGCAGAGTTTTTTTTCATTGTTTTGTTTTAATTTAGGATTTGCCACAACTCTGCAGCTGACAGAACAATTCTTTACTGCTGTCGAATCCATTACAGCTGTTAAAGCTCAAGTAAGTTAAATATTTAAACTACAAAGGGATATGTCTCAAATATGATTTATATAGTGTAATTAGTTTTTTTGGTTCCAGGACAAATGCAGGAGTCCCAAACGTCGGAGTGGACAAACGCAGGAGTGTCAAAATATTAATTTTATTAAGTATTTCTATACAGATAAGGTTAGGTTAATATATGAATGAACAAATAAGCCCCCCGCAGGGGTTAAGCATATAAAAAACCTATAAGATGGTCTAAAAATAGGTTAGGTTAGGTTAAGTGTTCACTCCGACGTTTGGGACTCCTGCGTTTGTCGTAGGACCGTTTTTTTAAATTTGAATGTTCTCTTACAACATTTCCGCAGCAATTTTAAGCTGCCAAAGGCAGAAAATTGTTTAAAATTTTTTAAGATCTATTTTTTATCAATCTTCTGGGTTCTTTCTGAGTATAATTCAACATAGATCTTCATTTAGATGCGTAATTTGTGACTTTTTGACTTTTACAAAACATTTGCCAATTAATTGGAAGACATTTAATTTTATGTTTTGTCGAAAATATTTCCACGCACTGCATTTTTTTTGTTGTAAATTCTTTTTAATTAGTTACATTACATAAAAAATGGGAGGATATTTTATTCATAGGGGCAATTTTTCCTCTAATGGTAAGAGTTGCCTCCACCAAAATATTTACAAATCTTCTAAGAACATTTTAGAAGCTACACTGTGATGGAAAAACATATTCAGCGGTTTGTGAGATCCTTTGGCACGCATAGAGAGAGACAATCTGTTACTTTTGTAAAGGGTATTGATTTAAAATTAATTTTTTTTTAGTTTATAAACTCATTTGTGACCGGAGATGGAAGCGAAGAGTTCCTAAAGAAGGCTCAGAACTTCACAGTGGCTGAACTTATTCCTTACAAAGTTAAAATAATACTGAATGCTTACAATCATAGTGAGGAGATTGCAAGGGTATGTAGTTTTTTTTCCGTTGCATAATATTTATCTAGATTTGCTCCAAAAAAATAGTGTTGTTTAATGTTATTGTAAATCGATAGTCAAATAAAGCACGTCTTGGAATCGAAGGTTCTTTTTATATTTATCCCTAAAATCTGAAATATGTTTTCTAATTCAAGTTTCTTTTTCATGACATTAGCAAAGCATTTAATTCAAATACACAAAATTTATTGGCTGTATTTGATAAAATTTAAAAAAAGAAGTTGTTAAAAAAGAAATTAAGAAAATTTGTACAAAATTATATTTTTAGAGAAAAGCATTAAAAATTTAATTATTTGCAAGATGATTAAGAAGCAGTTTCCTATAATAATGTGATTTTCGCTTTGAATACAGTGAAGTTTAATTTTATGTAATCAGATGAACAGTGTGCCTGTTTAATAGCCAAGGAATTATCCATAAATTTACTATATACTTTACACACATAATATAGCAGCAATAGATATCATCTATAAATCATTTTTCAGGCGTTTGGAGAGATAGTGAAGAATGCAAACAGCCTGCTAGAAACTAAATACAGAGTAGCAGAATCTATTATTAACTATGGACAGGATAAAATGAAGGAAGTCAGACAGATTTTAGGTATATTTTTTCATTGAATTTTTATTTTGAATTGAAGGACGGGGCAGATCGGAAGATTAGCTTATGACCACCCATAGACAATTATAAAGCTTCACTGAAAAGACCAACCCATTCGGTCAGAGACCTTTACCTGCAGACAAAAAAACATTACCGCTTTATAGCATTAGGGGTAATTTCTCTTGGAAGTGTGGTGGTATCCTCCGAAAAATAGTAATAAACCTTCCTATGACCTATGAGTAGCTATATTGCAAAGAAGAACCATATCGGTTGAGCGGATAGCAAGATCTTTATGTAAAGACAAAAAGACAGACGAACATGGTGATATACATCATGTTACTTTCATGTAAAGCCGAACAAAATCAATACTAATATTCAGGCACAAATTTGACGTTTGGTGAGCTCCTAGATACGGTTCAAAGAGGATCACTTCTAAGGAAAATTAATATTGGACCTATCAGGCTTAAAGGAGACTTCTTAAGCAGGTATAGTCAATTCATCATAATTGCTTTTCTTCGTATTTTGGTTTATATCTTAGTTAATAATGTGCATAAATATATGGTCAAACGTCCTTGAAACAACAAACCTTTTAATTGCACAACCTTTGTATGGAAGTTTTAAATGTGCATGGTAATAGATTGTGCCTGTATTTCGGCCAAGGCACTCCTCCTAGCCACATGACATAGCAGCAGAAGTAAAAAATGTAACTGCTTTAGTTATCCTCTGTGTTTTGTCAAGATTCGAACCTATCACCTTCTCGTCAATTAGCGGATACACAATACTGTACAGTTGCGATTTATTTAAAAGTTATTGCACATAGATTTAACGTAAATGATCTAATATCGATCTTCTTAGGCTTCTTAGAAACAAAACGAACACTGATCTTAACGTTTAAGTTCAAGTTAAGAGTAAGTTAATTATCAAATGTTGATATTATTTTGACAGTGTTATTCTTCTTTTAGATATGAGACAGAGCGAATTATAAAGAACCTATTGGCAATGGGAGAGCCTAAATTGCCAGTTATTGGTATTCCTGTCAAAGAAATGTTTGGTAAGTTAAATTTAATTGTTGTATAGCTACGCTTCTATGTGCTTTATTGTTCCGTTGGTTTGGTTATATTAAATTATGCAGAATCTTTCTTTCATTTTGTGTATAATTGTGTTTTATGAATAAGCTAAAATCCCCGTACCGAAAAAATTGTCATATAGGTATTGGAATCTACACTAAAATTTTGTGTTGACTTTTTCGGACGTAAAGACCTTTCCCAGTTATATAGTAGCTATAAATAATGTAAATTCTGTCTGAAATAAATATATTGACAATACATACATATATTTATATATATTAAATAAAATATTATGAAAATATTAATATTTCCCTAGCGGCTAAATGGCTAGTTCTATACTTAATCTTCTTTCTTTTATGTTGTAGCTAACAATGAAGAAATCCCGTATGAGTTTAGCAGCAAGGACAGACGGAGCTACATTGATAACTGGTTGATGAAAAGACTGGCAGATACGGTCACTGAAACTTTCTATACTATCACGGTTAAGGTAATGCTAGTTAAAATTTGGTTGTGTTAGTGTAACAACAGACACTGTCATTATTATGCTGACAGGAAACTTTTGCCCTTTAATACGTCATATTAAAAGTTAAAGTAAAAGGACATCTTGCTTTAAAATTTCAATTAAGATTCTCTTTAAAAAGAAATGTTTTTACTTAGCATTGAAAATACTCTTTTTAATCATTAAGAATGGAGAAGCAGTATTGGAGACCAACTCTCCCACCCTCCAACTTGGAGACAGATGTGGACTTGGTTTCAGGTTCCAGGGAGCTAAGGGACGGACCAGGATTGGCAGAAACAGCCAGGTATGCTTAAGTTCAGGTTCCAGGGAGCTAAGGGCAGGACCAGGATTGGTAGAAACTGCCAGGTAGGATTGGATTCAGGTTTCAGGAAGGAAAGGGCAGGGCCAGGATTGGTAGAAACAGCCAGGTATCCTTGCTTTAGGTTTTAATAGAACTAGTATGGCAGGAATACATGGCAAGTCTTTATTCTAGTTCCAGGAGGTTAGCCAGTACCAAACTTGGTAGGACCAGTCAGTTAAGATAGATTATTCCATGTTTAACTAATATGGTTTAAAGAATCATCAGTAAAACGCATAAATCCTGAATAGTATTATAATTCCTATGAATATTTATCTTAAATTAAATAGCATGATCTCTTTATGTTTCATACTAGCAGCTACCCCCCTAGAGGACTCTGGAGCACTTTTAGGATGACACCCCCCCACTTTAAATTTTAGTTTTAAAAAGTAAAAGAAAAAAAAATTAAGGTTAAGATTTTTCGGGAATAGTCCCTTTCGTAACATCGCCCAATAAGGGGCGATTCGTCGTATTTGTAAAATGGCTTTTTATAGGTTATTTTAGGTTAGGTTAGGCTATATTTGGTTAGGTGATTGCCCCACAGAGTTAGGTAATTGGCCCCGCATGGTTAGAGCCCCCCGCAGGGGCTAGAAATAGGAGAAAAGCTACTGTTAAAAATACGAAGAATCGCCCCATAAGGTGCGATGTTACGAAAGGGACTATACCCGATTTTTCTTAGTGCGATTGCCTTGGGAAAGTATCCCCAAAAATTGTTATAAACCTTATAAAGACCTATAATAATGTTTAGCGAGATCTTTTGGTACAAACATGTGGACAGACTAATAGACAACTTTTATATAGAGATAATGGTTCTTAACTTTCTGACAGTTCTTGTTATTAGGTGAGTTTGACCGCTGGGCCAGCTTTCGGTTATGGTCGTCCACCTTCCCTGGATATTGTCACTTCTGCCTGGCTGGATACCAGTCTCAGCTATACTTCTAAGGTACAAACAATATCAGTTTTAACTAGTGGCGTACAAATGAATATTTTTTAGGGGAGGGTGAATCAATGAAGGCTGAGAAAAGGAGAAGACAGTCAAATCAAATTAGAATACTAAAGGGGTTCTTGACACCTTAGTTTCGCACATTTAGTTTTAAACTCAGCTATTATACCTTTATGCAGAAGAAAAATAGCAGTAAATACTCCTTTTTGCTATTATAAATATTAAAAAATCTGGGTATAGTCCCTTTCGTGGCAACGCACCTTAAGGTGTGATTCTTCATATTTTTCACAGTTGGTTTTCTCCTATTTCTAGCCCCTGCGGGGGGCTCTAACCCTGTGGGACCAATTGCCTAACCCTGTGGGGCAATCACCTAACCCAATATAACCTAACCTAAAATAACCTATAAAAAGCCATTTTAAAAATACAACGAATCGCCCCTTAAGGGGCGTTGCCACGAAAAGGACTAATCCCAAAAATCTTTCAAAGAAGTAGATTGTGATCATCTTCTAGACGATATTTCATTGACTTACCGTTTAACGGTCATAATCTAGTATAAATAAAAGTTTATTGATCAACTCATTTTCATATACTTTTCTTCCCATATGTGTCAATTATTACCATTTTTACTCTATTGTACATTGTAGGTGGCTGTAACCGCGTCTAAGGGCGTATTTGGCAACTGTATAACAAAGTTTGCGAAGCTGGTCAACATGTACGTGGCGGCCAGAGCCAAGAGCTACTTCTCACTCAAGTTCTCTATCATAAAGCTAAAGTAAGAAATAATGGCGGTTTCCTTCAAAGTATTTTTTGATGCATTGACCCTGCAGGGTATACTTTATACCTAATATAACCTTTTCTAACCAGACCAAAAGTAAAAAAACTAAACCCCTCCCCCTGATTTTCAACTTCTTTTAATCTGGGGATTCTATTCTTTAAGGGAAACCATCGAGACCCTTTTCATATTTTAATCAATAAGTGGATCCTTTGATTTGTTGCCTTACAAGATCAAATCCAGAATGTTTTTCTTAGAAAAATAATAGTTTTACATTTTATTTAGGGTTGAGACTCGAAGATCGACAGACCCTTCAATGTACGGTTTACTAGTGCCACATATTGTCATCAAATTCAGAATACATCTAGGTAGTGTATATTTTATTAGTGCCACATATAATCATCAAATTTAGAACACATCTAAGTATCTATAGTTTACTAGTGCCACATATTGTCATCAAATTTAGAATACATCTAGGTAATGTATAGTTTACTAGTGCCACATATTATCATCAAAGAAGCTGTATCAACTTTTTTTTTTATAGCTAGCCGGTTCTTTTAGTAAGTAGTAGATGTAAAATTTTTCATAGAATTCAGATATGCAATCGTTTTTTTTGTAGACCTCTTATTTTTTATGTAATTTAAGTTTAAAAAAAAAATTAAATCGATTTTAAGGTACTAAAATGCAACAAAAAAAAAGAAAGAAAATGGCCATTATGAACAAAAATAGTAAGATCTTTAATTTGACACCTTACTTTTTCAATTATGTCAGGTAATTATTGAAAAAATCGATTTTTTTAAACCCACGAGAATAAAAACTTTGAACTTAATTTTTTCATTTCACAGGTTAAAAAATATGGGTTAATATATACCTTTAGAATCAGAAAAATATTACGAATCCATTGTAAGCAAAATTGAAATAAAAAGTTTACAATATAGTATATAAACTACAATAAAAGGAATTATATGAAAATATCATATTATATTATACAGGCAACGTCTTAATTCTTGAATTGAGTATAAAAATGGGAAGGGGGTAAAGAGGGGGTAAAGATGGGGTAAAAAAGGAAAGACGATAGTGTTGCCTGAACAAAAAATATATTTGGCCATTTGTTTATTTTTTATTTTTTTACTTTTTTTCAATTTTGCTTACAATGGATTCTTAATATTTTTCTGATTCTAAAGGTATATATTAACCCATATTTTTTTACCTATGAAATGATAAAATTAAGTTCAAAGTTTTTATTCTCGTGGGTTTAAAAAAATCAATTTTTTCAATAATTACCTGACAAAATTCAAGAAGTAAGGTGTCAAATTAAAGATCTTACTATTTTTGTACATAATGGACATTTTCTTCCTTTTTTTTGTTGCGTTTTAGTACCTTAAAATCGACTTAATCTTTTTTTTTTTAAAGCTTAAATTACTTAAAAAATAAGAGGTCTACAAAAAAACCGATTGCATATCTGAATTCTATGAAAAAGTTTACATCTACTACTTACTACAAGAACCGGCTAGCTATATAAAAAAAGTTGATACACCTTCTTTAGAATACATGTAGGTAATGTATAGTTTTATAGTGCCACATATTATCATCAAATTTAGAATATCAAATATGTCCAGGTAATGTGTATATAGATTACTCGCCCCTTCATAAAAATCTTCTCTAAAACTTACAATTAGTCCAAGTATTAGAAAAATTTCAACAGACAAACAAAAAGCACTCTATTTTAATGTCTTAAGATTTTAAAAATTTATATTATAGTTTTCTTAGAAAATGAAAATATTAAAAATTTATGAGATAATTTTGTAAATTATGTTTTTATTTTGTGATGCTGTGAGTATTGGTGCAAAAAATATGACGTAACAAAAAAAATTAGCGAATGAGAGGCCGTTATTGACCAATGGCGGCAATGGTAGTGGACTCTCATTGGCTAATTTTTTTTCTTACGTCATATTTTTTGCACCAATACTCACAGCATCAAATTATGTTTTTATTTTGTTATTTAGCTGGAGAAATTTACAAAGTTACTGTGGACCATCTCAAAATATCAAATTGTAACCTAAAGGTAATTTGTATTCTGTGTTATAGATTGAAATGAGGACAATTGGCTGTTTCCATCAAAGGGCCTAGTCGAGCCCAGAAACCACTTCAACTTCTCCCCCCCCCCATTTTTAAAATCAATTAAAAATAAAATGCGGGATGTGGATATTTTTCGTGTTTTTACTTTTGGTGAAGTAAGGTTTTATTTGGTTCAAAGGGCAGCCCTGCAGGTTTAGGGCACTGCAGGTATGGTTAGGGCCCCCGCAGAGATTAGGCATTAAGCAAAAAAGAAAACCTCCATTATTTTTAAAAAGATTCAAAATAAGAGGGGGATGGGGGGGGGGAGAATGATTCTACTTAAAGTGAGCATGTGGATGTTTTTTTATATTTAAAATCGATTGTTTTGTAGAAATGCTTATATAATATTTTATATAATGTAATAAACACATAATAATACTTTTTTCTCTCCTTTATCTACACAATATGTAAAAAATGATATTTCTGTTTATAAAAGTTGGAGGTCTGAATTAATATTTGTGTAATATGGAAATGGATGAATTTTTGCTAACATTTTTTTTATATTTTACTGGTTATTAGTAACACCCAATTCATGTTCTTTAAAACTTAGCGTTCCTAACTTGTATCCAAGTAATGTCAGTTTTCTTTAAGAATCTCATTTTTTTGTAGTAACGCCTCTATTAAAGCCGATCTTTTGAATATTATCGTCCATAATTTTTTGAGTAGTTGATAATGTTTTTTTTTAACTTTTGTTCTGTACATTCCTGGGCTACAATGCCTGTCACACATTTCAATGTATTAACCTTTCAAGTGATATAGAATACGTGGATACCTGATAAAATGTTTCTCCCAGCAGTCTACTATAACGAAACTCCCATCCCCCGCTCTCTTATGACTTTTTCCCCATCGCCTCCCCTGACCATGGAGGAACGTATTGACCAATATCTGAGGACTATATTAACAAAGAAAAAATTTCCATGTCAAAATATCCACGTATGATATAGCCATTTATAATAATCCATCCCATACTGTACCAGTTTGTGTATGAATTATAAATGTTTGTAATGTTTAGATAATGGGTATAACATTATTCTCCTACTGTGGTCTGATTGAACGCCTGCTGCACAACGAGGCCAGACAGGCGGCTAAAAGGTATGTAGATTATCTCAGGGATAGGTAGATAAAAGGTATGTAGATAATTTCAGGTTTAGGGCACCACAACTTTTGTGCTACTAATTTCTATACAAATTTTGTTTGGTGGGTGGCAAAGTTTAGTAGTTTTTCCGCAGATGCAATATTAAATTTATGGCTTTTCATCCCCTGTTAAAGATAGAGAAAGTTGAATTTATCCCCCCAACTGCAATTTTTGGCCGCACCCTTCCTGTTCCATTCACCCATGACCTGGTCCACCCCACAGTAGCAGCCACGAACACCCTATCCTCCTATCTCAAGACCATCAGCATCAAGCGGGTCACCTCTCTACCTGTCATCAACAGGAAGGAATCAGAATCTTTCTACAGCTGGGTTACAGCCTTAAAAAAACCAACCCTGTATCACACCCCCTCATTCTGCTCAACTATGATCCCAACACCAGGCAGCACATCATCACCCAGTAATCAAACACGCACCATGACAACAGGTACCTCAACCAGTACCGTCAATATAGATGACTCATCACATTCAACATCTCAAGCGTCACATATACACCACCCGTCAACTTTCCCCGATCCTTCGCTGCTTTCGGACGATGAAACCTCCGATATGGAGCTAAGCAAAGAAGACCTAGCTGCAGCATTGGCATCACTCGACATGTCTTTTGACTAAAAATTAAAACTGTAATTTTAAAACTGTAATTTTAAAAGTTATTCAAAGGGGACTATCCACGAACTCCTCTTTTAAACTCCAAAAAAAATCATAATTTCACTGTATGAAACCTTGTAAATTTTTATATTATTATTTAATTTTTCTTTGTTGTTAATTATCAATAAAATACATAATAATAATAATAGCAAAAAAAAAAATATTACTCTCCTTGAAATAGCCTTTCGAAATAGAGACGTAAAACTTTAGATTTGTCTCACTTTACCCTCAAACGTTAGGGGAGGGAGGAGGGGCGTTGAACACTCCTGTCCTGTTTACATCTATTTTTTTTGTCTATGAAAGATAGAATTGATTATGGTAATTATACATAACTAAGAGTTGTAATCTAAAAAAAATATCTCCATCCTGGCGGGCAAAAGATGCCAGCAAACTTTGGGTGGTCAACCTGGTAAAGATAAACAATATTTTTGGCTTAAACAAATGTGAAGGGTTTAAATACATTCTATCAACGTAGTCTTACATTGTAGATAGGGCATTCCGCGTAGTTTTTAAAACATTGAAATGTACTTTGGGCAAAGTAGACAGATCCATAGTGATCTATTCAAGGTTACCCGGGCAGAACTGATTAGGATTTATGTTGTTTATTGTTATAGTGGTTTTTTTGTATTTGTATTTGTATCTTTAATTTTTTGATTTTATGTCTTAATTTTAATGCCCAAATAAATATGTTTATGTTTATGTTAATTGAATAGTACCAAAAATCGGACAACCCTAGCATCATGGAGAACCAGACAACTGTTATACAGTAGCTTCCACTCTAAAAAATATTTACAAATTACTTTTTGATTTCTATTACACTTTTATGAAAGCTTGTCAGTTTAATTAAAGCAATTTCTTTCAGCAACTAATTCTGTAAAATTGTTGACAACAAATTAATTTAGCCTTTACAAAACATTGCATTGTATCAAAATTAATCAATTTTAATGCACAATAACATAAAAACACTAAAAAGCAAGAACATTTATGAACAAAAAAAAGCGAAAAAAAAGTTATTTTGGACGAAAAATTTTTTTTTCAAGTTTTGTAATAAATCGCAAATTTTTCTTTATTTGGAATAAAAGACTTTAATTCTTAAAAGCGTAGCTTTTCTATAATTAGGGTTGGTCCTTCCGATACAGTTAGCTCTTTTCATTAATTTAAACAGGTTAGAATTGTTCTATCGATTTCAAACTTTGCATGCTGATTCCTATAACAGTTAGGTACGACTTAGAAAGCGCAGCAACTCTACAATCGTTACCAGAAAGTCCGTACGTCCTTTTAAAACAACCTGATTATTTTACTTTTTAACAACAAATTTTTGAATGTTAAAAATATCCTATTCATCTGATTTTTGAATGCTGATTCCTATTACAACAGGGTATAGTTATATACGCGAAGCATCTCTATAATCAAGTCCTAAAAACGTCAATATGTCCTTAAACAGAAACATGTATTTAATCAGTTTTAAACAAATTTACTTACAATTTTGTATAGACATATGCAATAATATTCAGTTTATTCAGTTCTGTCGACACTCAACAAGCGTTTATCTTCGTTTTTCCATCCATTTTAGAGCTTTGCTTTTATGGATGTTGTCATCCTTGTTTTTAATGGCAATAACCCAAAAGTTATTGTTATTTTGTCTTGGTTAGGTTATAACCAATGTACTTGGGGTGGATTATCCTCCCTGTTGGTATTCTATGGTCATAGCAATCTTAATATCGACTTACTACATACAACATACCTCTGTTGATATTATGTCGACACAATTTTGATAACAGGGCAATAGATTATAGAATATCAACTATACATAAACATGTAAAGTGCCCGTAGACAGCTATTACATAAGTGTAAACTAGAATTAATAATGAAATTGTTTTATTTTATTCGTGAAAAATAAATGTGGAACCTTGTATTTGAAACCGTGCCATCCCTACCCCCCTACCCCTGTTATAATACAAACCTGGATATTTCTGGTCAGAAATAACCCTTTTTTTTATACAGGATGGAACACTTAACTAATTATCTTTTCCAAGACAACCAAATAAAGCTGAGAATCACAAATACTTAATGATTAATATTACTTTTTTAATTTTAGAAGCTTACCCTTTTCATCGCCTAGAGTATTAAGACAGGTTGAGCGAGCCATCATAAAAAGGTAACCTTAAAAAACATAATAATATTTTTCTGTAAAAAAAAACAGGAAAAAGGTTTTTTTTAGAGTAGCCACGAATCATGTTAGTTTATGCTGAAATAGAACCGGTTCTAAGCCATACTGAAAGATACTTTTAGAATAAAAGCTGACCGTGGCCTTCTGCCTCTTAGGTGCCAATATTTCTTTATTTTACAATCCGTGGAACACTGCATATAATTCGATGCGGGATATAACTATTCTTTCCATCAAGTTGGCTTAATGTATAACTTAATATTATTTATGGCGCCAATTGAAGGGTAGATTTGCTGTTAAAGATGATAAAATTTTATATGCATGTTTTTTTGTTCCAGATTTGGAGATGAAATATCAATTCCTCTGTTTGTGTTAGAGGATAAACCTTTAGAAAAATTCTTTAAAACAACACATAATATTATACAGGTAACAAATGTACAGATTTGTATTTCAATATAGAAAAGGTAGAATGTCTGTCTGTCCCTCTGTCTCAAAATATCAATCTTACGAATGACTGTTCTGTTCGACTCTCTAATAAATATGCAGTAGGAGAAAGTCACTCAATAATTAGCCATTTGACGTCATAAAAATCAGGAAGATGAGAGGAGAAGTGGGAAAAAAAATATATGGATGATCCCTCATTTCATGACGTCACGTGGCTTATTTTTGATTGACTTTCTCCCCCTACATAAACTTGTTTAATTCGATTAATTAATAGGCGGTTTACTTTCGGTTAAAGTGAAATTGTCAAACAAGTAAAATGAGTAGATAAAGAAAATCAACTTTAAAAAATCACGAAACCTTGAAAGTTTTTTGGTAGCATGACCGACAGACTGACGGACCAAGTAAATTATACCCTGATGGCTTATTGGCTTTAAAACAACACCTGTCTTGAATAGCAGCCTAGAAAATTGTCCATAGTGTCTCTTATTGACTGAGTTACTGACAGACGAACTGACAAACAAAGTGAATTATAGAGAAGCTTCGTTACAGAAAGCATTAAATATGACTTTGGTTTTCATGTATGTTTGTTTTATTTTAGTTGGCGGAAAGTTTGGTGAGAAATGTGACAACCTTTCAAGGACAGATGACTGATATCATGAATATTTATTATAAATAAATATCATTCATTTACTTCATTTATTCATTTAAAATGTAATTTATTTATTAGTTGCTAGAAAATGGAAAGAGTAATTTTTTTGTGATGAATATAAAAACCTACACAGAAGTTTAAAATTTAAAAAAATTTTCTTAAAATTTTTAAAATTTTATATAATACCGAAAAGTACTTTTTTCTTTTGATTGATTATTACAAATCTATTTTTCTAAGTGCCCATTTTCTATAAAAATCATAAAATAAGCCATAGACTCTAAAGGGCGGGTTAAAATACGAAACTTTGAAACCTCCTTATTTTAAACCCATGAAGATTAAAAAAAACATATTAGATTACCTTCCCCCCCACCCAAAAAAAATGAAAAGCTTGGACTTCCCTGATATGAGCGTTGCAATATATTTAGATTATCTTTCTTCATAAAAAGATATTTGTTTTTGTTTATTATTATCAATTGTTTATTTCATCTAATCAAAAAAGACATTCCATTGCATTTTTGTAATTTTTGGGATAAATACCATTACAGATATTTATATAAAAAGGGCTCGGCAGCTGCCAAGCAACTGTGTAATTATCTTAAGCAATAAACTAGAATTAATAGAGGCTTCATTATTGTTGTTTTAAAGCGGCCAATCCCCTATTTTTTTTAAAATCTTAAAATAATGATTATTCTTTGACTCCGTATCAAGAATTTAAGAAATATTTAGTACATTCACCTTTTTTTTTAATATTAATGCCTTCCCATTTCATCTAAAATTAGCTGAACATTGCTTATAACATTTTGATATAACCTATGTAAAAAAAGTTCATACCTTAAAATTAATTGAGGGAGAGAAGGGATGGTTGTTCCACTATCAATAACAAAGATTTTCTTGATATTCTTTTATTAGATTATAATCATACTGGTAAGATATCAATATAGATGATTTTTTTACATAAAAATAAGTTAGATTAATATTATATATTTTTATGTTATGTTTTTTCTTGAACTTTTGAGTCCTATAATTAAAATTAATGAAAAAAATAAGCCAATTATTCATATTTCATACAGTCATTATAAAAAAAAAACTTTTCTTCATTGCTGTAAATATTGTTCTCTAATACAAATATGTTATTATGTAATTGTTAAGTAATCATATTTTAAAATGTAAATATTTTTTTTATATAATTGTTGAAGTTTAAATGTTTATGTAGTGCCATAGAGAAGAGTTAAATATAAAATGGTACGAATAAATTTTGTTTTTGTTTTAGATTAAAGAACGTATTTGCATATTTTTTATGTGTCCATCCATTTCTAATTGGTAATATCATTACATCTCATTATTAAGTCAGTATTTGTACCAAATTTCGCATATTTCGCCAATTGGGCAAAGTTTTTACATCAGTTTTAAACCCCACTAAAATAAAAAAAAAACATGGTATGGGGGGGGGGGGGATCCAGAAGAACAAAAAAGGATAATACCTTAATTTCAATAGAAGTAACTTGTTATTGAATAGGATGTATAAACCACTCTTTATTTGGCATATTGGTTTTACATTCCCCTTACGCGCCTATAAATACTTAATACATGGTGTTTTTTTTTAAATATTACAAGAACGTTTCTTACCCTTCACAAAATTATCCTTCTTTTATTCAAACTGTTTAAAAGTGAAGCTTTTCTATTATCATGGTCGGTCCGTCTGAACGTCCTTCCGTAAATAACGTATAGCTTTTTTCGTTGATTTAAGCAAGTTACAATTGTAATATCGATTTCAAACTTAATTATTATTATTATTATGATTTCTGCAGTAGTTAGGTACGATTTAGAAAGCGTAGCAACTCTATAAGCGTTACCAGAATGTCTGTTCGTCCATTTTAAACATATTTATTTTTAACTTTTTAACAACTATTTTTTATGTGATATGATCATCCGATTGATCTGATTTTTGGAGTACTGATTCTTTTTACAATAAAGTACAAGATTACACGCGAAGCATATCTATAATCAAGTTCTAAAAATGTCAGTTTGTCCATAAACCAAATTCTAGAAGTTTTGCAACAAATATACGTATAATTTTGTCAAAACTTTTATATTTTTATTTTGTAAATTCAGTTCTGACACTCTATAAGAGATAATGTTCGTCTGACTTACCGTTTCAGAGCTTCGCTTTTATGGATGTTGTCATCCTTGTTTAATATATAAAACTGCATGATCCAATAAAGACAATGAGATATTACTGATTGATTTCTGTTAAGAGTAAGTGGGTTTATATAAAGCAACACTTTTGATCCATTAAAAATAAAACACCCTGTGTTTAATCCTTGTGTTGTTTACTAGTGTAAGCTTTTAAAGTTGAAAATAGAGTTGTAAACAGATGAAATTTCATTCTTTTTCTCAACAATTTACCTCAATATAAAGCTGATTCTATGTTTTTGTGAGAATTACAAACAAACATAAGTTTTAATATTTTACTTTCTAGATATTGCACTTAGCAGAAAAAGGTATTTTTTAAACGAAGCACCAGCTATAAGCATGTAACAGAATCCTATTTTTACTCAACTTATCAGCAAGTTTACATATATTTTTTGATTAAAACTATGAATTAATATTTGCTTAAAAGTTTTTTTTAAACTCTACAATTGTTTATGTTCTGTTTATTGTTCTGTCGTTTTATTTCAGAGCTATGCTTTTATGGATGTTGTCGACCCTTGTTAATGTTAAACAAAAAGTAATGTGAGTGTGGATTCCCCACCCCTTTTTTAGACTAGGCCATTAGTATAGAAAGAATTGAGTTACATATAGCCGAGGATAAAACAGAAAGGTCTGGCTCTTATTGTTTGATTAAAAAATAATCATCTGAATATCTTGTGTTACCATTCATTTGGTCGTGGCTTTAATTCAGCATAAATTTATCTTTATACGAAGGATAGGTCAAAATTATAAAGTATGCTATGTATAAATCTATGTTTTATGTATAAGCTGTTGCATTTAATTCGGTGTAACAAGGATGATAACATCTATATAAGCGAAGCTCTGTAATCAATCGGCATAACAAACGAATATTAACACTTGCAGACTTAGACATATCATAAGCGAGGCATTTCAGTAATCAAGTCCCTAATATGTAATATGTCCTGTAACCAATATTACAAGTGTTAATGTTCGTCATATTTGAATTTGTTTAGATTTATTTAATAGTTGATAAATTTTACAATGACCATTAACGTATCTTCTAGTTAAGTTATCAATTACTAGCGGCTTCGCCCCTAGCCTCTAGGGGCTTTGCCCCAAGAGGTGATAAAAAAAATTAAGGCAAAATTCGTAAAGGACAAAAAAAATTGGGGGTGGATTTTTTGGTTTTTGGGGGGGTTGGGGGTGTCCCACCCCCCAATAAAATATCTTAAAACCACCACAGGACCAATAGTTAGATACCCTGAAGAGTAGAATCCGATCGGTTCAGTGGTTACCGAGATCTTAAGGGACAGACAGACAGACGGACAGACAGACATCGTTCTACTTTGTATTATAGATAATGAAATAATCATCAAATTAATAATTTTGCAAATTTATTATTCTTATAATACAAAATAAGGAAATATAATTATTATGTAACAGTTTATAATATAAATTTTATCCAATTAATTGTTCAACTCTGACAACATCTTCCACAATATTTCCAACAACTCCCTCAACAAGGCCACCTAAAAGTCCTCCACCACCTAACAGACCGCCCCCAAGGCCGCCTCCTAGACCACCACCGGCTCCAAATCCACCGCCAGCTCCACCGCCAAATCCACCGCCAGCTCCACCGCCAAATCCGCCTCCTGCTCCTCCACCGAATCCGCCTCCTGCTCCTCCGCCGAATCCACCTCCAGCTCCGCCTCCAATTCCGCCTCCAGCGCCACCGCCAAAGCCGCCTCCAGCACCGCCACCAAATCCACCACCAGCTCCTCCACCAAATTCACCGCCAGCTCCACTTCCAATTCCTCCTCCAGCTCCACCGCCAAAGCCGCCTCCTGCACCGCCTCCAATACCACCACCAGCTCCTCCACCGAAACCTCCACCAGCTCCACCACCAAAACCGCCTCCTGCACCGCCACCAAAACCGCCTCCTGCACCGCCACCGAAGCCGCCTCCAGCACCGCCACCAAAGCCGCCTCCTGCACCGCCACCAAAACCGCCTCCTGCACCACCTCCTGCACCGCCACCGAAGCCGCCTCCTGCACCGCCACCGAAGCCGCCTCCAGCACCGCCACCAAATCCGCCTCCTGCACCGCCACCGAAGCCGCCTTCTGCATCGCCACCTATTCCTCCTCCCGCACCACCGCCAAAACCGCCTCCAGCGCCGCCACCTATACCAAGTGGAGCGGGAAGGACGCTTGATACCATCAGGCACAAAGATATACACGTTATAGATCTCATCCTAAAATAATTAAGTTAAATAATATAAATAAATAATATAGCTTTTCCTTAACATATTGGATTTAAAATCTGTGAAATGGAGACTCTATCATTGTCATTGCTAAGTAAACTCTTGGTTCGAATCCTGGCTGCAAATCCCTGTGACAGAGACTTTGGAAAAAGAGAAAAAATATATGAGCCCAAGATAAAATACAAAAAAAGAAATATATTGCTTGAAAAATATACAAAATTAAATGGGATATAAAAGCAGTTTAGCTACATTTGATAGTTAAAATTAAGTTTTAAAGGCATTCTTATAGAAGTAAAAAGATAATCCTATAGATAGATATAGCTATAGGGGTAGAAATAAGGCAATTTTTTATATACAACAAAATTTTAACAAATAAAACATACCTAAATTTAAATTTGTTGGAGAGTCTGGTAATCCAATTAAAGGACCAAGAAAGACTGATTCGAAAAACAAGAAAAGTATCTTTTTATACATGTTTTACAAATGAAGCGTATAGGATTAATATTACCTCTAAACTTTATAGGAAGGCGGAGATTTTAATAAGAGGCTTAAAGTTATTTAATACTTGTCATAATTTTAGCATCTAAATGGGCGGAGTTAAAAGTATTAAAGTCTCGGAGATTTAATCCTACTTTAACCCCCCACCCCCCCCCCCCCCCCCAACCCCATATCCCCCATTTTTATCCATATAACACAACTTTATGTACTATGACTTATTTAAAGATTAGAATCGGTAGATTAGGTTCTCACTGCTCAGCCATACTGAAAAATCATGTATTTTGTAAGCACGAAATACAGACAATTTTTCCACGAATATTAAAATAAGAATAATAAATTTAATATCAATTTTATTAGCCCGGTTCAATAAAACTCGTTTTAATCTAATAATTTTATTTTAATATCCGCGGAAAGCTGTCTATAATACATGCGATAAAAAATGGCTTCGCCCCTTGCCTCTAAGAGTTGGATGTAAAATAACTGTATTTTCCCGTATGACTTATAAAACTATTACTATCTTCTGAAATAAAACCGGTTTTGAGTCATAGTGTAAAATAATGTATCATTTCATTATTTTTCATTTTATTTTTCACGGAAAGATTTCGATAATATTTGATGCGATACATAACATATAAATAACTAGCAGCTTCGCCCTTAGCCTCTAAGGGCTTTGCCCCAAGAGGTAATTAAAGCTAGCAAATGTCTCCATATAAATTGCCTAAGATATAAGTAATAAGAGATATAAGTTTTCCGGAATTTTAATGTAGGGAGTAGATTTGAAATCTGCATCAAATTTTAAGGATTTTTTATAAAATTCGTTTTTTGTAAAATTCTTTATCTAAAAGCGAAAATACATTTTAAGTTAATTAATTTTGACCAATAGGATAAAATACAAAAAACGAATTTTATAAAAAATCCTTAAAATTTGATGCAGATTTTAAATCTACTCCCTACATTACAATTCCGGAAAACTTATATCTCTTAATGAGTAATAGTATGGGAATCATTACATCTTCTAGAATCTATCTGAAAAAATGAAGGGGGGGATTTTTTGTTTTTGGGGGGTTTGGGGTGTCCCACCCCTTCAAAAAATAGCCTAAAACCACCACATGACCAGTAGGAATATTCCCCGAAGAGTAGAATCCAATTGATTCAGTGCAGTGGTTACCGAGATCTTAAGCTTCAGACGGGCAGACATCATTCTACTTTGTATTATAGATATAGTATTAAAACAATTATTATAAAGAATAAAAATAAAAAGCTTATGGCGATTAACTTGCGTATTTATTACCATAAATGAGAATAGCTATATTCAAGGTGCTATGTTAACAAGGATGACAACAACCATAAAAGCGAAGCTTTAAAACATCAGGACAAACGAACATTAAAACTGCTTAAATAGAGGATACTGTTTAAGTACATACTTACATTTATAGGACTTGATTCTTCTTTATAGAGATGCTTCGCTTATAAAATTGTTCCTTGTTGTAATAGGAATCAGTATCATCAGATTAATAGGATAATCAAATCACATAAAAAAATCGTTAGTAAGGTTATAAAGCAACATGTTTTAAATGAATGCTTTCTAAATTGTACCTAATTGTTATAAGAATCAGCATACAAAGTTTAAGATGGCAGGACAATTCCAACATGCCTAAGTTAACGAAATTAGCTAACCGTGACAGACGGACGGACGGACCGACCCTAATTGTAAAAAAGCTTCACTGATAAAAAGACCTGATGAGTTATTTTCTGGAATAAAGGGATAATTAGTTTGAAGTAGAACATTGCAGAGAAACAAAAATGACAAAATACATAAAACATTGAAGTCTAAATATTTAAAAAGTAAACCTGTTAAATTTGGACATACCTACTTTCTGGTAATGCTTATAGAATTGCTACGGTTTTCAATTTTGCCTAATCATAGCAGATATAATCTGGCAAAGTTTGACATTTATAGAGCAATTCTAACAGGCCTGTATGAATGAATAGAGTTGTCAGTTATAGACCTAGCATAATTAAAACAAAGCTTACTTTTTAGAAAATTGTTTTATTACAAAAAAATACTCTGCTGCTTTGTCAGACGCTAGATAGTTTTAGTAGGAAAAAGTAATAGAAATTGTTGTCTTTTAGGCAAAAAAGTTTATGCAATTCAAAGGTTTAAATTAATGAAATAGAAATTTTAGTAAAGTGTATTCTGTATGTTTGTATGTCTGTGTGTATGTTTGTACCGAAGGATCTCGCTAACCGCTTAACCGATGGAGTTCTGCTTAACAGGGTAGCTACTCATAGCTCCCGGAAAAGTTTATAACTATTTTAGTGGAGGGTACCACCAACCCCAAAGAGAAATCGCCTCTAGAAAAATAACCCCTTACCACCCCAAAAATTTTTGTTTACTTCTTTTTAAATCTAAATTTTAAAAAATGGGTTTTTTGATTTAACTCCCCCTCCTCAAGGGCCCATAGAGGCCTCTAGGGGCGCAACCGCTAGTGAAAGATACAAGAGTAACACATTTTGCATTCTTATTCCAATATTATTGTATTGAATCAGGGAAGGAGAGGACATTGGGCTGTTTATTACATGGGTCCCCAAAGTTTTTCAATAACGTTTCCGTATTCGTTGGCTTGGTAACTTTGAGAACTTTTCATTAATTTGAAAGTCTAAACGTTTCAACCACTAATTGTAATCTATAGAACGGTTAATTTTGTGTATCATAATTGTGGCTGTAAATCCATTTATCGGCAATTGTCTTATCCCTTAGATCCCTGGTATAAAATACTACTTAAAGCCATAACATACAGAAGATAATATAATCCAGACATCTTTGCATTTCCAGATCTTATTGATTAAACAAGGATGACAACATCCATAAGTAGCAAAGCACAAAAAATCGTCGATGGGAATACGTACAGGTAGATTTAAAAGGTTTTTACTAAAATCAAGAATAGATTTATTGGATAAAATAAACATGAAACCTTGTTTTATTTTGCATGATGACGATGGTCAAAGTAATAGTTATTTCTCGTATCGTATTATAAACGGCTTTCCGCAGATATAAACTGGTTTTAATCTTATGATTGTACATTTCTATATTCGTAGAAAACTGGATATATTACGATGCTAGACATAGTTTTTTCGTATGGATGAGAACCGGTTCCTATCCACTGGATTCGAATGAATACGAGAAATTATATTAAAGATGCTCATAACAATGGGAAAAAATATTTTGATACTGATATCCTATAAATTTTGAAAATTGCATCAAAATAAACAAAGATATGGGGAAATATGTAAAACATATAAAAATAGCCAAAAACCTGATAAAAGGCAGTCTGGCCGTCATGGTTGTTTTATTAAAACGACAAAAAATTTTATTTTTAAATCCTTAACTTAAAAGATTTAGAAAATCGGACCATATACACGGAAGATATGGAAAAAAGTGTTAAATATATAAAAATAGCCTAAAACCTGCCAAAAAGGCAGTCTGGCCATCATGGGTATTTTGTTTAAAAGACGGGAAATTTTATTTTGATATCTATAACTGAAAAATTTTGAAAATCGGACTATAAACACTGAAGATATGGAGAAAAATGTTAAATATATAAAAAACAGCCTAAAACCTGCTAAAAAGGCAGTCTGGCCGTCATGATTGTTTTCTTTAAAAGACGGGAAATTTAATTTTGATATCTATAACTGAAAAAATTTTAAAAATCGGACCATAAACACTGAAGATATGAAGAAAAATGTGAAAAATATAAAAATAGCCTAAAACCTGCTAAAAAGGCAGTCTGGCCTTCATGGTTGTTCCTTGAAACGACGGGAAATTTAATTTTGATATCTGTAACTGAAAAAATTTTGAAAATCGGACCATAAACACTGAAAATATGGACAAAAATGTGAAAAATATAAAAATAGCCTAAAACCTGCTAAAAATCGGTCCGAACGCCAATGATGTTATATAGTCAATTGTGCTCCTTAATGATGGGAATGTTGGCAAAAAAAATCAGCATTCTATCTTTTATAGGAGCTGAGTAAATCCCATTTCCCCCATAGCGTTACGGACGGACTGACTGACGGACTGACTGACGGACGGACGGACGGACGGACGGACAAAGTGAATTATAGAGTAGCTTCGCTACTAAAATGAAAAAAATGTATTAGACTTTTTGGCAGCAAAGATACTCTGTAATTCCAAATGTCTGTCTGTTTATGCTTTTGAAACGGCTGTTATATTTACATGATGAATAGCTGATATCTTTATGAATTAGTACACAGTATATACAATTTACTTGGTACGTCAGTCTGTCGGACATATGATTTTAATATAAATGCTACTGAACTGATTGGGTTATTTTTAAAAATTTAAATATTTGGATTGTTCTGAGCTATCTTTCTTGCTCCTCTGCCACTTTATATACATAGCCCCTAGATGCTAGGGGCGTAGTCGCTAGTTATAAATAAATTGAAAATGTAAAAGTAAATATCAAATGTTTTGTTTATGTCTAAAATGCACAAATATGTTGCACATAATTCAAGGAGTGAGGGTTCAATGGACTGAAAATTATATTAGTTCCTAAATTTATATATACATATATTTATATAGAACACATGTTTTCTAAATCATTAAATGAAAAACATTTGGACCTTTATAAAAATACTAGCGGTTACGCCACTAGAGGCCTCTAGTTGCACTTTAAATCTTTGTTTTTTTTTAAATTCAAATGTGTAATTATTTTCTATTTATGTTTATTTAAGTCTCTAATTAAAACTTTTTCTCGTTTTTTTTGTGATTCCTCTTGGGAGGGTGGTGGTACCCTCCACCAAAATAGTTATAAACCTTCGGAACCTAAGCGAAGCTACCCTGTCAAGGAGAACCCGATCAGTTCATACATACACACAGACAAACAGACATCCTGTTACTTGATTTTCTTAACTTACTTGTGGGTGAACATTGGGTGAACATAAATTTTTCGACCATTGCCTTATCCATTAAGATCCCTGACTTAAAGAGAACAATGAAGTGCAAATGTGTGATTTTAACTATCATTTGAAAGACATTCAGACGGCTGGGAAGCATGAATTATTTGCTTTTAGCTTTATATATATCTCTTTAACTTCCTTTATTCATAAGATATCTCAAACTACTCTATAATTCGTCTGATTTTCTAAGATAGAGTGCTGAAACTTCTTGTCAATATATCCTGCAATATGGAACATAATTAAGTATAAAACATTTATCGCGGTCGGTCTGATTCTAGGCCGGTTTCTAGCTACTTTTATATTTCCTTGTTCTTTGCTACTTTAGGATGTTGTCATCATGTTTTAATGTTTAAAATTCTCTCCTTAAAATAGATTAATTCTTTTAACTTGATTTAGATTAAACACATCCATCAATCCTTCTTATTCATAAGATAAATCCTTTTAATGACTTTGAGTCAATTATAAATCATTATCAAACAGGAAACGTGAACAAATTTGTTAGACCCCTAGTTTATTAGAAGGTGAGATGATATTGGGGTTTTTCAACCCCCCCCCCCCCCCTTCCCCCCACTCTCCCGACCGAATAAGGTCCGGAAAGGGGCCCGACTGTTTAGGGTTAAAAAAGTTTTATTTAATAAGAAAAAAAATACAGGAAAGCTAAAAATAAAGCAATGATCTGTAATAACACACTAATTAAACGCAAAGAAAATATTGTAATTCTATAATATTGTACTTTTTCTGTAGTGTAGCAACTTTATGAAATGGTAAATTAAAAAGAAA
Source organism: Acartia tonsa (assembly GCF_053477335.1). Taxonomy (NCBI): domain Eukaryota; kingdom Metazoa; phylum Arthropoda; class Copepoda; order Calanoida; family Acartiidae; genus Acartia; species Acartia tonsa. The sequence goes on from NC_137265.1 coordinate 17,048,926, forward strand.
ACAATTTCGGCAATTAATAAATCAATGGTGGCTTTATTACCTTTTTTGCTAATCTAGATACCTTTTTAAAAATAAGTTTTCTTAGTGTAGTATAGAAAAAGATTAAATTGCAGAATAGCTGTGTTCTAATAATACTAAATAAAATTATAAAATTTATAATCTGTAAGACGTGAATATTTCCATTGTGTAAAAATCGCATAAAAATATCGGGAATAGTCCGTTTCGTAGCATCAACCCATAAGGAGCGATTCGTCGTATTTTTAAATGGCTTTTTAGAGGTTATTTTAGGTTAGGTTATATTGGGTTACGAGATTGCCCCACAAGGTTAGGTAATTGGCCCCGCAGGGTTAGAGCCCCCCACAGGGGCTAGATTTAGGAGAAAATCTACTGTGAAAATACGAAGAATCGCTCCATAAGTTGCGATGTTACGAAAGGGACTATACCCAAAATATCTATTATACAATCTATTATGTATTAGGCTTAATACTCTCTTATGTACTTATTGTACGTATCAACGTATGTAGTGACGTTTCCTTTGAAACACATTTAGCAAATTAAAATTTATCTCTTCTACTAAATGCATTTGTTATAAGTCTTTATAAACAGTTGAATAAGTTAAAGTTAGCAACTAATGCAACTAATAGACGTATTAATTTAGATGAATACTACCTACAAATCTATTGCCACGGAACACCTACGCACATAAAATAGACGTCTAAGGTGGTATGGGAGAAGGGGGGGGGGGGTTAAATGGGCGTTTATCCCCATCAAACTTTGAATCCCCTCATTTTACCCCTCTCAAAATAAAGCTTGGATGTCCTTGCAGACAAAGTTACTATTTCTGATTTATTTCAACTGTTCTTTTACAATATTTGTCACATCAAAAAGATTTGAAACCAGGTTCTAAGTCTTACTTATTGTATAGAGTCCATGCAGTTTGAGATTATTCATCTGTACATCTTTGTTTCTCTGTTTTAACTTTATAGTGCAACTTTATAAATTCTGTTGATAAACATTTCTAAAGTTTATGATTTATGTGAACTGTACACATGTGAACTTGTTTATTGCATTTTAAGGCAACAATCTGAAATCAAAACTTGCATGGCAGCATAGATGTCCAATTGGGGGAGTGCAAGGGGGGGGGGGAAGGTTGTTACCAACTAAAACTTTAGAACTTTTCATTGTACGCCCCTCAAACACTTTAAACCTCGTATTTTACCCCCCTCAAATTCGAAAAAAAATGAATTAGACTATCCCCTATTTATCCCTCATCAAAAACCTTTCTAACCCCTCATTTTATCCCTCTCAAAAAAGCTTGGTCGTCCTTGCCTCGTAGGATTATTTTCCTATACAATTTCAGTAATTCAATTTAATAATTTTGCATTATATAAAGATTTTCAAAACAACAAAAATTTTATATTTTTCCATCGAGCCCGTCTTATAACCTAAACTAACCTGGCCTAAAGTAATTAACAAGTAAAGGAAAAAATACCCTTTAATTTCTATTATTTTTCAATTAAGGGGATGGTATTCTGTGCTCAACAAGGAAATTTTAGGAAATTGCCCTAATTTTTTGTTTTTCAATATACAAAATCTTATAATATCAATGTTTTTATTATCATACAAAGTAGCTGTATGTCTGTCCGTCTGTCTGTTTGTTCGTCTGTCCGTCTGTCCCTTAAGATCTCGGTAACCACTGAACCGATCGGATTCTTCTCTTAAGGGAATATATCTACTGGTTCTGTGTTTGTTTTAGGCTATTTTCTTGGGGCGTGGGACACCCCCAACCTCCCCAAAAATAAAAAAAATTCCCCCTCATTTTTTTTAATGATTTTTTTAAATTGCCTCTTGGGGCGAAGCCCCTAGAGGCTAGGGGCGAAACCGCTAGTAGTTAATATAAATGAATCCTATTAAATGCAATCAAAAAATCAATTTTATTTGATAGGTTTACCTGACCGAGAAATAAGATCTCTCAATCGATATATTATTACTTGGATGTTGCATCAGATTTTCATGCACTCTAATAAAAAGGATACTCGCAGCTGGCTAAAATAATAATTATCCCCATTCACCTCCTTTACCAAATAGCCTCCACTCCTATTGTATGAACGAACTGATAATAAATGAGGGCCTTAATAAGAACCTAAATTGACGACAATTTTTCCCTTGTCATAATATCCACGTATATTATACACCTATGAAAATAAGAAAGATACTCTCTCCAATTCTTCAATAAACAAGGACAGTTATGTTTATAAGAAGCGTTGTATAATACATTAAATTATAAGATTAAAATCCTTGTATTTTTTCAATTTCATAAAGACTTGTTCCAAAGGGGCACTTGATGTGGGTGCCAGGGTGTTTAGCCTCCCTCTCTAATTTTATAATGAAAAACTAAATGTTTTTTTTTTTTGGGGGGGGGTGTGAGCAATTTTACTACGAGCGATTTTCGTGGAAGGGTGGTGGTACCCTGTCCCAAAATATTTATTAAACTTACTAGATAAATTTATGATAAACTTCACTGTAAAGGAGAACCATATCGGTTTAGTCGTCATCAAGATCATCTAGTACACACAGACAAACAGATCCTTTTACTTTTATCTAAGAATTAATTGCACTTTTAGCAGATATTAAATCATGAAAAATGTCGATTCTTAAAAAAATACTTTTCCTATATTTAACCATCTAATAAAGCATAAAATCTTAACATTATTAATATTTTTCAAAAGATTAATTTCAAGAGACAATGAGAGTAAGAAGGCGAGGGGGGGGGGGAGACGATTTTATCATGGGGCCACAGAGGGGGAAAGAGGAATGACAAAGATAATATTGTACATTTATATAAAGCTTATAATATTTTAGATTAAAATAAAACAGGGAAATATAAAACAGTAAAAATGTCATTTCAATCATTTGCAATTATTTTCGACTTCCATGTAATCGCACAGAATTCAGGCGGTAGAAAAATAAAACCACCCTGGAAGCTTTATGAAGCTTCCCTGAAATTGAGAGCTCAATTGGTTGATTAGTTGGAGAGATCTTCATGCACAAACATAAAAACTATAATAGTACATCTTTCAATCGTTTAGAAAAACAAGTCTTAACATTCAACCTATAATAGACGTACAGAATACGTTGATTATAGAGTTGCTGTGCTTACAAAAGGGGGAACTTCTTACCTTATATATCTTTTATCATACCTGTTGAATATCTCTTACACACACACATACACACACACACACAGAGAGAAAGATAAAGGGAAGTAAAGGTGAAAGAATAATAGAGAGGACAGAGAGAGATAGAGAGAGAGAGCGAGAGAGAAAAAGAGAAATTACTGCTAGAGTTGTGCAGTTTTACTCAGAGATGCCTCTCAGAGCCATCTCTCCTTTCCTCTCATTCTCTCCCAGAGAGAAAATAAATAAGTGAATTATTTAAAGTTTAGTTATAATCAGATTTGTGTTATGAAATATTTTTTATTGTTACTAGCGGCTGCGCTACTAGCATCTTGGAGCACTGTATTTGAAGGAGTAAGGAAAGTATGAAAATAGCCTAAAACCAAACTTAGATACAAATGTTTAAAAGCCTAAACCATCATAAGACCTATAAGAAGCTTGCTGTATAGAATAGTGAACTCGATTGAGAAATTATCGAAATCTTATGCTACAGTCCAAAAAATCTTATAATTTTAAATAATAGGATTATTTATTACGGTTCAATTAATTTTTATATTTTTAGTTAAGATGTAATTGTTTATAACTTATTTTTTTTCAACCATTAATTTTGAAAAATAGAATTTTTTTAAAAATATGTTTTAAACAATAAATAACCAATTTGATGTAACAAAAATTAAGAATGACAACATCCCTAAAAAGCAAAGCTCAGTAAAAAATAAAATAGTGATGGACCAATAAATTAATTTATTTAGTAGATATCATTACTAAATAATTACTCAATAATTTACTCAGTAAGTAAAAGAGTAGAGTCTCATTAATCAGCAAGAAAACACATTTTCCCTAAAGAAATGCGATTAAGGATACTGCAATCAAAAGAAAAATTATTTTGCCTTTAATTTTTCTGTTAGACTAAACTAATAGTTCCTTTCATATTTAGAAATGCTTACTTTATTGATGGCAATTACATAAAAAATATCGTTTTTTACAGATGACAATTTCTTATCATGTGTAAAATACTTTTCAAATACAAATCTGTCCATGTTCTAACCATTAATATGACCACATTGTTTTTCCACTGTTTTCCCATTGACTGATTTAGAGAGAATATATCTAGACTATATCTATTTAAACATTAATAAAAATGATTTTGGTTAAGGTCTAATTTAGTTAAAAGCATTTTGTGTTCAAATTTTAATAGAAAAATTTTCTTTTGTTCTATGAAATATAAGGAAATTAAAGACCTGAGCTGGATCTTTAAAAGCGTAGCCGTTGCCGTAGTCGTGGTCAGAGTTACAGCCACCAACCTAATAGCGATCTTTAAATCATATTAACCACGCGTTGCCGTGGCCACAAAAAAAAAATGCGATCTTTAAATCATATTGGCAACGCGTGGTCGTAGTCGTAGCGTGGTTAACCACGCTAAAAGTGACCACAGTCCGTTAGTGTGGCTAAAGCGTTGCTACAACTACAGCCATGACTACGGCCACGGCTACAGCCACGCCAACGGCTACACATTTAAAGATCCAGCTCTGTATCAAATATTTAGAATGTGTTTTAGACGTAAAAATGGGGGTTACCCTTATTTTGTATTTTAAAATATTTTAGTTTAGGTTAAGTGAAGTATAAGATAGATGAGCCCCAAGGAATAGTATCCTGTTGGGATAGAAAAATTAATATCAGATAATTTAGATCTTTTGAAATCAAGAGATAAACACTTATATTAAAGTTTGTCAAAAATATTTGCTTATTTCATGGGTTTTAAGGGAACCTAATAAACGTTAAATATATATATGTGATATATTCCCAATAATTATAAACAAAATTACCCCTTCTGTAGGTTAAAATTATTGGTTGAAATTTTCACACTACATGTTTGCACAACCAATTAGGATTTAATAAAAGTCCCCAAAGTTTTTTAAGCTAATGTGTTTATAAAACTTTATATTCTAGTTTGATTATTGGATCAATATCACCTCCTTCCCTGGCTCTTATTACACTTAAGCTTCTAAAAAGATAAAGTTTTGTAAATGTGAATTTTTAGAAGTAAGACCCACCCCTCCAATAAATAAAAATAATCTTGTTATTGTTGCTCTACCTATGCTCTACTCTGTCCTAATTGTCAGTAAATATAAAAGAAACAAAATGTTTGAACATAAAGAATCAATTGAAATAAATGTGCTATATGAATTAAATACATATACTATACATTAAGCACACATTACTACAAGTTTTCTGAACAAAAGAAAAGTGTTTTGTTTAACAAAAAAGTCAATTAAAGTAGCAAAATACAAAAATAATTTAATCCAGAAAATTTTTGATTGTCGAAGGCTTTAATTTTACAAGTAAACTTTAGAGAGTGGAGGTTAAAATAGTTAAAAACCTCTTCTCGACTTATAACAGCGTGAAAAGGGTGATTAGTGGATAGCGAGATAGCTATACACACACATATAGACATCATAATACTTTAAAAAATAAATTTTGTGAAAAATGCAAAAATCAACCTAATACAAATTAGCACTCATACAGAATTTAATTAAAATTCTTTGATATATTACTACTTTTATTAAATGTCACAAAAATATAAAATAAATATAATTTGTAGATTTAAAATAGGTATGTTCGCTAAAAACGTATGATTATTGTTGTTTTGTATTAAACCACTTTGAGGAGAATTGAATTTATTTGTGCAATTCCCAACTACACTTTCAGCAGTATGGCATTTAAACAAACAACAGTTTACCAGAGTGGAGTATTTAATTCCCAAGTACACATTTTCAGCAGTATGGCATTTAAACAAACAACAGTTTACCAGAGTGGGGTATTTAATTCCCAACTACACTTTCAACAGTAGGGAATTTAAACAAACAACAGTTTACTAGAGTGGGGTATTTAATTCTCAACTTCGCTTTTAACAGTATGGCATTTAAACAAACAATATTAGTTTAGAGTGGGGTATTTAATTCCCAACTACACTTTTAGCAGTATGGCGTTTAAACAAACAACAGTTTACTAGAATGAAGTATTTAATTCCCAGCTACACTTTTAGCAGTATGGCATTTAAACAAACAACAGTTTACTAGAGTGGGGTATTTAATTCCCAACTACACTTTCAGCAGTATGGCATTTAAACAAAAAACAGTTTACAAGAGTGGGGTATTTTATTCCCAAGTACACTTTCAGCAGTATTGCATTTAAACAAACAACAGTTTACTAGTGTTGAGTATTTAATTCCCAACTACACTTTCAGCAGTATGGCATTTAAACAAACAACAGTTTACCAGAGTGTGGTATTTAATTCCAAACTACACATTTTCAACAGTAGGGAATTTAAACTAACAACAGTTTACCAGAGTGGGGTATTTAATTCCCAACTAAACTTTCAACAGTATGGCATTTAAACTAACAACAGTTTACTAGAGTGGGGTATTTAATTCCCAACTACACATTTTCAACAGTAGGGAATTTGAACAAACAACAGTTTACTAGAGTGGGGTATTTAATTCCCAACTACACTTTCAACAGTATGGCATTTAGACAAACAATATTATTCTAGAGTGGGGTATTTAATTCCCAACTACACTTTTAGCAGTATGGCATGTAAACAAACAACAGTTTACTAGAGTGGGATATTCAATGCTAGCGGATACGCCCCTTGTTGCCTCACGTTAAAATGTTTCCTTTGACAGTGAAGGTCTCTACCGGCACTAAATGAAATATATTTTATATTTATTTTCTAGGGGCGATTTTCTTGGGAGATCGGTGGTACCCTCCACTAAAATGGTTATAAACCTTACAAAAACCAATGAGAAGCTTAATTGTCATTCTTATTAGACACCTCACCCCTCTCCTAAAAATTAGATTTTTTTCATTTGTTAATTTTCCCGAATGAACGCTGTTATGATTTTTTATTTACATACATTAATTCTATTTAAAGTAAGTGGTTAAAAATATTACATTATTTGGAAGACACTTTTTAAAAAATACAACGTAGGAAAAAGTGAATTGTAGTACATTCAAGTCCCACGTTGTTTAAAGTATTGTAATGGTTCTATTAGTAGCAAACAAAGACAGACATTCTTAACAAAATAATCAGTATTTAAGAATTTCTGAACAATACTTACATCTTTTATAGATCTGAAGTTACTCTAAAATTCACTATGTCTGTTCGTCCGTCAAGCAGTCCTTAGCGCTATAAGGGAAATATGATTTTCTCATCTGCTATTTCCATTATACGGTTGTGTATTTTGCCTCAAGATTCCTTATACCAATGAGCACTTAATATATATTCACTTGGAATGTTAGTTTGTTAGTCATGCTTTATAAATATAAACATTAAGATATATAAGTTGGAAAGAATTTTAATGTTAGAGGCAGATTTGAAATCTGCATCAAATTTTAAGGATTTTTTATAAAAATTTTTTTTGTACAATTCTTTATCTAAAAGCGGAAATACAATTTAAGTTAATTAATTTTGACATCTGTGATTAGTGGATAGAAAATTATCTGCGCTCTGATTGGAGAAGCTTTAGTGTCGCACATCATTCAACCAATTAGAGCGCAGGTAGTTTCCAATCCACCTATCCTATTGGTCAAAATTTATGAAATTAAATTGTATTTCCGCTTTTAGATAAAGAATTATACAAAAAACGAATTTTATAAAAAAAATCCTTAAAATTTGATGCAGATTTCAAATCTCCCTCTAACATTAAAATTCCTTTCAACTTATATATCCTAATAAACATTAAACCAGCTGAAAGGTTTCGTGTTTTTGTAAATAAAATATTTTTTTATCAATGGTAACTGTACATCTGTAATATAACTCACTTTGACCGTTTGCCGATCCTTGATTTTTTTTGCTACTTTTGATATTGTCATCCTTGTTTAATAAGAAATAAAGGTTTTTGAGTGCAAAAGGATAATGTTTAGAACATTAATCAACATAATATCTTTAGAGGCGTTTTTGGGATCTCATAATAAATTAACACCATAATATAACACTTTGATGTATTTCTTTCATCAATATTGATTGATATTCTGACAGATCTATAAAAAGTAAACTATAAATCTTTATTTGTTACTCTAACATATTAATAATTTAAAATTAAGTTAAATCTTCCTTGAACCTTCAGGGGGAAAGCCCCTAGAGGCTAGGGACGAATCCACTACTGGTGTAAAAAGTAAACTGATATTCAATTCTTTATTACATACTAAAACATAAAAATACTTTAAAAATAAGGATAACTGTATTTTTCCCTGTAATTTAGAAGAAAAAAAACACATTTAAATATAATGTATGTCTTCTCTAAAAGTAATATCACTTAAAGTATCCTCTTCCCTCACTGAATGACTCTTCAGCTGACACACTCAGTTTATTCATAAATCAATTAATTACTCATCAAGAGACACTTAAAGGAAGTGGAAGGTTAAGATTTTTTTTTTAAATTCGAGGTAATCTATTAGGTATTTTTTTCAGAACCAAACCTGTCCAGCGATAGGCAAGATCTTAAGATACAGAGAGAGAGAGAGAAAGAGAGAGAGAGAGAGAGAGAGAGAGAGAGAGAGAGAGAGAGAGAGAGAGAGAGAGAGAGAGAGAGAGAGAGATAGAGAGAGATATAAAGATTATAAAAAGTAATAAGGTGTTTTGTTTGTCTGTCCGTTGAGTGCTCTTTAAGACTTGTGATGGTTTTAGGCTATAATAGATGTAGTATTATAAATGTCTGTTTGTACAGAAAGATTTCCCTTACCGCTGGACCAATTGGATAATTATAAATTCATGTCTGAATACGATTTTTTACACAGACTGTACAATATGTTTGTTAATATTTTCTAGAGCTAGATGTCCATAGATAAATATGTCAAATTCAGGGAGAACTTTTCAATAAACTTTCACACCCAAGCCTCTCAATGAGACTTACAATTCTATATACAAAAGTTTAGCTATATCGAAGGGATATTTCTTTTGAAGAAAAATATATTTTCTCAATTAGAAATGACAGTTAATGATTTTGTATTAACTTATTTATAGATTCGAAGCTTAAACACGAAGCACCAAGTTCAGCAATGGTTATTGATAACCCCAACCCCTTCCCTTTATTTTGAAAATAAGAGGGATAGGGCAGTTGTTTTTCGTCTGTTTATTTATTCATTTATGTCAGGTTAGGATAGGGTAATGGCTAGCCCCGTAGGGCTGCGGAACAGAAGATATAGGTTCCGCAGGATTAGGGCCTATCAGGGCCAACAAAACACGCAATAATCCAATTTTTCTTTTCCTTTCTGCAGAAAATTGTCTTTAAACAAATAAATATAAATTACATAAATAATCACAAAGGATGACAACATTCATAAGTAGCAAAGCTCAAAAATTATGAATGGATATCGGGAAAAAATTAACTATATTAACTATAATTAACTATTAATGAAACTTGATGGAGATATGTAGAATATGAGCATGTTCAATCCCTGATGATTTCAGCCGTAAATCCTGAATAGGAATCGAGAAAATCACAAAAACCTAAAGATCTAGGAATCTATCTAGCACCCCAATTAATCAACAAATTTTAATAAAACTTGGTGAAAATATGTAGATTGTAAGATTAATATATCCCTAAAAATTTCAGCTCTCTATCTTTAAAAGGAATTAAGAAAATCACAAAAAATTTAAAATCTGGGAATCGATAGAGCATCCTAAATAACAGACAGATGGACAAAACAATGTATAGATTAGATGGGCATATGTCATAAGAATATTCACTGAAAATTTCAGCTGTCTATCTTGAATCGAAGGCGAGTAAAAAACGTTTCCACCGTAGCGTTACGGACTGTCAGATAGACAAAGTGAATTATAGATCAGCTTCACTACTAAAACTAATAGTTATAGTTTTATCTTGAAGAGAGTTACTGGGAATAATAAAGAAAAATGACATGGGAGAGTGTGTATTTGTTGCTAGTCATGTTAGTCAATCAAGTTAGAAAATTTAGAGTAGGGTTGGGCCGGATAGTTTTTTGGCCGGATACCGGATACCGGATATCCGGCTGATTTCAAATGCCGGATATCCGGTATCCGGCCGGATATCCGGCCAACGCCGGATATCCGGTTATCCGGCCAAATTACCGGATATCCGGCCGGATAACCGGCCAAATTACTACATATTAAAGTATCAAAAAGGATATAGTCCCTTTCGTAGCAACGCACCTTAAGGGGCGATTCGTTGTATTTTTAAAATTGCTTTTAATAGGTTATTTTGGGTTAGGTTAGGTTATATTTGGTTAGGTGATTGCCCCGCAGGGCTAGGCAATTGGCCCCGCAAGGTTAGAGTCCCCTGCGAGGGGCTAGAAATAGGAGGAAAGCTAATGTGAAAATACGAATAATCGCTCCTTAAGGGGCGTTGCCACGAAAGGGATTGGTGTTTTATATTATACTAGCGGCTGCGTCCCTAGTATCTAGGGATATTAGAAAGGACATGAAAGTGCAGAAAAATAACTTAAAACTTTACAACGACTTTTTTATAAAAATTAAACGGACTAAAACCACCCTGGGACCTAAAAAGGAGAACCATATCGAACCTTATCGGTTCATCAGTAAGCGAGATCCTTCGCTACAGACGAAAAAAGCTTACTACTTTATATAATAGGATAAAATTAAGGTTAAAACTTAAAAATTAAGTAACTATTAAATCTCCATAGCAAATAAATCTAATTAACTATTACTACCCTCAATATTTAATATCAACCCCTAACGGTTGGAGAATGGGCGGGGAGGTGGCGTTAAATGCCTGCCCCCCCCCCCCCTCTGTTTTTTTCTATCCCATTTTCTGTGTATAAAAGGTAGAGGGCTACAACTGACTGACTTTCGAAATATGGGTATGAAACATAACTAAGAGTTGAAAATTTTTAATACCTCCTTCCTGGCGGGCACAGGATGCCAGCAAATCTGGTAAGGTCATTCAGGTAAAAAGTAAAAATATTTTTTTACTTAAACAAAGCATTTCATGTTATCTAATACTAAAATATCCTATAGTCGTACATCCTCATATGTAATATAGATGTTCAAGTCGATTTCAGGTTCCAGGTATAATCCTGCAAGTTCTGAACCTCCAGGTCTCCAGAAATCTTTAAACGGTTTCTGTGACCGCAACTTTTTAATTGAAGATTTCAAATTTTAAACTTAAGCTTTTTTATATATCTTCATGACTTATTACAATTTCATAAAATCCGTTGCCGTTTACCTGCCAACTGTCGGTTTGCGGCTGGCAGCTGCCAAGTACTGCTGCCACCGCCAAAATTTATGTTTTGAGATTTCTAATATAAGATTTATATAAAGATAAACATATTCAGAAAAAAATTTTCTTCTAGCTTCAATAATAAGAAAATTACAGCCATTTTAGATTTAAAAAAACAGAGATTTTTGTTGTAAAATATAAAAGATTATATTGCCGGATATCCGGCCGGATAGTTTCAATATCCGGTATCCGGCCGGATATTGAAAATGGCCGGATATCCGGCCGGATATCCGGCCACACCGGATATCCGGCCCAACCCTAATTTAGAGACTGCCAAAATTTGATGAAGAGTTTTTAATGTGATATATTTTGATGACGCAAGTATAAGTAAGACTAAAACCAAACATATTTAGATATGAAAATTCAATAGCCGTAAAGCATCCAGGGACCTATAAGTAGTTTACATAAAATGAAGAATTAAATTGGTTCAGAAGATAGGAAAATCTTAAAATACAGTAATAGTTATTTCTCGTATCGTATTATAAACGGCTTTCCGCGGATATAGAATGTACAATTATTAGCCGGTGCCTCCGGCACCTCGGGGCTAAAAAAACTAGTTTTAATCTTATGATTGTACATTTCTTTATTCGTAGAAAACTGGATATAATACGATGCTAGACATAGTTTTTTCGTATGGATGAGAACCGGTTCCTATCCACCGGATTCGAATGAATACGAGAAAAACCCTTACTACTTTATACAATAGAATATATGTATTATTTACTATTTTGTAGTTTTTATTAGATATTACACTAAACATTTTTAAAATTGTTAAACTATTTTGATTTTTAAATTCTCCATTAGGTAAAGAACAAAGAAAACAGCCGTTAAGACCGAAAATCAGGGATCGAAAGGCATAAGATACATTTCCGATTATGAACCACAAAATTACCCCTTTTTTAGATTACAATTAGTCGTTAAAACGTTTGGACACTCATCTAAATGAACCAAACAAACAATCAAAATTCAATAAAAGTTCCAAAGGTTGTTAAGCCAACGAATAAGAAAACGTAATTATAACACTTTGGGGACTAGTGTAATAAACAGCCGACTGTCCCCTCCCTCCCTGCCGAAACAAATAATCCAAACATAACATAATAATTTTTCTAGCTGTTCTGAGTGGACACCAATAAAAACATCAATTATATTTTCCTGTGTAAGAAAAACTTTATAAGTGAAACGTGTTGTTCTAATTAATGTCAATTAAGAGTTTCTTATTTTCTTTATACATATAACAACGGTTCGCCACCGCCTAATTTCTGAGTTATATATATAAGCCGAGAGATCTGAAGGAATAAGACAATGGCCGATAAATTTATGTACAACACATCCTAAATGAACCAAAATATATCCCATCATTGAAAACTTTTGAGACTAATGGATTCTTTTACCAATTTAAGAATTGATTAGCCCTCGAACTTTTAAAATGCGACTACTTGTGTCTTCTGCTTGTCCATAATTAGAGAAACTTGCAGCGGTTTATCAACTAAGAGTTGTTAGAAACGGCTGCGGCTACTTGCAGCGGTTTATGAACTAAGAGTTGTTAGAAACGGCTGCGGCTACATTACCCTAGAATGATATCACCTTTTATTTTATTTTTCTCTTCGCTCACATACATATAATTCATTACTGGTTTTGGGACAGCGTAGCCGATTTATAACCTAATTAATACGTTTTTCATAATTTCATAAATTAGTTTAGGATAATTAAAAAGGGAAATAAAAAATTATTGAAAATTAAGCCTAACCCAAATCATTCTGGTAAATGTGGCCTCAAGATTGAATTTGCCTTTTACAAGTGCTATTTCACCCTTCAAAATAGCCTAAAGCCTATATTTCTTCAAAGAAAACCTTACATTTATAAAACAAAGTAGAACGATGTCTGTCTAAAGCTTAAAATCTTTGTAACCACTGAACCTATTGGGCCTTACGCGTAAGGGAATATTATACTGGTCCTGTTGTGGTTTTAAGCTATTTTTTTTGGTGGGTGGGACATCAACAATTAACATACCATTCAAAAATATTAAAAACTATTTTTTATGTAAAATGATAACATTTATGCCACATATGTTGCAACTTTTCTTTATTTGTCCTAACATGGGTTGAAGCCATTAGAATACCAAAAAAGAATATGCAAAGTTTGTAATATTAGGTTACCAGAGTATGATCTCTGATCACATTGGATTTATTCAATTTGCAGTCAATAGAATAACTCTGATTGGATTCTCAACAAATGGATATAATATACTTGGATATATTAACATTGAAAAATTTGTCGTCAATTCGACTGGCTTATATGGACCTCATATATTGGTCAGTTAGTTAATCCAATAAGAGGTAGGGTGGAGTTGACAATCAATATTTAAGCCAGCTACTAGTTTCACTTTATTAAGAAAAAATCTGGTGTAAGATCCAAGTAAAAAAAAAAATCCATTGATTCTATTTATAACTTTTATACAAACAATACAAAATAAGAGTAGATGTAACCTTATTTTTCTTGATGGCTGCCCTAATTGCACTTTAAATGCATATATAAAAAAATGAATAATACATTGGTTGGAAAAACGTTGGGAGAACAATTTTCTATTCAATCCTATCATTACGATGGAGAACGAAACACGGATTTAAGTATAATTAAAGCACCATCTTAATCCACCCCAATCTATCTTAACCTATACATTAAATGGTTATAATCCTAAAGTATGAAGAAGTAAATTTTTTTTGTCTGAAGCTAAAGTTCTTCGAAATTGCTGGTCCTAAATCTATTTTACTTTTAAGATGAGCTTCATTGTGTCATAAAGGGTGGTTTTAAGCTATTTTTCTTACCCCTCTCGCCCTCTCCTTGGTGTGAAGCAAAGAGTGTTAAAAAAAAAATATTTTTATTTTATCAAAAAACTTCAGCAGGCATACCATTTTTAGAAACATGCCATGAGACTATAATTAAACTGATTCAACCATAAAAAAAAAATTAAATAATTTCCAAATAAAATTTGTTCAGACACAGAGAGAGGTTTCATTACTGTAGTCCCCAAATTTTTGTATTATTTTCTTATTCGTTGCCTTCACAACTTTAGGGGACTTTCAATGGATTTTGATTGGTTGCTTTATTAAATTGAGTGTTTCAACCGTTATTTGTAATCTAAAGAAGAAGTAATTTTGGGGATATACATCAATTTATCGGCCATTGTCTTGGCCCTTTAGATCCCTTGTTCAGACAACTATAATTTCATTCTAATATGTCTTTTTCCATGAAACTGTGATTCTAATTTAAATTCCACTCTGGTTTTCATAGAAACATATTCATCCATCCTATTCTTCAATCACAGAAGATAAGGAAGGGATAATCTATCCGAAGAAAAACTATTTTGTTTTCATTTACTTTTTTGTAAACAAAATTTATCCATGCCATTATATAAATCAGATACTTTTTTCATCAATTGATTTAGTTTCTGTTTTAAGGAATTTTCACAGCGGTCCTGGGATGTTATTAGGCTATTATATTTTCAAATCGGTGTCTTTCGGTTGTTTATTTCCATTGATGACAGAGGCGCAGCCGCTAGTTGTATTATACTATACACTAAATATATACTTTGCCTTAAAATTGTAATTGTAGACTGACGAAAAAGTTGAAGGAAAAAAGTCTAAAAACTTTACCTAATAGGAATTATAGTATATTTTTTGATAAAATTGTTAATAATTAGTACCTTATCCCTGGATAAAGCCTTAAATTCCAACTTTGATTATTGGCTGCAATATGTGGTTGGTTTGTAACAATATTCTACATAATATGGATATATTGTTACTTGGATATTACAACAGATTTTCATGTACTTTAATAAAGTGAAACTCGCATCTGGCTAAATAACGATACCCCCCATCCACCCACTTTTACCTCATCCCTTTCCCTCCTACTGGATAAAAAATGACAAATAAATGAGGTCAATGTTAGTAAGCTAAATTGACGACTAAATTTTCTTTGTCAATATATATCCTATATTCATTGTAGTTGGTTTGTAACAATATTCTATATTATTAGAACTGTCAATTAGAATTGATTTTAAAATCTTTTTGAATGGAAGTAAATTATGTGTATGAATTTGGTCAGGCATATTTGTTTTCTGATACATACTTTGACATGCACATCATATGTAGTCACCAAGCGCATGGTGCTTTCCTACAAATTCTATCGCTGACTCTATTTTTTGAATATTTTTTTTTATGTCCAATCCCTTCGGGGGGCCAACCCCTGTGTGGCCTTTATCTGCAGTTTCCTAACTAATACTCTCAAATAAGAATACCTAAGCTCACCAGATATAGGGAATCTTACTCATTGATTTGTTTTCACCTTATCCATGCCTTTAAATTTCGCCTCCTATAGCATATATAACTTAAAAATAAACTGTTCAAAAATTGTAATGGGGCAAATCTTGTCATTCTATTTGTAAAAATATTGAACAGGCCTTATCATAAATAGCTTCTTCAATATACCAATACATATATTATTACTTGAATGTTGCACAAGATGTTTACGCACTCTAATAAAGTGATACTTTCAACTGGCTAAAACAATGATACACCCCAACCACCAAACGTCACCCCATACCCCATCCTACCTGATGAACAAACTGACCAATTAATAAGGTTCATATTATCAACCTAACTTGATGACAAATTTTCATCTGTTAATATATCCACATTTTCTATATCCATTAATAAACCAATACATATATTGAAACACTCAAGAACATTCCAATTAGGCCTTTACAGAGATCCAATGATAGGTAACATAAGGAATATTGATAATAAATAGGTTAGGGCTCGGCAGCAAAAACTTTCTAGGGTGACCGGCTGCCACTGTAGTATGGCATAACCAAATAAGACTTTAATTAAACATATCAGCAGAACTGAAATAAAAATATGGAACGTTAAAAATGTAATGTTTTGATACTGATACTTTCTAATCAATTCATAAGGTGTCTTTCCTCATAAAACACTAAAACACTTATCTCCTTACTTTTTAAATGAACTAAAATAAAGCATGTGTATTTTTTAATTATTAACAAAATATAAGGGAAGCTGTTCTATGCTCAACAAGGCACTTTGAGGGAAACTGCCTCAAAAACTAGGTTATATTTTTGTACTGTCTAATTAGCTGAATTAACTTCTTTTCAATAATCTATAAAGAAAACACTACAAATGGGCTAATAAGATATATTAGCTTTAGGTATTTTCATAAAAGAATGTCTTTAATATTTTTTCATAATTATTTAAAAGATAGTTTTTAGAAATAAATAATACATAAGCTTTCATTTTTTTGTATAAAACATTCAATAACTAATTTCAAAGAATCAACAAGAATTAAAGATAGGTATAACCCCCAGGAAAATAGCTTAAAACCCAGCAAAATACAATCTGTTCAGTACTTTGCGAGATCTTAACAGACAAACAGACAATCTTTCTTTGTATTCTCATAAAATATTGGTCTGTATTAGTTGTACTTTTCGGGTTACCTTAAAAATGCATCGGAGTGGTTTAATGCTATTTTTCTATAATCCCCCGCCCCATCCTAGGGGTTAGGGGCGAAGCAACTGGAAGATGAATATATTAGACTAATCTAGAATATGTGAGTATGCACATAAATTACTACAATGGTCATAAGTACACAAATATGTACAGTACATATTCAATAATTACAGATAGATAGAAAAAAGGTATAATTAAATAATCATATCTAGCACTAATAGGATGTATATATTTATGTGTTGGGCTGTACCGAAAGATGTCGCTAACCAGTGGAAAGATATGGCTTTACTTTACAGATAAGCTTCTTATATGTCCTAGGAACATTTTTATTTTTTTTGTCGAAGCCGACCTCTACCCTTGCAAGAGAAATGTTATAAATAAATACTATGTCGAAGTTAAAAATGTGAATTTTTGTTAATGTTAAAATAATAAGAGTATACGTTCTTAAAATATTTTTAATATATACTTTACTGACTATTCCCAATCATTTCATTTGAATTATGAAATAGATAAAAACTATGTCTAGCATCGTATTATATCCAGCTTTCTACGAATATAAAAATGTACAATCATAAGATTTAAACCAGTTTTTTTAGCCGGTGCCTTTGGCACCTCGGAGCTAAAAAAACTCGTTTTAATCTCACAATTGTACATTCTATATCTGCGGAAAGCCGTTTATAATACGATGCGAGAAATAACTATTCTCTACCCTTTAAATTTTTAGTATTTAAACGATGAATTACTTAATTTTCAATTAAATATATCCCTATCACTGCTAGAGTCATAAAATTACCAGTGTAAAATAGTATTATGTAGAAAAATAGTAAAACTGCAGTTGCACCTTGGAATAATTTAGAATTATCATGCAAGGTTTGAAAGGGTAATCTAATGTATTTAAAAAAAAATTTGAAGGGTAAACACCCCTTTACCCCACCCTTGGTAGTCTATGATTGATGGTAGCTAAGTATTTTGAATTAATCGTTGTAGCAGTTTTATTTAACAGCTTTTGGCAGGGATGGAGGAGACATTGAGCTAATTATTACACTAGTCCCCAAAGTTTTATATTAACATTTTTTTGGCTCAACAACCTCGGGGACTAGAATTTAATTTTGATTGGAAGGTTCATAGAGTTGAGTGTCCATACGTTTCAACCGCTATCTGTAATTTTGTGTATCATAATTGGGATGTACATTATAATGTACATCAATTCAACGGCAATAGTCTTATCCGAGATCCCTTAGCTTTTCATATGTGACATTTAAAAATTCTGCTACTTTGGACCAACTAAATAACTGTCCCCCGCTTTGGTTTAACTTAATAAAATTCTGCCTAAGTATAAACAAATTGGTAAAATCTATAATAAACTACCTGGACCTATATCTAAATTACTCCATGGAGTGCAGTAATATTATTATACTTCTTATAAATTAAATCATTCGAATCCGGTGGATAGGAACCGGTTCTCATCCATACGAAAAAACTATGTCTAGCAACGTATTATATCCAGCTTTCTACGAAAATAAAAGTGTACAATCATAAGATTAAAACCAGTTTTTTTAGCCAGTGCCTTCGGCACTTCTATTACTTATCATAAATTAAACTACCTGGACCTACATCTAAATTACTCCATGGAGTGCAGTAATTTTATTTTACTTATTATAAATTGCTTCATAAAATGTATGGGGTAGGACAAGGTAGATAATAATCAGGGGATAAGCAATAGTATGGTGAAAAGAATCTCACTAACCGCTCGAACGATATGGTTTTCCTTTACAGAATAGCTTCTCAAAGGTCCAGGACAGGTTTATATCTATTATATATAATATCCCCTAGAATTCAATAACCCCTAAAAAAGTTTACATTTAAAAAAACACCCATAGTGTAAAGTGGAGGATCGACTTCACCCCTTCCTTAGTGCCCCTAGGCCCTTAGGGGCGTAGCCGCTTGTTGTATGTAATGAAATATTTGGTTGTGCTTTCAATACTTTCAAACAGACTATCTAAAAATTAGGATTTATGCTTGGGAAAGATTTAAAACCAGATCATATCCTACTTAATTTAGGATGATGTTTTATAAATCAAAACGAACGAGTTTTATTTTAAAAAATAAGTTTTACAGCTCAAGAATTTACTTAGTTTTCCCTTTTACTGTTTGCCTTTATAGCTTTCAAACAAGAATGGGATTATGAGAACATAAAAACAATGATTATTGTCCCTCAACAGATTATGGCGTGATACGATAGAATAGACAATGAGAGGCCATTATACACTGTAATTGACCAATACAATGGTAAAATTTATGCTGGCCTCTCATTTAGGGGCGATTTCTCTTGGGACGGTGGTTTAGCCCTCACAAAAATAGTTCCCACGACTTATAAGATTCAGTGGTTAGTAAGATCCATCAGTACATACAAACGAACATAAAGACATCCTATTACTTTTATGTATAAAAATTAAATATATAAAATTGCCTTATCCATTTAAAGTAAATTAAAAGGAATTGCTGCGTAACTAAAACAGATAAAAATGAAATTCATATTGAAACAGTGTTACATAGTTGCGTACAGTAAGGGCTTTGAGTGAATAGGTGTTTACCATAGCTAGCGGTTATTCTAAATTCAGTTTTATTGAAATAAGATACTTTATAAGGATCTGTAATCGAAAGGATAAAAACTGTCCTAAAACCTTCCAAATACTTATATCAGATTATAAAATAGTTTCACCATCCCTGTACCTCTGTGAAGCTTCCCAAAAATTAAGTATTCTATTGGTTCAGTAGTTATGAAAATCTTAAGCATCAGACAAAAAAGCCGTACTGGTTTATACATGAAATTAGGGTTGGGCCGGATATCCGGCCATTTTCAATATCCAGCCGGATACCGGATATTAAAACTATCCGGCCGGATATCCGGCAATAAAATATTTTATATTTTACAACAAAAATTTCTGCTTTTTTAATTATAAATGGCAGTAATTTTCTTATTATTGAAGCTATAAGAACAATATTTTCTGAATATGTTTATCTTTATGTAAATTTTATATTAGAAATCTCAAAACATAAATTTTGGCTGAGGCAGCAGTACTTGGCAGCTGCCAGCCTCAAACTGGCGGTCGGCAGGTAAACAGCAACGGATTCTATGAAATTGTAATATGTAATGAAGACCTATAAAAAAGCCTAAATTTAAAATTTGAAGTCTCTAAGTCAAAAATTGCTGTCACAGGAACCGTTTAAAGATTTCTGGAGACCTGGAGGTTCAGGACTTGCAGGACTATACCTGGAACCTAAAATCAACTTAAACACCTATATTTCATATGAGGATATTTCGACTATAGAATATTTAAGTATTTGATAACATGAAATGCTTTGTTGAAGTAAAAAAAAATGTTTCAATGCCACCTCCCCACCCATCCTCCAACAGGGGTAAATATTACAGATTGAGGGTAGTAATAGTTTATTAGATTAATTGCTTAGAAGAAAGATCATTTAATAGTTACATAATTTTTAAGTTTTAACCTGAATCCTTATAATAAAGTAACAGTACAGTTTGTCTGTACTGAAGGATCTTGCTAACCGCTGAACCGATCAGGTTCTCCTTTACAGGGTAGCTTCTCATAGGCCCTGGGAAGGTTTATAACTATTTTGGGGTAGTTTACTACCACTCTCCCAAGAGAAATCGACCCTAGAAAAAAAATACCCAACCCCGCCAAAAAAATATTTTTATTTAATTTTTCAACTAAATATAAAAATAAGGGGCGTCAGCCCCCCTTAAATTTTTTTTTCTTTCTTAAATCTGAAATAAAAAAATGGTTATCAAATTCAACTCCCCCCCTCCTCATGTGCCCCTAGAGGCCTCTAAGGGCGTAGCCGCCAGTTTTATATAATAAGACGCCAGTAATTTGGCTGGTTATCCGGCAATTTGGCCGGATATCCTGCATTTGAAATCGGCCGGATATCCGGTATCCGGCCAAAAAACTATCCGGCCCAACCCTACATGAAATCTCTAAATACAAAACTAATTAAATTACTTAACAAAGAAAATGGATGAATGCATGTTCATTTAGATCCGGCAACCGACCAAAGACAGACAGTTTTGAAATTTTTAGTTTTATATAGGCTATTTGGAAATAGTTATGGGATAAAGAAAATAAGAATTTGAAAAAATATATCTGAAAAAAATCTTCAGTATATAGAAGTTCACTTTTGGTCCCCACTGATGTAGGTATAACTGCTCAACTATTTCATTTTTAATATAAACAAAACATCAAACACATCAAAAGTTTATAAAAATAATCTTTTCAGATAATCAAATTTATTTATTTATATAAACTTGACTGTTTATTTTCATTTATTTTATTTGAATATCTCTTTGATTTAGATGAATTGCTATAAAACTACTATTTTTTTTTCCAGTATATTTTCGAAACCGATTGGTATCCGCTGGATTAGGACTGGTTCTAGGCTATACAGAAAAATCATGTACATTATCGTATTACAGAAAATTATCTACCAATATTAAAATAAAAATCATAAAATTAATACCAGTTCTGTTAGCCCGTGCATTCGGCCCCTCGGGGATAACAAAACTGGTTTTTATCTTTTTATATCAATGGAAAGTCTTAAAAATAAATAACTATTCTCAATATATACAACTGATTTTTTTTATCCCTAAAACATTCCTTTTTAGTAATACTTTATCTCATCTAAAGTTTTATCTAACTAAAGTACAAAAAGATCTTTTTGGCTAGGGAAACAGCCACTTCTTAAAGAAATTGACGTTTAATTGATGTTGATTTATCCCAGCAAACTGATGTGTGTAAGTCTAAAAAGTTTAAGTTTTGACTGATCGTCATAACAAATTAGAAATTTTTTCATTTACTACATATCTATCTTAAAAATTGAAGCATTTCTTTAAGTCCATAAAACAAAGAAGATTAGACAGTTAAATTATTGATTCAGCGTTGCTACAAATGGCCTTATTACAAAAAAATCTAAAAAGTTAAGACTTAATCCTATAAAAGATATAAACAAAAGACCTAAATAACACAAGACCCAATCGTTCAAAAGAATAATTTTTTGTGCATATCCAAATCAAAGGAACAAATTTATATCCAATAATCTTAACCTAACCTAAGTTACCTTAACTCCTGACTTAACTTAACTTTAAATAGGATTATATTTTTTTCTAATTAGGTCTTTTGTAGCAACGTTATTGATTCGGTGTTAACGTATGATTTTAGAGTAGCGTCGCTTGTGTAAAAATGATAATGCAAGAATTTGTGTAAGATTAAACCTAGGGTTGTTAGCTACTTAGCCTATAAACATATAAGACTAGATGTATGATCCAGACAGCTACCTGCCCCAAGTGGTGGGGACTCTTTTCTTCTGCTTATATTTCAAATTCCGACGCTATTAACTGATTTTAAAGACCCCATAAAAAGACCCCATGTCTCCTCTATTCTTTTACTTTAATACTTAGCCAGTAAATGTATAAATAGTATATGTACACATTCGGTATAGAAATTCCATAATGGTTTCGCCAATATATAACCAGGGTCACCAGGGATAAAGATAAGCATTAGGATATATAAGTTGGAAGGAATAATAATATTAGAGGGAGATTTGAAATCTGCATCAAATTTTAAGGATTTTTTTATAACATTCGTTTTTTGTATAATTCTTAAGCTAAAAGCGGAAATACAATTTAAGTTAATTAATTTTGAAATCTGTGATTGGTGGATTAAAAATTATCTTCGCACTGATTGGAGAAGCTTAAGTGTCGCACATCATTCAACCAAGCGCAGGTAGTTTCCAATCCACCTATCCTATTGGTCAAAATTTATGAACTTAAATTGTATTTCCGCTTTTAGATAAATAATTATACAAAAAACGAATATAATAAAAAATCCTTAAAATTTTATGCAGATTTCAAATCTCCCTCTAACATTAAAATTCCTTCCAACTTATATATCCTAATTAGCATCCCATGTGATGATAAACAAAATTATCCCTTCATTAGATTAAAAGTTTAGGTAAAGTTCAAACACTGCTAGTTTGAATTTGCCAATTGTATAATTAAATTTGATAAAAAGTATGCAATATTGTAAAACTTATGAAACAGATAATGTTTTATTAAAACTTTGGGTACCAGTATATCTCCCTCCCTGAATATTTATACAATGCTGATACGCAGAAAACTAGAGTTTAGATTATTAGTAACCACGTGGAAATAAAATTATCTTTTAGACTGTTCGACTTAAAATTTAAAAATAGCATTTAAGAATAGTTTCTTTTGAATTACGTTTTCAAACATTTAAATAATAATATCTATTATCATCAATTAAGAAAAATTATGTTTAAAAAGGTGTAATAATATAAGTAAATCTATATCAAGATAGCAAAGATATATTATTGACGCCCTATTTATAGAGTAGCTATGTTGCTTAAAGGAAAAAAAAACAATTTTTTAATGAAGAAACTTTAACTCAATTATATTAGAAACCTGTATTCAAAGGGATGGTTGTCTGTTTGGAGTTACTTTATCTAATACCTAGGTAGTATGGAAATAAAACAAAACAGTAGTTCGCCCTAAATAAGAAAATTCAAGAAACACTAGACCAATATCATTTATATTGGGTTAACAAATATAAGTGCATATAAAGGGTAAAAAGTCTAACTCTAAAATAGTTATTTTTCACATTGTATCATAGACAGCTTTCTGCGGATATTAAAATGCAAAATGATAAGATTAAAACCAGTTTAGTCATTCCCGATTGGCCGAAGGCCCGGGATAAGAAAACTGGTATTAATTTTATTATTTTTGTATTAGTGGACAATTGTCTGTAATATGATGCTATACATAATCTTTCAGTATGTCTGAGGACCAGTTATAATCCAACAGATATTAATCGGTTTCAAAGCCATACTGGAAAGGTTTTTAAAAATTTTAAAAAGTTTTCCCTATATTGCTTAATATGCATTTATATTAAACAACAGCTCGTGTTGTTTTCTACCCTGGCATTAATTAAACTAATTGACGAGCATTTTACAGTTCTATATTTCAATGGATCATAGTGTATTGGAAAGGGTGAGGCTTTTTTGTTTAAGTAGTGCCTTTACTTTATAATTTTGACATGTCTGTCAATCGGTATGTCATTCCGTTTGTCTAAAGTAACATAAATTTGAAGTAAAAAATAGGAGCCGTATAAAGTCTGTTGAAGACCTGGAGGATTATACTAGGAAACTACCATTGATCTGGACACCTTTATTTTATATTGTTTTGTACTATTGTAGATGAATTTAGTATTGGAAAATTTGTTGATATAAAAAAAATCATTTTTACCTGGATGACCCTCCCAGGTATGCTGACATCGATGCTGTACGTATTGGTGCAAAAAATGGGGACAATTTTTAAATTGATTTGACGGGGCTGTTTATTTACGTCACAAGTGAGGGTAAAGAAAAGGGAAGGAGGAAAGAAACCCCTTAGAAAAGAGATGGGGGTATGACGTCACACGCCAAAACAATTTGAAATTTGTCCCCATTTTTTGCACCAATACGTACAGCATCCTGACATCCTGTGCCCGCCAGGATGGAGTCTTCATTTAAAAAGTCAATTGATAAAAGAAAAAAAATATAATAGGTGAAAGGGTAGAGTGTAATCATAAAGGTTTTTAAATATGAAAATAAGATATTTAAGGAATACAAAAGTACTCCTAATACTCAATAGCCCATTCGTATACCTAACTATTTAACAAGGAAAATGACAACACGTTTTGTGCAATTAAGTTTAAATGCATTAATTCTAAAGTTTATTTTCTCTTACATGATATCCCATATAGATACATGAATATATGATTAGGTGCATCATGTCGAAAAACGCCCTAGCTTTTTATGTGGAATAACATTTTTTGATATCAAAGATTTTTATGGATTTGAATAATATAGAAATAAAAAAATTGTAATTGCAGATGGACGATTTTCTAAATTTATTATAATGAGTTGGAACTTTTTTTTAAGTGACTAATATATTAACAAGGATGACAAAATCCATAAAAGCGTAGCACTAAAACGGTAAGACAAACGGTCAGTGGCGTGCGAAGCACTTTGTCTAGGGGGGGGCATTTTGAAGATTTTGTAAACTTTTGTCCCCCCCTAAATCAAAGTGCCCCGGGGGGGCACTTTGCTTTAGGGGGGGGGCATTTTGATTATATATACTAATTTTAAATAAGGGCGTTTTAAGGGGTGGGATTATTTGATTATGTGCCTTCTAGTCCTTATCCCTTCTTCCCCATCCCTATTTCCCATTTATATCCCCCATCTCTTCCCCCCCTCTCTTCTCCCCCATCCCTTCTCCCCACCCTGCAATGACCGAAGGGAAGGGAGCTAGAAAGCATCTTTGAAAAAAAAGTTTAGAAGATAATTTAACCTTCCACCCCCTCCCCCCCCCCCCCCCCACCACAAAATATTTTTTATGGGAGGAAGGGGATGGTATAAAATCTCAGCAGGAAGGATGAATAAAAAATTTTTTTGGGGGGGAGATAAAAACACTCATTTTGGAAATAATTTACCAAAAATAAACCTAATATGTAGAACTGATTTTAAATATTTCTTTATTGTATGACAACAAGGATGACAACATCTATAAGTAGCAAAGCACAAAAAATCATTAATAAGAATATAGACAAGAAGATTTAAAGAGCATTAGTTTAAATAAATATATATTTTAGGTAGAAAAAGTCACAAATCCTTTTTCTTGTATGTTGTGTGATGACAGTCAAAGTAAATTACATACTAGATGCTCGGAACAACGAGAGATTTTATTTTTTTGATATTATAATCCACAAAAAAATTTATTGTGCTATAAAATCCAAAGATATTAAGAACTTTGTAAAAATAAAAAAAAATACTTGTCCTTTCATCTACAGATATGAAAATCTCTTAGAAATATGGAAAACTTTGGGGTATAGTCTCTTTTGTGGCAACGCCTCTTAAGGGGCATTTCGTTGTATTTTCATAGTAGCTTTTAATAGTTTATTATAGGTTAAGTTAGGTTAGGTGATTTTCCCGCAGGGTTAGGCAATTGGCCCCACAGGGGCTATAAATAGGGGAAAAGCTACTGTGAAAATATGAAGAAATTAAGAGGCAATGTCACGAAAGGGACTATATCCAAAATTTGATTTTGATACCCTTAGCTACAAAAATTTTGTGAATTGGACCAAACAATGGGGGAATTGTGAAAGATACAAAATTGCCAAAAACGTCCTAAAAAGCAGTCCGACCTCCAGAAATTTCTAATATTTAATTATGCTCCATAATGTTGGGAGTGTTAACATTAAGTTTTAGCCTTCTATCTTTAATTGCAGTTAAGAAAATTACATTTCCCCATTAGCATTACAAACTGACAGCCATAGTTATTATAGAGAAGATAAAAAGTTATCTCAACATATCCTACCCTCTTCAAATGGCAATTTAACAATATGTCAATTTTTCATGAAGTGGTGTTTTCAAGGATTTATTAGGGCAGTGTGCAAAGCGCACCGAAAAAAATTTATTTCCTTTTTGAACTAAAATCAATTAACTACAACAAGAGTGACGTATTTTAACAAGTTAGGAATATAGAGTGTAGTTAGTTTTAAGGCTCTTTAATAAAAATTGCCATAAAAAAAACATGTCTTTTTGTTAGGGTATGTACACAAAAAAATTATAAACTTATCCTGAACATCATATGACATCATATATAGTTATTAATTTAGACAGACATACAATGTTGAAAAAAAGGCTTAGATAAATATCAACGCTGTTTCATTTTTATTTAAATAACTTTTTGATTAAATATTTGATTTTTACAAATGTTTTTATACAATGTGATAAAAAGCAGAAACCAATTGGAAGGGCGCGAAGCGCAAATTTTTTTCTTCAAATATGCAGGGAGGAGGGAAGGTGTTTTGGGCTATTTATTACACTAGTCCCCAATATTTCATTTTCTTATTCGTTAGCTCAACATCTTTTGGGACTTAAATGGAATATTGATTGGTTGGTTAATTAAGTTGAGTTTCCATACGTTTCATCCACTAATTGTAATCTATATAAGGGGTAATTTTGTGTATCATCATTGGGGATGTACAAAATTTCTTTGGTAAAAAGTTTATATTAAACAATAAAAGATACTTCCTATTAAGGTTAAATGAATAGTAACTGTCTGTTTGGCGCGAAGCGCCAAAAAATTTTTTTTTTGAGTATTTCTTGATCTTTTTTTGGAAATTGGGAGAGTTTTGCTTTTTGTAGGGTAGGGGGCAAAAAGGGGCATTTTTGTTTACCAGGGGGGGGCAAAACGGGGCATTTTTCAACATTTAGGGGGGGCAGGAGGGGCGGTCACTAGGGGGGGGCAGGGGGGGGGGGGCGTTTTGGTCGCTAGGGGGGGGGGCGATTGCCCCAAACGCCCCCTTCGGTTAGCACGCCACTGCAAACGGTCATTAACACTTGTATAGTGTCTGAACTGAATAATCAGAATATAAAAGTATAAGAGTCAAAGCAAAATTGTAAGTAAATTTTTTGAAAAACTACTTGATACAGGAAAATGTTTATGGACATACTTACATTTTTAGGACTTGATTATAGAGTTGCTTCGCTTATAATATTGTTCTTTGTTGTCCCAGGAATCAATATACCAAAAATCAGATCAAACGAATAATTAGACCACATAAAAATTTGTTGTTAAAAAAGTAGAAAAATCAACATGTTTAAAGTGGACGTACGGACATTCTGGTAATGATTATAGAGTTGCTACGCTTTCTAAATCGTACCTAACTACTACAGGAATCATCATGCAAAGTTTGAAATCGATAGGACAATTCTAACATGCCTAAAATAACGAATAAAAGCTATCTATCTCGGACGGACGGACGGACCGACCCTAATTATAGAAAAGCTTCGCTTTTAAAAACCTAGTAGAGTCCTAGGAAATAGGTAATCTGCTAATAACGATTCCGTTACAAAAGTGCAGCGTTTCGTCGTATTTTTACAGTACCTTTTTACTTATTTCTAACCCTTCGGTGCCAATTGCCTAATCCTGCAGGGCAAACGCCTAACCCAACTTAACCCATAAAACTAATGTGAAAATACGACGGAACGCCCCTTTAGAGGCGTTGCCATGAAAGAGACTATACCCGAATATTTAATATACACAAGTAGGGCAAATATGATTTACTAAAGATATTGAACATATTTTATTTAATATATTTTTGTCTGAACCCTATTATCTCTTGTTGCTATTATTATATCGACATACATAAGACTATTAATGCATTGCATCAATACAATGGTTTATTTTTAAAAGCGAAGCTTTTCTATAATTAGGGTCGGTCCGTCCGTACGTCCGTCCGTCCGAGATAGATAGCTTTTATTCGTTAATTTAGGCATGTTAGAATTGTCCTATCGATTTCAAACTTTGCATGATGATTCCTGTAGTAGTTAGGTACGATTTAGAAAGCGTAGCAACTCTATAATCATTACCAGAATGTCCGTACGTCCATTTTAAACATGTTGATTTTTCTACTATTTTAAAAGCAAATTTTTATGTGAACTATTTATCCGTTTGATCTGATTTTTGGTATATTGATTCCTGTGACAACAAAGAACAATATTATAAGCGAAGCAACTCTATAATCAAGTCCTAAAAATGTAAGTATATCCATAAACATTATCCTGTATCAAGCAGTTTTTCAACAAATTTACATACAATTTTGCGTCGACTCTTATACTTTTATATTTATTTTATATTATTCAGTTCAGACACTATACAAGTGTTAATGTCCGTTTGTCCTACCGTTTCAGTGCTTCGCTTTTATGGATGTTGTCATCCTTGTTTAATATGCAATAAAGGCAATATAAATATTTATATTGCCTGCAGGGTTTAACAGAGGTTTAAGCCAGGTAGGGAGGGAACATTGGGCTGTTTATTACGCGAGTCCCCAAAGTTTTAAAGTATCTTATTGGTTGGCTTGATAACTTTGCGGACTTTTATTGAATATTGATTGTTTGATTCATTAAGTTGATCGAATGTGTAAACTTTTCAACGACTAATTATAATCTACAGAAGGCGTAATTTTGTGTGTCATCGTTGGGGATGTACATAAATTTTCTTTCCAATTGTCTTATCCCTTTAGATCCCTGGATTTGAGCTTTTGTAATACTAAACCTGCTTGAGATTCCATCAAAACGGATTGAACACCACTTTTTACATTGATTTATTTTTGTCAGGGATGCCATGGTTCAACCATGGACGATAATTTAATCTTTCCTCCTCCAATACGGATGTATAAAATTCCACCTTTCATAGCTTGCTATATTGGAACATAAAAAGGAGATGTAGATTTATTATTGTCCTTTTCGGACCTGAATTATACTCATCCAGTAATCTTAAGGGATTAGACAACGAACGGTAGTTTTGAAAAGTCTATTCAAAATTGGATAAAAGAACCCAAAGTTTTGATCCGCCAATTGAGATAAAAACTTTGGATACTGTTTAATGTCCTCGTCCTTTCCTGTGCTCATCTCCTATTCTTTTTCTCCTCATCTTTTTACAAGATTAATAAATCTCATTTTCCTTGTTCTAACATTTTTACACAATTTTTCATTATTATCTATTTAAAGAAAAATTATTTGAAAAATTTTTACTTACTTATAAGAAGTAGCGATTGGAATATTTCAGATTTTTTTTATGGAATTTGAAAGAGAGATGGCTAAAAATTTGATTGTCAAAAATCGTAACTCAAATTTTTCCATAAAGCTAATTATATTTAAATTTTTATATCTAATTTGTTTAAGTTTTTTTTGTGTATCAATTTACCCAAAACTATTTTAAATTCTTTTCAGTTTAAGTTTTAGGTAAATGAAATATAAGATTTATCTGTGTTTGTGTATACTAACGTCTATGTCCCTAGAGGCATCTAGATGCATTTGAAGGATATAAGGTGGATGGATTATTATTATCAATTCATTTTTAAGAAGTAAAAGTAAATATTTTAGCTTAGAAGGGTAGAGAAACTCTCCCCTAAACTAGTTATAAACCCTCCCCGTACCTATAGCTTTACTGTAAAGAAGAACCATATCGGTGGTTAGCAAGATCCTTAGCAACACACACACCAACAGGAAGACAAACAGACTGACTGAAAGTCATCCTGACCATTTTTTAAACAAGGAACTGTATTTTATATTTTTATCAAGGTATGAAAATCTTTTTCTTCTATCTATCCTGCAATACATTTTAAATTCTTTTCATGACAATGGTTTTGTGTCGTTGGACAGGGATATAGGGTTTTCAGAAAAATTGCTATAAATTGATTTTAAGACTATTTGGTGTATGTAGATTTATTTAAATGATCGAGGCTACTCCCTTAAAGGCCTCTTTGGAACCCTAATTTTAGTTTTGATTAGTAAGTTTATAACATTGGTTGAGGGAGCAGAGGGGGTTAATTCTTTTGGTGGGGTGATTTCTCATTGGAGGGTAAAGGGAACGATACCCTTACCAAAATAGAGAAAATAGCAATATCGGTATAACGGTTAGTAAAATCTTTCAGGCAGATAGACAAACAAACAAAAACACATTTCCTCAGACAGAGAGACAAACAAAACTCTATTCTATGAAACTTTATAAATACTAGTAATGTAGTTTCTCTGAATCAAGATAAGCCTTTCAAAGCACTAATCTTTATTTACACAATAATGTTAGTTTACTTATCTCTGCATCCCTGTGAGTTAGTTTAAAAAATGCATTGGCAGCACTTTAAATTCCTTTTCAAATTCTGCGCGGAGGACTTGACCACAACTCTGATTCATAACCCTTTTATCCATACTCTCATTTATTAGGGAGGGAGGGGACATTGGGCTGTTTATTACACTAGTCCCTATAATTTTATAATAATTATTTTCTTATTCGTTAATTAAACATTTTGGGGACTTTTAGTAAACTTTGATTGATTGGTTAATTAAGGGTGTCCAAATGTTTCAACCACTAGTTTTCATATACAGAAGGGGTAATATTGTGTGTCATTATTGGAGATTTACATCAATTTATCGGCCATTGTCTTATCCCTTACTATCCGTGCTCACTTATAGTACAAGGACAATTATTTCCCTAAGTAGCACAGAAAAAAATGATAATAAAATATGTAAATAAATCTTTTTGTAAAAAATTACGGGGCTAAATAACTTTTACGCTTTGACTTACAGGGTCATAATTAGAGAATAGCTGCCTTCATATTCCTCTTTATGAGACCCCTTATTTCTCCAGAATTAAAAACTTTATTTTTCCCCTACTTAAAACCTAGAATATGCAAGGCATAAAATAAATCTAAAGCCTGCCCTGATAGTATAGAATAAAATCTTTAAGTTAACCCTTACAGATCGGGTTTTTCAATGTCATTTTTTTTGTAGGTAAGATGGAGAGCTGTGACTTCATGACTTTTTAAGTTTAGTAATTATGCGTCGGCAAGAGTTAATTTTATTAGGATATCTGGTCTGTGTCGGTCGTGGTGTCCGGTCAAAGTCGGTTGGGTAGCACCAAAATTTAAAAAAATTCTAAATACTTTTGTGTATAAGGTAGAAACCTATATTTTTTTTGGTGAATACTAAGATATCAATGACCTTATGAGAAAAGTGGTGTTATGACCGTTTGACCGCACCCTGACCGACTTTATGACCGATTTTTGTCCGGCTTTTACTACAGACATATATCCTGAATATCATGGCTTCTATTGCAGCTAGAAACCTAAAATTTTTTTTGGTAAAATCTTGAGGAACAATAAACAGATAAAAATATTAATTGGCGCCGCCAACCGCCATTTTACCGCCGTAACCGCCGAAAATGGCGGTTTCCGTTATTTGCCGTTTTTCGGCGATGATCAGAAAAAGTAATTTTTTTGTTATGAAAAATAAAAGTTCGTCCTAAAATTTGGTCATCCTAGCTGCAAAATTGGCCGCTCTACAGCTGTTTTAAAATTTAGCGGCTGGCCGCTAAAAAGCGGCTAAGGAGCGGCCTGGCCGCTATGACTAGAAAAAGTAATTTTCTCTAAAAATACACATGAACCACCAGAAAAAAATTTTACGTCTTTATCTGTAACAGAAGCTGAGATAGAGGGGGGGGGGTCAATATGACCCCCCCCCCCCGATCTATTAAGGTGGGAATTGGGGCCCGATCTGTAAGGGTTAAACATACAGGCATTAAAAAGTCTCGGAAGAATATTTTTCTATAATCTCAATCTCTGTATAGCATAGCGCATTGTTGCAAAACGTGTAAAGGTCAGTTTTGTCAAAAGAATGTTTTAACAACTTTTTGTAGAATTTTTTTTATGACACAAAAGAAATACAAATTTGCTGTAATGTTGTTTTTTAGTTTAATATTGAATTCAATTACAGTTGAAATTTCGCTTTTTTAAAGAACTAGCGGCTACACCCCACTATGTTCCACGGGTGACAAAAAATCGTTTTTTACATTTTGGAAAATACACTTTTAAACAATTGTTTAGTAATATACACAAGTTTTTGTAAATAAAGCCGAAAGAATTAGCTCTTTACTATGAAAAATAAGAATTTTATGTGTAATTATACCAGAGGTATGGAATTAAGTTCCTTTTCATCATTGTAAACAACTATTTTTAAGGTCAACTAAACTACATTTCAAATCATCGTGGACCCTTTATTTTTAAAGCTTTTTTTAAGTATTTTATATTTTTGGAATCAGTATGTAATAATTTATACGTTTAGCCTTTAAACGAAGTCAAATCTCCATTTTTTGTTGTAATTGTAGATGGTTTTCTTAGCATACCCGATTTCTGTAAAATAGACAATTTTCTTCTAATGAAAATTTTACGTTTGGTTCCAGATCTTTTAAGACCAAAAAAGTCCAAGCAAATCCTCTTACATGGTGATATTAGATGTATGTATAATATCAGAGAACTTTATCCTGTGTATGCGAAGCTATGCGAAGTTTGTTTTTTTAAGCCCTAAAGATACTGGGTCTATCAAAAAAATAACAATTTTTTTAGACATAAAAGTAATATATTACTTATTATCTAAAACACCTATTCCATTAAACTTAAAGTAAAGAAAAGTTTTAAAAACAAATAAAAGATTATCCATTTATGTCTAAGGTTTTATCTGAACTTTCATACCTTATATTGGGGAGGGGGGGGGGGCCTCGATTTATATCAATCTTGGATCCCATTAAAGCTAGAAGTCTAAAAATTTGTATGTGGTTTCCTTAATCAACAAAAAATATTCTGATTTTATATGTTTAACATTATCTACTCCCTTTACCCTTTAATTGAGCAACCTTTCACAAAAGGTTCTTTCATATTAACAAAGAAGAGTAGAACTTATGTTGATTAAGATAGAAAATGTTTCCTTTAAAATAAATGAAAATAAAAATTAGATTCTTACATATCTATGATCTAAAGGGATAAGACAATGGCCAGTAAATTAATGTACATCCCCAATGGTAATAAACAAAATTGCCCCTTCTATAAATTACAATTAGTTGTTGAACTGTTTGGACACTCAACTAATAAACTAACCAATCAAATTCAAAAGTCTCAAAAGTTGTTATGCCTACAAATAAGAAAAAACTATTATAAAACTTTGTGGACTAGTATAATAAACAGTCCATTGTTCCCTTCCTCCCTGCTTAAATATACACACAGAAAATGAGTAAGAAATTTGCTCATCTGTATTTATTAGAAATCTCAAAATATAAATTTCAGCGACGGCAGTCGGCAGGAAAATAGCGGCAGATTTTAATGAAATTTTAGTTGGTCGTGTATAGTTGTTAGAATAGCTTAAGTTTAAAATTTGAGGTCTCTAAGTAAAAAATTGAGGTAAAAGGAGTCAATTAAAGATTTCTGGAGGATCATACCTGGAACCGGAAATTGACTTGAACACCTGTATGTAGTAATATAGAATATTTTATTATTTTGGTAAGATAAAATGTTAAGTTTAAGTCATAAAAAAAATTATTTTTGCTCTTTACCTGTATGATCCTGCCAGGTATCCTGGCATCCTGTGCCCACCAGGATGGAGATATTCAACTTTCAGTTATGTGTCGTACCCATTATAAACAAGTCACTCAGTTATAGCTCTCTATCTTTCACACTAAGAAAATGAGATAGAAAATACTAAAAGGGGGGAGGGTCTCTAAGTAAAAAATTGAGGTAAAATGAGTCAATTAAAGATTTCTGGAGGATCATACCTGGAACCGGAAATTGACTTGAACACCTGTATGTAGTAATATAGAATATTTTATTATTTTGGTAAGATAAAATGTTAAGTTTAAGTCATAAAAAAAATTATTTTTGCTCTTTACCTGTATGATCCTGCCAGGTATCCTGGCATCCTGTGCCCACCAGGATGGAGATATTCAACTTTCAGTTATGTGTCGTACCCATTATAAACAAGTCACTCAGTTATAGCTCTCTATCTTTCACACTAAGAAAATGAGATAGAAAATACTAAAAGGGGGGAGGGTCTCTAAGTAAAAAATTGAGGTAAAATGAGTCAATTAAAGATTTCTGGAGGATCATACCTGGAACCGGAAATTGACTTGAACACCTGTATGTAGTAATATAGAATATTTTATTATTTTGGTAAGATAAAATGTTAAGTTTAAGTCATAAAAAAAATTATTTTTGCTCTTTACCTGTATGATCCTGCCAGGTATCCTGGCATCCTGTGCCCACCAGGATGGAGATATTCAACTTTCAGTTATGTGTCGTACCCATTATAAACAAGTCACTCAGTTATAGCTCTCTATCTTTCACACTAAGAAAATGAGATAGAAAATACTAAAAGGGGGGAGGGTCGCCCCTCCCCCCCCCCCCCCGACTATTTAGGGTTAACAAACATTGTTAGTTGGGTTGTGTAATATCTTTTGATATGATTCCCGTCAATGTTGCTTAGAAACAAAGGAAGTTACAGCTTCTGAAATGTGCTTATTAGACTAGCTTTACACCCCCCCCCCTGACGCCCCTTGTGTAAAACCCTTATTATAAGTATTTTCACCATTATTTTAAAAGATATATGTATACTTATTGCTATTTAAATAAAATTTCATCAAAATTTTCAAATATACACTCTCTATGATTTTTTGTCATTTTTCGGGATTTCTGGAATACAGTGCACCCTTTGAGGCCTTAAGATTGATAGAGGGAAAGAGGGATGGTAAGGGTGAAGTTTTAAAAATCATTTTTTTTCGTTGGAGGGTCAAATTATCTTTTGAGGGTGGAGATACCCTCTCTATAATAGTTATAAACCTTCCCTGGTCCTTTAAAAAGCTCTACTGTAAATGAGAATCATACCAATCCAGCGGTTATCAAGATATTAAGATCCAGATAGACATAGAGACATCATGTTACTTTTAAATAAGGCTAATATCAAAAAGTTCAGTTTTGGTCCTCTCTAAAGCCATAGTAATTAGTGGAACAGCCAAAATTTGACAACTTATCTGCAGATGGTCATTGGTAACATTCTAAATTATATTTATTGCACACTCTGTACGTGATTGAAAATATATAAGTGTGGTGTGTGTTTGTGTGTGTATTTGTGTGTATGTGTGTATTTGTGAGTATATGTGTGTGTTTAAGTGTGTGTGTGTAATGTTATTAAGTGTACGTTTGTGTGTGTGTTTACTTTCCATGAAAGAAAAATGTGGATAAAAGTTTTGATTGGGAATCAACTTTTACAGATATGTGTGCTAGTCACGGGTGCAGGGATAGGACAATGGACAAAGAATAAACTTTTACAGATATGTGTGCTAGTCACGGGTGCAGGGATAGGATAATGGACAAAGAATCAACTTTTACAGATATGTGTGCTAGTCACGGGTGCAGGGATGGGTCAATGGACAAAGAATCAACTTTTACAGATATGTGTGCTAGTCACTGGTGCAGGGATGAGACAATGGACAAAGGATCAACTTTTACAGATATGTGTGCTAGTCACGGGTGCAGGGATAGGTCAATGGACAATGAATCAACTTTTACAGATATGTGTGCTAGTCACTGGTGCAGGGATGGGACAATGGACAAAGAATCAACTTTTACAGATATGTGTGCTAGTCACGGGTGCAGGGATGAGACAATGGACAGATAATCAACTTTTACAGATATGTGTGCTAGTCACGGGTGCAGGGATGAGACAATGGACAGATAATCAACTTTTACAGATATGTGTGCTAGTCACGGGTGCAGGGATAGAACAATGGACAAAGAATCAACTTTTACAGATATGTGTGCTAGTCACGGGTGCAGGGATAGAACAATGG
Source organism: Acartia tonsa (assembly GCF_053477335.1). Taxonomy (NCBI): domain Eukaryota; kingdom Metazoa; phylum Arthropoda; class Copepoda; order Calanoida; family Acartiidae; genus Acartia; species Acartia tonsa. Next base: position 17,085,212 of record NC_137265.1, read on the forward strand.
ACAAAGAATCAACTTTTACAGATATGTGTGCTAGTCACGGGTGCAGGGATAGAACAATGGACATAGAATCAACTTTTACAGATATGTGTGCTAGTCACGGGTGCAGGGATAGAACAATGGACAAAGAATCAACTTTTACAGATATGTGTGCTAGTCACTGGTGCAGGGATAGAACAATGGACAAAGAATCAACTTTTACAGATATGTGTGCTAGTCACGGGTGCAGGGATAGAACAATGGACAAAGAATCAACTTTTACAGATATGTGTGCTAGTCACGGGTGCAGGGATAGAACAATGGACAAAGAATCAACTTTTACAGATATGTGTGCTAGTCACGGGTGCAAGGATAGGATAATGGACAAAGAATCAACTTTTACAGATATATGTGATAGTCACGGGTGCAGGGATAGAACAATGGACAAAGAATCAACTTTTACAGATATGTGTGCTAGTCACTGGTGCAGGGATAGAACAATGGACAGATAATCAACTTTTACAGATATGTGTGCTAGTCACTGGTGCAGGGATGGGACAATGGACAAAGAATCAACTTTTACAGATATGTGTGCTAGTCACGGGTGCAGGGATAGAACAATGGACAGATAATCAACTTTTACAGATATGTGTGCTAGTCACGGGTGCAGGGATAGAACAATGGACAGATAATCAACTTTTACAGATATGTGTGCTAGTCACGGGTGCAAGGATAGAACACTGGACAAAGAATCAACTTTTACAGATATGTGTGCTAGTCACGGGTGCAGGGATAGAACAATGGACAAAGAATCAACTTTTACAGTTATATGTGATAGTCACGGGTGCAGGGATGGGACAATTGACAAAGAATAAACTTTTACAGATATGTGTGCTAGTCACGGGTGCAGGGATGGGACAATAGACAAGGAATCAGCTTTTACAGATATGTGTACTAGTCACGGGTGCAGGGATAGGATAATGGACAAGGAATCAACTTTTACAGATATTTGTGCTAGTCACGGGTGCAGGGATGAGACAATGGACAGAGAATCAACTTTTACAGATATGTGTGCTAGTCACGGGTGCAGGGATAGAACAATGGACAAGGAATCAACTTTTACAGATATGTGTGCTAGTCACGGGTGCAGGGATAGGATAATGGACAAAGAATCAACTTTTACAGATATGTGTACTAGTCACGGGTGCAGGGATAGGATAATGGACAAGGAATTAACTTTTACAGATATGTGTGCTAGTCACGGGTGCAGGGATAGAACAATGGACAAGGAATCAACTTTTACAGATATGTGTGCTAGTCACGGGTGCAGGGATAGGATAATGGACAAAGAATCAACTTTTACAGATATGTGTGCTAGTCACGGGTGCAGGAATAGAACAATGGACAAGGAATCAACTTTTACAGATATGTGTGCTAGTCACGGGTGCAGGTATACAACAATGGACAAGGAATCAACTTTTACAGATATTTGTGCTAGACACGGTTGCAGGGATGAGATAATGGACAAAGAATTAACTTTTACAGATATGTGTGCTAGTCACGGGTGCAGGGATAGGATAATGGACAAAGAATCAACTTTTACAGATATGTGTGCTAGCCACGGGTGCAGGGATGGGACGATGGACAAAAAATTATCTTTTACAGATATGTGTGCTAGTCACTGGTGCAGGGATGGGACACTGGACAGAGAATCAACTTTTACAGATATGTGTGCTAGTCACGGGTGCAGGGATGGGACAATGGACAAGGAATTAACTTTTAGAGATTTGTGTGCTAGTCACGGGTGCAGGGATAGAACAATGGACAAAGAATCAACTTTTACAGATATGTGTGCTAGTCACTGGTGCAGGGATAGAACAATGGACAAAGAATCAACTTTTACAGATATGTGTGCTAGTCATGGGTGCAGGGATGGGACAATGGACAAAGAATCAACTTTTACAGATATGTGTGCTAGTCACGGGTGCAGGGATGGGACAATGGACAAAGAATCAACTTTTACAGATATGTGTGCTAGTCACAGGTGCAGGGATAGAACAATGGACAAGGAATCAACTTTTACAGATATGTGTGCTAGTCACGGGTGCAGGGATAGGAAAATGGACAAATAATCAACTTTTACAGATATGTGTGCTAGTCACGGGTGCAAGGATGGGACACTGGACAAAGAATCAACTTTTACAGATATGTGTGCTAGTCACGGGTGCAGGGATAGGAAAATGGACAAGGAATTAACTTTTACAGATATGTGTGCTAGTCACGGGTGCAGGGATAGGAAAATGGACAAGGAATTAACTTTTACAGATATGTGTGCTAGTCACGGGTGCAGGGATGGGACAATGGACAAAGAATCAACTTTTACAGATATGTGTGCTAGTCACGGGTGCAGGGATTAGACAATGGACAAAGAATCAACTTTTACAGATATGTGTGCTAGTCACGGGTGCAGGGATGGGACAATGGACAAAGAATCAACTTTTACAGATATGTGTGCTAGTCACGGGTGCAGGGATTAGACAATGGACAAAGAATCAACTTTTACAGATATGTGTGCTAGTCACTGGTGCAGGGATAGAACAATGGACAAGGAAACTTTTACAGATATGTGTGCTAGTCACTGGTGCAGGGATGGGACAATAAACAAGGAATCAACTTTTACAGATATGTGTGCTAGTCACGGGTGCAGGGATAGAACAATGGACAAAGAATCAACTTTTACAGATATGTGTGCTAGTCACGGGTGCAGGGATAGAATAATGGACAAAGAATCAACTTTTACAGATATGTGTGCTAGTCACGGGTGCAGGGATAGAACAATGGACAAAGAATCAACTTTTACAGATATGTGTGCTAGTCATGGGTGCAGGGATGGGACAACAAACAAGGAATCAACTTTTACAGATATTTGTGCTAGTCACGGGTGCAGGTATAGGACAATGGACATATAATTAATTTTTACAGATATGTGTGCTAGCCACGGGTGCAGGGATAGAACAATGGACAGAGAATCAACTTTTACAGATATGTGAGCCAGTCACGGGTGCAGGGATAGGACAATGGACAAGGAATTAACTTTTACAGATATGTGTGCTAGTCATGGGTGCAGGGATGGGACACTGGACAAAGAATTAACTTTTACAGATATGTGTGCTAGTCATGGGTGCAGGGATGGGACACTGGACAAAGAATTAACTTTTACAGATATGTGTGCTAGTCACGGGTGCAGGGATTGGACAATGGACAAATAATCAACTTTTACAGATATGTGTGCTAGTCACGGGTGCAGGGATGGGAAAATGGACAGAGAATCAAATTACATATTTAAGATTTTTCTATTACTGGTCTAATGGCTGAATTATCTCTGAAAATGTTTTGTAGTCGGTAAAAAAGCTACATCATAATTCACTTAGTCTATACGTCAGTCAGTCAGTCCATAAAATTATGAAGAATGTGATTATCTCGGCTGCTATTTTAAATGAAATTTTTGCGATTTTTTATGGAAAGTTAAAGTATGCTATATAACACATATTGCCTGTTTGTCCATCTGTATATATATCGTCTTCCTTACTCATCCCTATTCTTGCCTACTCTTGGATGTTGTCATACTTTTCTTTGTTTGCTAGCTTAAACAACAAATAACATCATGTATACTTCTTATTTTCTTTCTCAATAAAACAGCTACAAATAAATTTAGTTTCACAGCCTTACAACAAACCATAATAATATTATTTTAAACCAATTGTTCCAACATCCCTACATCCCTGATGGAAGTTCAAAATAAAACCTTATATAATCAAATTTGTTTGAGGTGCATTTATCCCATAAGTTGAGTAGTTTACTAAATTTTTAATTCATCTAGGCCAGTGAATTGTTTAGGCTTTGTGATTACGCATTTTAGAATGAAATAGATTTATAAATCATGTATCCAATTTTGTATCATCTGTATATATAATTAATGCCTGTACACCCGTAAGTTTGTCCGTACGTAACATTTTGCTCTTTTCGGTAATTTAGGAATATTAATGATCCTATTGATTACAAACTTTGGATTTATATTAATGATTCCTGTAACAAAGTAAGGAACGATTTAGAAAGCTTAGCATTTTCATAAATGTTACCAAAAAGTCGTCCATTTAAATTTAATACATGATTTATAACAATAATTTTTTAATGATTTTCCTATTCATCTGATTTTCGGAATAATGCTTCCTAGGATGATAAGGTACAGTATTTTAGCTAATCATTTCTATATTAAAATCCTAAAAATGTATGCATGTCCTTAAATATCTTCAAATTAATATTTTTTCTTATTTAGTTTTGACACTCATGTGTTCATGTTCGTTTGTTCTACCGGTTGATTTTAGACCTTCACTTTTATGGTGTTTAAAATGATCTTCACAACTCTTTGAATGTTACACTTCTATGGTAGTATTAATGAAGAACAACATGTTTTAAACAGCAGTTGTGCAACTTTGAAAAAAAAACTGGCAAAGCATCTATTTTTAATCAAACTGTAAGACATGGGATTTCCATTTCTTGACACATTTTGGAGAGGAACAATAATTTGTTTTTCTTTCTTTTCTGCATATTTCTCATAGAATTTAGGGGATAAATCAATACACATAACCAATGATGCTAAACAAAAATACCTCTTCTTCAGGTTTAAATTATTGGTTATAAAGCCAATAAAAGACCAACCAATAAACATTCAAACAAAGTATAAAAAGTTTTTAGCTAACGAACAGACGAGGTGGTTATTACCTTTTGGTTACAAAAGTAATTTATAGTCCAATGTCCCCTTCCTCCTTGATATGTCTGGTCATATGTTGAAATCTTTAGCATTTTGACACATAGTACGAAAACAAGGATGGCAACATCCAATAAAGCATAATAAAAAATCTGCCAATTAACCACATCAATTTACTTAACCAAATCATACTTTATGTCTTAAATATTGGATACGCAATCAGTTCAGCGGTTAGCTAGATCCTTCAGTACAGACAGACACAATGACAGACAAGGATGCCTTAGTTCTATTAGTATACATAAAAAATCGTAAAAATATATTTTAAAATTTGGATTAAATTATTTTTTTTCTTTTAGTTAGACTCTAATACAATGCCAAACATAAAAAGTAAGAAAATATTGTTTTATTATCTTAGAGATATTTATTTTATTGATATTTTGTTTCATAAATACCCCCACAGAACGTCTTACCATATTTTCTACAAAATGTCAGAAATTTCTTTTTATCAAACTCAGAGATCTAAAGGGATAAGAAAATGGAAGATGAATTGATCTTCTTATTAAAAAATTGCCTCTTTAATTCTTTGTTATTAAATTATTGATGGAAAAGATTAGACATTGAAAGTATGTATCAAATCAAGTTTAAAGGGGTAGTTTCACGAAATGCATTTGAACTTAATTTAGTGAACCGCATATTTTTTTCTGGTTAATTGGTTAAACTACATTTATATGGCATATATTTGAAAGAATGTCAATTTTTTACTATGTAGTTTTTAAAATATCATTTCAAAACTACGTGGTAGAAAATTGAAATTCTTTCAAATATATGCCATATAAATATAGTTTAAACCAATAACTAGCAAAAAATATGCAGTTCACTAAATTAAGTTCAAATGCATTTCGTGAAACTACCCCTTTAAAAGAATAAGCCAAGAAATGAAGATAAAACCTGGTGACTATTATGATTTAAACTCCAGAAATGCTGTATTCCGTATTATAGTAAATGAAATTAGAGTGCCCCTATTTATAATACAAAGTAGAACGATGTCTGTCTGTCTGTCTGTCCGTCCGTCCGTCTGTCCCTTAAGATCTCGGTAACCACTGAACCAATCGGATTCTACTCTTCAGGGAATATACCTACTGGTCCCATGGTGGTTTTAGGCTTTTTTTCTTGGGGGGTGGGACACCCCCAACGCCAACCCCCCCAAAAATAAAAAAAATGCCCCCTCATTTTTTTTTATTTATGATGGAGATCATGAAAATGAAGATCCTCAATTTTTTTTTGATGATGCAGATGAAGATCCACCACATATACTACATTTTTTAAAAATTATCTCTTGACGCAAAGCCCCTAGAGGTTAGGGGCGAAGAGTATATTGTTAGATAACACCCTTTTATACCATTTCCAAATTAAAACTAAGTATAGACAAAACATCTTTCTTTAGATGAAACATCCCGTTAAAAAATATTGATTCTGGAACCCTGTACATGAAATATGGACTTTTATTAAAAATTTGTTGCAATTTTTGGTGCAGATGTTTTATCTATAGATCATTGAGTACTGTCATGGAGGGTGCACATAGTGGGTACTTTCCCTTTAAGGCGTGTTTATTTAGTATCCCCCAAAACGGAAAAATGAAACAAAAATTTATATTTGAATAAAAAAATATAAAGAAAAGGTGCTTCCTTTAGGTTCTGTTAGATTGAGAAAGATCAAAAAGTCCACATGGTTGAAGCTCTAAACATCGAGTGAAACAAGTTTTTGAGTGCAAACAAAATCTTAACTAAAGGGAGGGGTGTTTATTCCAGTGATGTTTTGCTGGATTATACCGATAGCTCAGAAAAAGACTCATATGGTGTGTAAAAAGTAACAGACCAATGAATTAAACATAACACACAAAAAGTACAAGGCAAAACAATAGTTAACTATAATACAGTACTAATGACTACACTTAATTTGTTGCATATTCAGACACATTTGTTTCTAAAAATTTATTTTATTTTACTAATTTAAAAGGAAGATCATACATATTTCAGTTTACAATAATGAATATATCTGAACTTGGATCTTACACCAGACTTTCATGTTCTCTAATAAAGGGAAACACGCAGCAGGCTAAAATAACCATTTCCACCTTCCATCCCCTTTACCCCATTTCCCTCCCCTCTAACTGAATGAACGAACTGACCAATAAATTAGTTTCATGTAAGCAATTTAAATTGACGACAAGTTTTCCCATGTCATGATTTCCACGTATATTCTATATTTGTACAATTGATTGCAATTATTAATTAAATGCATTTGCATATAATTATCAAAACATTTGATTGTTCGCATAGTACAGGGACATGGAAATAAATATCCTGTGTGTTCCAGTTTGTTCACAGCATTAAACTCCAATTTATTACTGGTTTATTTCTTAGGTAATAAGGATGATAACGTCTGTGTAATCTCTAAAATCAGACTGTAAGACAAATGGACATTAACACATGTAGAGTGTCAGAACCTTGTTGTCCTTGGAACTATTACTCCATAAATCAAATGAATAGAATAATTATATCATGTAAATTTTTTAAAAATTAAATCGCCAGGAATGATCAGATCATGTAAAGTTTAAAATCAATAGGATATTTTTATTATTTCCAAATTAGCAATAAGACCTCCTCGTTACGGATATCGGACTGACCCTAATTTTCATTCTTAAAGAAATATAGCCAAAACAACAACAAAATGTTTTAAGAGATATTTTTTCTTCTTAAGAACCTTGCAACCCTGAATTATTAAATCATGCATTCATCAAATTTGCAAATTATAAAACAGTTCCCTATATGCATAAGAAATCTCAGTAATATATTAAATATGGACAATTTTTATGGATGTCTCTAAAAATTTCTTGTCTAATTTTTTATGAAAACCGAGAAAATGATGATTTAACATGGATGACAACATCCATAACATACAAAAATCATGGTTTGGTATGCGGACAAAGATATTTTAAGAGCATTTGTTAATATCAAAAATTATCTTTTAAAGATAAAATCATGGTACATTTTTTCGTATTTTTATATTTTTATATTCTATGTTTTGTGGCATGACTTCCAGATCAACAGACAAATTAAATTGCATACTGGATGTTCAAAAATAAATTCAGCCTAGTAGGAGAGGAGGCGATGGGATAAAGACACTAAATGACACAAGACAATTTGTATAAATCCTGTAACTATCTATTGTTGGTCTATTAAATTAATGTAAATTATGTTCAAACCCTTTGAATTAATTAATTACCATGTGAATTAGGTTTATTAAAGGGCTCTTCAGCTGCTTGTAACATCCGCGTTTGACGCTTTTTAGCTGCCAGCCGCAAAAAAATGGTCAATAATTCACTTCTATTGTTTCGACAAACTTCAGCCGGCTACCGGCAATCCAAAACGTTGTCATCTTCTGATTTTTTTGATTTGTCAGTATGCAAAATAAACTAACTTCTTAATTGGCTAAAGTAAGATTATAGTCATTATCTTATTCTTAGGCCATAATTAAAGATTTAAAATTTTCACATAGGTGTTATAATACCTAACGTCGATGTAAATAAACAGTGAATTATCTTTATCAATGTTATATCAGGTAGGCCTATTCAATGACATATTTCGACATAAACTATTGCTATTGTAAGTCAACATAATGTCATTAAGTAAATCAGGATTGCAAGATTCTACTTTATAAATCTAATCCAACATAGATTACCTTCATTTAGATAATAAATTAATCTCAGACCAATCCTTTAAAAAATTTCTTATTTAAACATCTATCAAATTACAAAATATTATTGAAAAGTTGCAAATATAAAACTTAAAAATTTTTGGCGACAATTTACTAGAATTATAAATTTTCGAACATTTTTTTTTACAAATTTTGAAGATTTATTTTTACAAATAATCTATTCTCCGATTTTATATTTGTAATAAGCCGACTCGGGTGTCCAATCATAACACACAGTTTCGTATTATACTTTGATACTTTAACGAATAGTGAAGTAAAATGTTTATACTAGTATTTCAACTGCAAAAGGTGATATTATACCAAAACGATTAAAAGCTTAAAATGCATATCTAATCTATGATCTGTTGTCATGTTGTGAAGGTTTCGTGTAATTAATGGAATGCCCATATATCTTAATCATTGTTTTAATTAATACACTTTATGGTTTTTACATAAATCTGATTATAAGCTATGTTTTGAATTCAATAGGTGTATTATGATCATGGACTGACAAGGCAGGTATCTTATGGGATAAGGCAATTAATGATAACTGTACTTTACATACCCAATGAGGAAAAAAATTCTACTCAATGAAAGATTTTTACCAAATACGTTGCGTTCAGTTCACAATCAAATGTCTTCTTTATCTGTGACAATTAAAAGTAGATATTTTCAAAAATGTGTTTTCCACCTAATCTTGTGAAACTTTTTTCAGCGAACAAAAATAAGATATTGTGTAAAAATGCACATTATGGACGTTTATACATATTGACAGTGTTAAGTTATTAAAAGTTTTAAAAATATCATATTCCCTCTCCTTACATAATATACTTATAACTTGTACTTAAGAATCATTGAAAAAAAGTTTATTATTACGATATGTCAAAAGTTATAGAATTTTGATTAAAGTTCGTCATGGTTATCAGCCACTTACTTTACTGTCGTATTGTACTTTGTACTTTTTTTTGTACTGTATACATTAGAAAAATGCCTTGGATGACCAATCTTTTTTTTTTTGAAGAGAGGGATTAAAAACAACTAAGGAGGGTTCATTTACCCTTTTTCGTCGCTTTCACTGATTAAGGAAGTAGATATTACTCCCCTCCCTCAAAAAAATCTTTCCATGGGTATATAAAATCTATTAACTGCAAAAACAATTTTGAATCACAGAAATAATAGAAATATGTAAATTTATTAATGTAATATTTTGTGCATCTGCGTCAATAATAATAATTTTCCCTCAAATAAAGCATATTCAATGTAAAAATGTACTTATTTTATATTTTGTTTGTAAAAAGAAACAAGTTGTTTCATACTATTTATATGGACTCTAAAAAAACATTACCTAGAAAAATGGCTTGGTTTGAAGGCGGCTCTGCTGCTGAAAAAAAGTATTGTCGGCTTAAATATAATTTACTACAGGGTGTACATACATTTTTTTTATTCAAAATTTAATAATTATTAAGCATCTATTTGATTTCACTTAAAACTCTTGCAAGCAAAATCGATAAATTTGATAATGAGAACATGCAATTGACTTATCAGTTCAGATAAGAAGATATCTAAAGGTATAAGAAATGGCCAATAAATTTATGTTCATCCATTATGAGCATACACAAATTTTCCCCTTTTGTAAATTGCAATTGATGGTTGAAACGTTTGGACACTTAACTTAAAAAAACTCTATAAAAGTCCCAAAAAATATTGAGCCAACGAAAACAAAATATTATAATAATAAAACTTTGGGGACTAGTGTAATAAACAGCCCAATGTTCCCTTCCTCCCTGGATTGAAATTAAAATAATCACATAATTTTAATTGGTGTAGGTGACTAAATTCCAAAATACGCTACCCAATACCCATTAATTTGACATATGAACAAAAATTATTTTCCAGTATGGGTTTAAATCTGATTGTTGTCCGCTGGATTAGAACCGGTTCTCGGCCATAATGAAAATTATGTATTTTTATTTTATGCACAAAAATTTGAAATAAAAATAATAAAATTAAAACCAGTTTTGTATGCCTTGTTTTCGGCACCTCGGTGCTAAAAAACTGGTCAAAAACTATTCTTTTTCATATATGCGGAAAGCTTTCTATAATACGATTCGATAAATTACTTTTTTCCTTCTTTTTAAGAGTGTCTGAAAATTGTTAAGTTTTTGGCAAACAAATAAGTAAAAAGTTTGTTTGATGGACAACGTAAAATAACAAGTGCAAAGTTATCCAAATAAAGCAAAACAACTTGATAAACAAAGTTATCCCTACTGTAGATTATAGTTATATGTGGAAAGTTTGTACACTGATAATTTTATATCCACCAATCAATTAACCAATGAAAAAGAGAAGGTGTCATAGAACTTTGGGGACCAGTATAATTAACAGCCAAATATAAATTTGGTTATGTTATATTGAGTACGGGTTTTAGAGAAGTGTGATTCTGATAATCCCTGTGTGATGCGTACGAACATGAAACGGCATTGTATGTATGATATACGTGGATATATTGACAGTGTAATTTTCGTCAATTTAACTTGCTAATATGGACATTAGTTATTAATAAGTTAATTCATAGATGGGTGGTAATGTTATTTTAGCCAGATGCGAGCATCACTTTGTCAGAGTATGAAATTCAGGTGCAACATCCAAGTATTAAAATATAGATGAAAACGACGGACATACAGCAGACTTGGATTGGGTACGCTAAAAAAAGAAAAAATAAGATTTATTTACATTGTAAATTTCACATATCAGAATTGTTTACATAATACATACCTCATTTTTTTCTCACTTTTTGTGTTACATTTTAGAGCAGCTTTTATTCAACTCAGTATCATTATATAAAAGTAATAGGATGGGTCTCTGTCTGTCTGTACCAGAGAATATCGCTAACCGCTGAACCAATGTTGTTCTTCTTTACACCGAAGTTTCTTAAAGGTTCAGTGAAGGTTTTTGAACTATTTTGGGAAAGGTACCACCAAAAAGAGAAATCGCCCAAAAAAATTAAACTCAAAAGTGGAGGATTATCCCCCACAACTTTCGTTAGGTGCCTACAGAGGTCTCTAGGGGCGTAGCTGATGGTGCTAAGTAAAAACACAAAAAATATAGACATAATAAACTGATGGACACTTTAAAATTGAATAAAAATACTTATATCAAAGAAAATATTTTTTTTTGGGTGTGATTAGAGCAGAAAATGAACAAATAGGTAAAGTGTGACATCGATAGGACTATTCTAATGTGCCTGAAATAACGATAACGGATTAACGGACTGTTCCTAATTATGTATAAGCTTCGATTTAAAAAAAAGGTTTATTTTGCGCTTTCAAAAAGCAGGTATTACCTTACAAGTGAACGAATTCTCACTAATCTATTGATCAAATATCTCCTCCCCCCCTCTAATTTTCAATTATTTTGAAAAGAAGGAGGGGGAGGGGGCGGTATAAGTGCTCAAAATTATACTTTCTATGATAGCGAAAAAAATATAACGTTTGTGTTAGGGTTGGGCCGGATACTTATTTGGCCGGATATCCGGACCAACCCTAGTTTGTGTACATTATGTATGTGAATAATATACATACGTTTCATTATGTATACATTTATAATAAAATACGTATTAGCATATAAATTAAGATTAACAAAACTCCCAAATGAAAATATCATATATCTGAAACTAGAAACTAATAGGAATCTTACCAAAAATTAAGCAAGTAAATTGAGAAATAAAACACAAGGATGACAACATTCATAAGTAGCCGAAAAAATGGTAAAAAAGCAGCTAAAAAGCTGCTTAAAATCAACCATATTGCTATGGAAAAGTTAGAGAAAATAGGTTTTTTTTCTGTGATGAAATAACTCGATGAATTGAAAGATTAGTGAGAAGATTCAATTAGTTTTTAATCAGATTATTTTCTCTTAGAGATAATTTTTTGTATAAAGCTACTCTATAACATGAAAATTTTTATTTGATTTTTGGTCATAAACTGGCGCTTCAAAACAAAGTTCCTTGTTAAGCATTTCTTTTGGAGGGGGGTTATTTTTTCTTTTGTTTGTTTATTTAGGTTAGGTTAGGTTATATTGGATACTGGGTAGCCCCATATTGCAGGTGGGGAGCACTGCTGGGTTAGGACAAATTTTTAATTTTTTATAATAGGGAGTGTCAGGGGGGTAGGGTTATTATTATTGATAATTTCATTTATTTTCTTTTAATTATCTAGCTTATTATTTTCTTTAAATGTTAAATGTTATTATTGCATTATATTTTGTTTAGCGTACATACGAAGGTTTCTAAACCCCCCTTAAACTTCACAAGATTATAGAAGTACTATCTTCAAATTTTTTCCTCCTTAGTGCTTTACATTTCACAGGTAAAAACCTCTGCACGCCACAGCTTAGAGCAGATTAATTATCATAAGCTTAGCCATCTCGATATATACATTCTTTTGTGTATTTTTTTATTCTTGTTTAATTAATCATAAGCAAAATACTTATCATATAATCTTTCTATTAATATCCTTTTATTTTCAGAAAAAATGTTATAAAATAAAAAAAAATGTAGTTGAATAACTATCAAAACATTTATTTAGAAATAAAAATAATGGAGTGAAACATTTTGTTAAAATTTGAATGAATCTTTAACTGTGACATAAAGTGAAACACTTTGACTGTGATTCGTTAAAAAAAATTATTTCAAAATGTGAATTGTAATATGATTTAATAAAGAGTGATTTTATATTTATTTTTGGAATTAAAAAAACTTAAATTTGTTCAGTGTGCCCTTCTGTTGTTCATATGTATTCTGGTAAGTGTTTTTATGTCAGGGTTCGACAGCCGCGCATTTTTAGTCTAAGGGAAATCAACCTTTTACAATTGTAATAAACCACTAAAAGTCTAAATCTGACCCTAATATAACTAACCCTCTTTTCAAAAAGCATCAAAACAAGTTTAAATTTGAGGCCTGACGAGCCATGATTTTTATTTTAAGCAAAGCTTTTCTATATTTGCCGATCTGTATTATAAGCATGTAAGTAACGTGCAATTGTTTTCAAACCGTAAGAAAGAAGAAGCACAGCATCTCTTAAGTTTTAATTTACCTGGCAAATGAGTTATTTATTTTTATGTTCACATTCACCCCTTTAGCATTCAAAAAGTACTTGTATTCGAAGGGTGTGTTGTGGCTGAAAAAAGGCTAAAACCATCCGAAAACTTTAATTTAGAAAAAAATAGCATAATACTTATCTTTGTAAAGTTTCCCTAGAATTGATGGAGAACCAAAACCAAGTTATTATCGAAATCTTAGGCACAGTCAAAATACATTACTATACTTTATATCATAGGTTTTAAAAAAAAATAAAGTTACCCTAAAGCTACATTTTATAAATTCAAATATTTTACTCTTAAAAACTTATTTTCTTTATTTTGAAAAGTGTAAGAAAAAGAAGAAAACATTAATGAGCTATATTTACGTAGTTCAGTGTGTTTTTAAAGTGAAAAACACTTTAGTTTTTTTAAAGCGTAGTTTTTCAACATTTTGAGTTACTTCGCCAAAATACCCCATCAATTGTTTTATTCTTTACGTAAATTGGGGGATGTGAATAGTATTCTTTTTTTTGTTAAATTAAATTAAGTTTTTTTTAAGCTGAGTTGAGTACTGGGTAGCCCCGCTGGGTTAGGGCAATCAGGTATAGGCCCCAAAGGAGTTTGGGATTTAAAAACTACTAATCTTAAATCAAGCCCAACATAAACAATAACATTATTGACGTGTTAATTCATTAACTTAGCTTATATGAATGTTGCAATCCTTGTTTACTTTCGTTTGAAATTGAAAGGAGTCAATAGCTGAGTTTAAAAGTTATTATTTTTAAATAATAACAATTGAGTAGTCATAAATATCAGTATTAGTTAGCAATAAGGGACTGTGATTTCATGTATTATTTTGTCTCTGAAATCAGTTCATGTCTATTTCACAATGATACATATAAAGTTAAAATTTTAAATACTACTTCCATGAAGAATCTCTCGCCAATCTATAATGTAAACAAAATCTATCTATCATTCCGTTTTAAGCTTAATATCTCGGTAACAGATGATCCGAATAGGCTGTGCTTCTCAGGTGTTAAACCCTCTGATCTTGTGTTAGTTTAAAGCTATTTAGAAGATTTTTAAAACATGTATTCATTATTACAACCTTTGCTGTTTAATCTTATCTAAAATTTTGTTTAATTATATATATACTAGTGGCTTCGCCCCTAGCCTCTAGGGCTTTGCCCCAAGAGGTGATAAAAAAATTAAGGCGAAATTCGTCAAAGGACCAAGGAAATCTTCTACAAAACATAAAGGACCAAGGAAATCTTCAGAAAAAAAAAATAAAAAAATAAAAAAAAAAAAAAATTTTTTTGGGGGTTGGGGATGTCTCAACCCCCAAGAAAATAGTTTAAAACCACCACAGGACCAATAGGTATATACCCTGAAGAGTAGAATCCGATCGGTTGAGTGGTTACCGAGATCTTAAGCTTCAGACGGACGGACAGATGGACGGACAGACGGACGGACGGACGGACAGACATCAAGCTACTTTGTATTATAGATTTCAATGGGCCACTTAACGGTAGGGGAATGGGGAAGTCGTTCTTCCACTTTAAATTTTAGAATGAAAAATTCATTCATGAATGGGAGGTATTCTCCCCAAAAATATTTATAAACCCACCTTTGCTACACACATACAAACATCTTGTTATTTTCATTATAGAGTCATCACAAATTTTCCCATATTATTTTTTCTTTTTTTTTTGTACCTTTAATATTTTTGTGTGCAAGAATTGTTTCTTCCCGCTAACATTGTTTACCTTTTCTAGAGGTATTCTTTATCCGAGATACAGGGATTAGTAATTATAAGAAAAATAATTATTCAAAACAGTTTAATCTTAACGACCATTCATTTATAAAACATAACATAAAAAAATATTTATTCATTGACAGATTACGTCCTGCCCTACGAAGCAGTACATACAATAATACACAAGGCTACTGCTTTTTATCAATATCATTATCCAGACAGTAGTAAATAAATTGATGTAAATTCCAAATTTTGATAAAAAAAATCACCCTTTCTTTATAGCAAAATTGATGGTTTTAAGTTTGCTAGTTTAACCAACAAATTAAGCTTTATAAAAATTACCAAGACAAGAAAATTAATTATATGATCTCTTTCTCCCAGTTGATTATCCATTTATCTAATCCTGCATCCCTTATTCTCCAATTGTAGAGTTGCTTAAGTGTTAGTCTGTTTCTCTTTTCCTTTTTTTGTATGTATTTGTTAGCAGGGATCCTAAGGGATAAGACGGTGTTCGAAATAAAAATAAACCAAATTACCCTTATGTAAATTAAAACCATAAATACATGCTTTTATTGACATCATAACTACGAATTTTGTAGGATTTTGCCTATTTAAAATGGTATTATAAATTTCTACTGTACTGTTTTCAATATGAATCTTCCCTGAATAATTAAGCAGTTTTAGATATCACAAGAAACACAAAGAACTGAAATAGTATTTTTTGTTTAGTAAGTTATGGGGATGGAGTTTCGAGGTAATGGAATGGATCCAAACTCTGATTTGGATAGAATGCTCCTGGGCAAAACTAGAGAGCTACAGGTATAGTTAATCTATCTATCTGTCTGTCTGTCCTTCTGGCTGTTTGTCCTTCTGCTTGTCTGTCCTTCTGTTTGTCTGTCTTTCTGGCTGTCTGTCCTTCTGGCTGTCTGTTTATCTATGTATCTGTCAAATCAAATAATTCCCAACTCTAATTTGGATAGAATGCTCCTGGGTAAGACTAGGGAGCTACAGGTATAGTTTATCTATCTATATGTCTGTCCATCTGTCTGTCGATCTATCTATCAAAAAGAATGGACCCAAACTCTGATTTGGATAGAATGCTCCTGGGTATATTTTATCTATCTATCTATCAATCCATTTGTCTGTTTTTTTTTATATCTATCTGTCTGTCTGTCTATCTATTACATAGGTCATAACTCAGATATGGATAAGATGCCTCCAAGAAGCTAAAGGCATCCTATTTTCGTATATTTGTTTGTCTGTCTGTCTGCATATATGTCTTCCTATTTGTATGTATATCTATCTGTTAACATTTCAACGTTTTGGATCTCAATTCTTGACTTTGATTAATGAGAATACATATTATTCAATATAATAATTTTCTACAATTAATCTGTATTTTTGTCGGTTTTCATACTTGAGTTATATTTAACAAGCGGTTGCACTCCAAGCTCCTAGCATTATAGGGTCTCTATATTCGAATATTCAAAACATAGCGTAAAACCAATCCAAGACTTTTATTTGAGACCTATGTAAAGCTTTCCTAAATTGGAGAACTTAATCGGTTCAATGATAAGTGCATTTTCATGCGTCTCTGATTCTGTCTTTAAAAAACTTTCCCTAAATAATTGTTTTTAATATTGCTGCGCTTCTTTTGAGTATTATTGTCTTTGTTTCAATATACATATCTCTAGTTACTTTTAATATAATAATATTGTTGATATGAAACATGTTTTAGTGCAACTAATTATCTATGCAATAGTATTAGTATCATTATCATAATATTTTTCCTATTTAGTTGGGGATAGACAGCTGCCTTTGCAATTTTGCATTGTCTTAAAAAAAAGGACCAAATCCAAACCTCTTTCTATTTAAGTAGATTTACCTAATCTAATATTTAATTAGTACCTATGGAGATGATTGATAACAACTTCTTAATAGCAAAACTACTATACAATTCACTTTGACAGTTCTCCATAAAGCTCTGGTTGATTTTTTTCTGCAGCTAGTATAGATTACCTGCTGATTTTTACTTGGTGAAGAGCTTCCAGGATAAAACTATCTTTGTCCGTCGGTATGTAATTCATTTTATAAAAGAAACGTTTTCTACTTCCTAATAATATCTCTCTATCTTTTTGTCCCTTTTTATGACCACTGGTTATCTGCTGTATATTTCACTTTGTCCATTGGTCGATACATGTTTTTTTTTTATGGATGTTGTCAATCAGTAAAGCCCTATCAGAGATATCAAACAAAATGTGAGGAAATTTTTTTTCGCGGTGGTCAATCCACGGAACATGTATTTAATTATATATTTTTCAATATTACATAACTATATTCATTTCTTAACCTAATTACAACATTGCATGTTAAAAGAATGGATATTAAGCAAGACCATTATTGTTCAATACGAGATTTATAAAAAGATTTTCAAATTTCTAGAAATTCGTAGAAATATATTGAAGCTTAAATTTTAGGGAAAAGAAATTAACTATATTTCTGATGAAACAAGGATAGTTGTGTACATAATTAGCATAACAAAGCTTACTAGCATCATATTTTGTAAAACAAGGGACAAACATTTCCATTGACAGTAAGCTGGGATGAAAAAAAAATACATTAAACCTTTATGTAATGAAACAGTAAATTGGTAAAATAAAAAAAAACTCAATGATGTAAGAAGAGAGCTGGAAAATGGCCTAGAACAATCCTGAGGCTTATATCTAACAAGGATGACAACATCCATAAAATCGAAGCACTGAAACGGTAGGACAAAAAGACATTAACATTTGTATAGTGTTAGAACTGAATAATCAGAATATAAATGTAATGTATAAGAGTCGAACCAAAATTGTAAGTAAACTTGTTGAAAAACTGCTGGATACAGAATAATGTTTATGGACATACTTATATTTTTAGGACTTGATCATAGAGTTGCGTCGCTTATAACATTATACCTTGTTGTCCAAGGAATTATTGTACCAAAAATCAGATCATTAGGATGATTAGATCACATGAAAATTTGTTGTTAAAAAAGTAAAAAAAATCGACATGTTTCAAATGGACGTACGGACATTCTGGTAATGATTATTAAGTTGCTACGCTTTTCAAATCGTACCTAACTACTAAAGGAATCACCATCCAAAGTTTGAAATCGATAGGACAATTCTAACATGCCTAAATTAACGAAAAAAGCTATCCGTTACGGACGGACGGACCGACTTTAATAGCAGAAAAGCTTCGCTTTTAAATATAGTCTAAAACCATCCTGACACATATGAAAAGCTTCCATAAAAATAATAATAAAACAGTTTAGTAATTATTGAAATCATAAGCTTCAGACAAAATAATATTACTACTTAATATTTTATTTTTAGGATAGAGAAATTTAAAATCAATTCATTGATACACAAAAAATCATGAAATCTTGTAGTCTTATTATAATTAAGAAATGCATAAATTTATCATCTATTGTCGTATCTCCTTAGATCTCTGCGTTTCTGTTGATTTAAAGGAATGGATGTAAAATATACGTGGATATTATGACAGGGGGAATATTTGTCGTCAATTTAGTTTGCTAATATTGATGTTGTTTATTGGTCAGTTCTTTAATCCAATTGGATGGTAACAAAGATGGGTGGGAGGTATTGTTATTTTAGCCAGCTATGAGTACCGCTTTATTAGAGTACATGACATTCTGGTGTAACATCCAAGTAATAATATATCCATTTTTACAGGTAAAATGTTGTAATAAGGACAAATTACCCGAGTTTAAAAAGTGCACACAACAAACCAGGGATTCAAAGGGATAAGCGATTGACCGATTTATTGATGTACATTCCCAATCATGAAAAACAAAATTACCCCTATTGTAGATTGTAACGAGTGGTTGAAGAAACGTTAGGGCACTAAACTAAATGAGCCTACCAATCAAAATTTAATAAAAGTTGTTAAGCCAATGAATAAAACAAAACTATATGACTTTATGTTCTACTAGCGGCTACGCCCCTAGAGGCCTCTAGTGGCACTTTAAATGTTTTTGTTTGTTAAAGTTAATTTTTATGACGATACCTCTTTATTTGACGTTGAAGTCTCCCCTAATTTTTTTAAAATTTCGATTTTTTTGTCATTTCTCTTGGGAGGGTGGTGGTACCCTCCCCCAAAATAGTTATAAACCTTCCCGGGACTTATGAGAAGCTACCCTGTTAAGGAGAACCCGATCGGTTCAGCGGTTAGCGAGATCCTTCGGTACACACAGACACACAGACAGACACACAGACATCCTGTTACTTTAGTATAAGGATTGGAATACCCGGACCAGTGTCCCTCCCACCCTGGCACAACAACACAAAAGAACAAGAATGATTGTGTCTAAAAGAAGCGAAGCGGCAACAATAAATATTTGTTTTTAGTAAGGAAAAATAATTGTAATACAATAAGTATTTAAAAATGTTGAAAATCAAATTATTCTGTATGTGTAAATAAATACATTGGAAGAATGAATATTGACTTAATGTGTAAGGTTAAAGACAGTTTAAATAAATTACTTTAAAGGAATCATGCACATTTATACCCCCTTTAGAAATTAAAAGCAAAGGGGGGGTAGATTGCTGTGTGTTCGTTTATTACTTTAAGTTAGGTAAGGTTAGGTTATATTGGGTACTGGCTAGCCACGTAAGGTTAGGGAACCGTACGTAAACATATGAAATAAAAACTACCCACCTCCCTATTTATTCTGTTTTCTTCAAAAACCGGTGCGAGGTTTCAGTGTCCGACGGGCCCTTAAAAGAAAAGCACTACCTACCATAGTTGTAGAGTGGATGCATTGGTGAAAAGTAAACACAAGCTGTCAATTTTTATAGTTTACAAACCACATGCACATTTTGTGGGATTATGGTCAGGGAGGGAGGGAACAGTAATACAACGATAAAGTACACACAAGCCTTCGATTTTTATAGTTTACAAACCACATGCACATTTTGTGGGATTATAGTCAGGGAGGGAGGGAACAGTAATACAATAATAAAAGTAAACACAAGCTGTCAATTTTTATAGTTTACAAACCACATGCACATTTTGTAGGATTATGGTCAGAGAGGGAGGGAACAGTAATACAATAATAAAAGTACACACAAACTGTCAATTTTTATAGTTTACAAACCACATGCACATTTTGTGGGATTATGGTCAGAGAGGGAGGGAACAGTAATACAATAATAAAAGTACACACAAGCTGTCAATTTTTATAGTTCACAAACCACATTTCACAAACCACATGCACATTTTGTGGGATTATAGTCAGGGAGGAAGGGAACAATCATAGACAATGGCTTTTAAACCTGTTAATAACTGCTGGATTATAATCGGTTCTCAGCTATACTGTCATGTTTAACATCTTATTGATTATATTGGTGAAATACAAGAAGTAAATTTTTAAAGTTTATAAACCACAAACATAATAGATAACAACTTTTCCAGAATGGCTTCAAAACCGATTGCTATCCGCTGGATTAGAACCAGCTCTCAGCCAAACTGAAAAATCATGTACAGCATCGTATTACAGACAATTTTCCACGCTTACTAAAATAAACATAATAAAATTATAACCTTCTGCCCCTCCGATCTTATATTTTTTATTTTAAAATCCGCGGAAAGCTGTCTACAATACGGAGTGATAAATAACTATTGATTAATTTTATTTGATTTGTTTTTCCTAAAAGATTTTAAAACTTTTTTGGAACTTTGAAATTCTTATAATTCATAAAAATCGTATAATATTCTAAGATCGAGTTCTATTGCCATTGTTTGATAAATTTATTGTAATTTCTTTAAGATTAAGAAAATTTGCAAAGGGTATTTAATAAGAAAAGTATTTTTTAAAAGTTTCATTAAGATCAAAATTGTCACAAAACAGTGACAGATACCCAGAAGTCAATGAATGTACTCAAGCTTAAAAAGTACAAGGATAAATAATCACTAAAAATGAATATAGCATTCGTGAATTTATTGCCTGGGAAAATTCGTCATAAATTTAGCTTGCTAATATGAACATCATTCATTGATCAGTTCGTTCATCCAGTAGGAGAGAAGTGAATGGGGTAAAGGGAATTGATGGGGGTCCAACAATTTTAGCTAGCTGCGGGCATCAGTTTATCTGATTACATGAAAATCTGGTGCAACATCCAAGTAACAATATATCAATAACAATAATAGTAAACCTCAACAAAACCAAAATGTACCAGGCACGTCCAAGAGGGGGGGGGGGGAGGTTAAAAAGTGACCCCCCCCCTCTCAAAAAATATTGAATTTGCGGTTGCAGTAACCCATTTTTTTTATTTTTATCCTCCCATTCACAAATAGAAAATTTTAGACGTAATTGCCTATATGACATTAAGATTATCCCTTCCCCCTCCAAACTTTTAATTCTTAATTTTTACCCCCTCAAATGAAAAGGCTTTGACGTCCTCGATATGTACAAAATATGTACTGTATAGAATTGAACCCTGAATTCGCCTTCCATCCTGAGAGCAAGACAAAAGAATGAGATATTAATAATATCAAAAGAAAAGTTTCACAGAAAAGAATAAATTAAATTTCTTTTTTTAACTTACAGCAAAATAGATTTATACCCCTTTTCAGTTTTAATATTTTTCTGCAAGCATAAGCGTTAGTGAACATAAAATATATGTATAAGTTTAGTTGTATCATCCACACAACTACCTGGCCCAGTTGGAGAAGACCCTTTTAGTATGTTCTAATTGCTTTCTGTTCTCTTGTAAGGACTCGGTTTATTTATATTTCTGACGCTATTATCTGATTTCAATAAACCAAACAAAATGAGGACATTAATAAAAATAAAATAGTTGAAATATATTTAGCCCTAAATCTTATGTTTAATAAATTATTTCTCACAATTATTAGTATCTCAAGCCACGTGGAATATTTAAATTAACTTAAATGTTCATTTTGTAAAGATTTGATAGTGAATGTAGGCATGATAGAATCGTCCTATTGAATTCACTATTGTTGATTTCTGCAATTTTGAGATATAAAATTGAAACTGAACAACTATATACTAATTACTAGAGATACAGACTAGAATTCTTTCACTAAATTAATTGATGAGCATCGTAAATGTGGATGGTGTAATCCTTGTTTTTTGTCACATTTATATGAATGTCATACTTGATAATAGATATAAAGTGAAAAGTGCAAATATAATTTAGAAAAGCGAATCATTTTTAAGAATCTTTTCTTGAAAAAAAATGATAAGAAAAAAATATTTCATTTCTTTGCAAATTTACTCTCTGCTTATTTTAGATCGCGGAGCTACTTTAAACTTTGGGTACGTCCGTCATAATGTAAGAATGTAAAAGCTTTATCGTATTGTATTGCAAATTTCTGCTATTTTGCAAGGTTTTGAACAGATCCACAAAATTTTAGATAGTCGAAAAGTTTCTTTAATATGTCACTGTAGGTAAGAGACAGTAAATTAAATCCCTTATTGAAGTAAAGTGTTTTTTAGTTTGTCCATATAGATCTTTTGATGACCTAATTAAGGTCTTCATTTTGAGGAAGTTTTACCTAAATAGGGCAGAGAATGAAATTTAGCTCTTTTTTTTCAATTACAGACTTGGTATGGTTGTCTGCTATTTTACATTTCTCCCTCCACTAAAGGCTATGGGTGCAGACGTCTTTTAGGGTCTTTAATGATATGTCTAAAGGAAAAACTACACAAATTGTCATTTATTTAGTCACTGTTCCAAAATAAAAATTTCGTTCCTAGATTTTAATTTTACGAAAACAAGGATTCCAAAATCAATAAAAGCGACACGCTAATATCAGGCGGTAGTATTAACTTCTTGTAGAGTGTCAGAACTTTATAAGCAGAACATTCATATATAACAAAATTGCGCAGATATAGGATACTGTTTAAGGACATATTTTAGGATATTTATATGATATATTAAATAAGAATTGTTGTCAAAATCATACTCAAGTATTAAAGAAATACTTATACACTTATTAATCGAAAGGTTAATCTAACTTTCTAAAATAGCGAAAATGCTATCAGTTACATACGTACGGACTTAACTTTCAAAAATTTGTATATTTCGGAACACATTTGTTAGAAATAAATTATATTTTTAATACAAACAATGCCAAATAACTAATTAATTCAATAGGAGAAATAGGAAAAATTAAAAGAGACAAAACAAATTGTCAATAGTTTTGTCATTGTTGATTGATAAAAAGACACTCCTGTTTTCTCGTTAACATGAACATATAACTTAATCTATTAAAACTAGGAATTGTAGGTTTTTTTATTATCCATTACCCTATATCACTTTATCTTAAGGTTTTTTATTACCCTATAACTGTATCTATGAATATGCTATACATTCTAGGTTTTTATTTATTATCCATTAACCTTTCACATTGTCAATAATCAAAATAGACATTATAGTTTTTTATTATCTATTACAGTTAGGGAGTTGAATCCATTTTTATAGAAGCAGAAACATAATCTATGATTATGGTTTGGACCCTCTAAAACTGTAATCTCCAGAAGATATCTTCACCAAGAGAAGCAAAAGTGGAATCTTAAATTTCAAAAATCGTATCGGCGTTGAAGATATCTTCACCAAGAGAGGGGAAAGTGGAATCTTACATTTCAAAAATCGTATCGGCGTTGAAGATATCTTCACCAAGAGAAGGGAAAGTAGAATCTTAAATTTCAAAAATCGTATCGGCGTTGAAGATATCTTCACCAAGAGAGGGAAAAGTGGAAGGGTAGATTACAGTTTTAGAGGGTCCAAACCATAATCATAGATTATATTTCTGCTTCTATAAAAATGGATTCAACTCCCTAACTGTATTACCCTATAACTTTATCCATGAATAAAACTAGGTATTATATTTATAGTCTATATCCAATTAACAATGTGTAAAATAGACATTTAAGGTTTTTAAGTAATTCAGATTTTTATTTTTTGGTTATTACCCTACCCCTTTATCAATGAATAAACTAGGTTTTCTAGGTCACAGGCGTCTAAGGAGGCAAAGGGTGTGTATACCCCTCTTAAACTTCGAACCCCTCCTTTTATCCTGCAAAATTTTAAGAAATACATTAGAATGCCCTCCCCAAAACTTTTGAAAAGTGTCATTTAACCAACTCTAAGTCACTTTTCTAGGTTTTTATTTATTGTCTATGACCCTATCACTTTATATCTTAATAACTAGGCACTATATGTTTTTATTATCCACTATGCTATCACTTTATCAATGAATAAGCTAGGTTTTCTTGGTCAGAGACGTCTAAGGGTAATAACCCCTCTTAAACTTTAAAAATCCCTCATTTTACCCTCTTAAAATTTCAAGAAATACATTAGATTACCCTTCTCAAATCTGTCATTCAACCCCCCTCCAAATAAAAGCTTGGAAGGCACTGTTCTAGGTTTTTTTATTGTCCATTACCCGTTCGCTTTATCCAGGTAGGTATTCTATGTTTTTACCTTTTCCATGCAGGTTATCATACATATTACATAACATTTGATATTTTTGATAGCGCAGTTACTATTTAATTTTAATATATTCCTTCTTCTGTCTTGCTTATGATGAATGTGTACAACATTACGGTGGTAGTGTATGACAGTTTGTTGTTCGTTGTCTAAAATATATTTGTGTGGCTCTACTTGTTAATAACTAAAGCATTCCTTATTTTTTCTGTAGTCTTTTGTATATATTATGTTAAAATAATATTCCTTATTTAGTGTTTTTTTAAACTTCCCAAAAAATATACATATTATAGATTATGCTCAACTATATGAACACCTACCCATTCATTTTTTATCCCAAGAGAAAGAAAAATTAAGGTATGGCAGTAGAATTATCATAAACATAGAATGAATAACACCTTCAAAATAATTAATATACTATATATCCATATTCTTCACCCTAATCCGTAGGGAGAGAGTTGGTATTTAATACCCCCATCTAAAGATTTTGCCTATCATTTTAATTGTATGAATAGTACACTTCCAAATGGCAAAAAAGCAACTTTATGAAGAAGAAAAAATATTTTAGACTCATCAATCCGGGTGGCCACAAGAGCTATTTAAAATTCTATATTTTAAAGGTGGCCTAAAAATACTAAATTACATTGCATATAAACAACTTTATTTTCTATTATCTTGTTGTCAAAGGGATGATCCTCCATATAAAGTCGTGTATATTTCTATGTTTAGATTCCTGATTCTAAATTTCTTGTGTAATATAACGTGATTTAGCATAATCAGATAATGTGGAACACAGTCAAACGCCTTGCCAACATCTCAAAATTTTATTGGATTCGTTTTTAGCAGCGTTGCTTTTCTTCAACTAAGGTCAACCAGTACGTCCATCCGTAACAACGTTTCTTTTACAAATTTCTTGTTGATTGACAGAAATTACTAAAATATTAGAAATAAATGATCAAAATTATTTGAAATATCTACTAAGATCCATAACAATGATATTAAAAAATAACAATAAATGACAAAAATGTTGGTGATCTTTATTTTATTGAAACACTGGCTTAATATTTCTGCGCTACTATTGACTGAACATTACATTTATTGGTTAACAATGGCGAAAAACTTTTTGTTATACATATTTCAGAATTATCTCTATTACAATCTAGAACATTTTCAAATGTGTTGCCTTACCTTTTCTATAATGTTTACAAGGAAATATAGAACACTCTTTACAAGTGAAATACTTGAAACAAAAATATCATTTCTTTTTATTTACCCTTTTCAGTAATCATGAAACATTTTGAAGCACAGGCTGATATATCCTTATTTAAAAGTAGCAAGATATGAGTCTGCACATGAGAATTGACCACAAACAATTTTTTTAATTTTTTTTTATTTTCTTCAAAACTAACATTAAAAATGTGGGAGTTCGACCTTAAAGTTACTTTTCCCTTGTTCCTACAAATTGACATGTTAAAATTGAGGTCTAGTATAGAAGCCATTTATCTTTATAAAGCTTGCTCCACATTTAATACCAATTTTTATTAAAACTATGTCAAATATTGTGCATTGAAATAAGATTTTTAGGAAAGAATAATAAATTTTAAAAAGTTAACTCTTAAAGTAAACAAAAAATGTTTACCATTAGGGACTGCCTTTCTAGAGACCCCTACATTTAAGTTTTAGAAATAGAAAAAAAAATAATTAATAAACTATCATGTTTTCATTGGCTGATCTTATAACTAACCTTTGATTGCAAGCTCTTTGTCTGTATGTCCCTTATCTTTCTAATAATAAGGAATTCCTGCTTAACCATACTAATAAAATCACACTCCTGATATTGCAGCTAAAGTTAATATAATTGACAATTATTTTGTAGAGACTTTCCGTGTATGTATGTAAATTATCGAACATTATAACATACACATAGTAGACCAATGGATATATTATTACTTGGATCTTCCACCAGATTTTCATGTTCTCCAATAAAGTAAAGCATACAGCGGGCTAAAATAACGATTCACCCCTTCCACCCACTTTAACCCATCTCCTCTCCTCCTACTGGATGAACAAACTAACAAGTATGAGTTCCTTGTTAGTAAGCTAAATTGACGTCAATTCTTTCTCTGTCATAATATCCACATGTTTTCTACATCCATTACTAGACGATAAAACTCTTAAACAAAGTTTGTAAAGAAAATTTAACTCTTGACTTGGTAAAGTATTTAGAAGGAGGATTAAAAAGGGGAAAGTTCTTAAGAGCATCTTATATTTCACAGAAAAAAATAAATGGAGATTTTATAAAAAAAAGTTGCAAAATGAATTGAAAAATTGTAAACAGATTATGATACTATTAAAAAGTGAGGTTTTGTTTAACTATTAAGTTATTACTGACCAATTAACAAATTGTGTTCTCCATATTAGGAAAACTTTACATAGGTTCCAGGATGGTTTAAGGCTTTTTGATGCCTACTTCTCCTTTCTTATAAAGATGTAAGTAAAGGACTCAACCCGTTTGTGGGCTTTGTTATTTTTTAGATTTTTTTCTTCAATTAAGAAGAAAATAAAAAAAAAATTGTTTTAACCAGGTAGGGAAGTGACAAACATTTTGGGGACTTTTATTAAATATCAAGAAGTTGGTTGAATCCAGCATTGTATAAACTGATCATTGATCAACTAATGATTTTAGTCTACAGAAGAGGTTATTGTGGCCATCATTATTGTAGATACTATTGCCCATCAATTTATCGTCCATTATCTTATCCCTTATGATCCTAATGATAAGTATATGTATAGGTAGAAGTCTATCTCATTTATAATTTTTTAAGATTCCATTGTTTTTCCATTGTTACATGGATATTTATGTGTGTGGATGGTAGGAAGAATGCATCAGAAAATGGTTGGAAAAAGGGGGGTAGACTTGTAAGAAACATTGTGAAAAAGTTTTTAAGATAATTCAGTAAAGTCTATTTTGGAAACTAGGGGGACCCTGTCAATCTTTGTGCTGTTATTATATCAACATAACAATCAAGTCTTAAAAACATTATTCGAATGGATATATTATTACTTGGATCTTACACCAGATTTTAAGATGTTTATGTTCTCTAATAAATGACCCCCCCCCCCCTCAACCCCCTGTACCACATCCTTTCCTACGAACGAACTGACCAATAAACGAGTTTCATGTTGGCAACCTAAATTGACGAAAATGTTTCCACTTGCATAATATCCAGGCATATTCTATATACATTATCATTTTTTATGCAGTTATTTGGATAATGTTTGTAATTTCAAAATAAATTACAGGCTATTTAAATCTTTAAGTTATATGTCAGCAATGGGAACTTTGATTTTATAACATAAAATCGATATATTTGACAGGGGAGGAAAAGCGTGTTTTATGTATTTAACTCACTTCTAACAGTTAGGGAGTTGAATCCATTTTTATAGAAGCAGAAATATAATCTATGATTATGGTTTGGACCCTCTAAAACTGTAATCTACCTTTCCACTTTCCCCTCTCTTGGTGAAGATATCTTCAACGCCGATACGATTTTTGAAATGTAAGATTCTACTTTCCCCTCTCTTGGTGAAACGCCGATACGATTTTTGAAATGTAAGATTCCACTTTCCCCTCTCTTGGTGAAGATATCTTCAACGCCGATACGATTTTTGAAATTTAAGATTCCACTTTTGCATCTCTTGGTGAAGATATCTTTAACAAGAGAGACAAAAGTGGAATCTTATATTTCAAAAATCGTATCGGCGTTGAAGATATCTTCACCAAGAGAGGGGAAAGTGGAAGGGTAGATTACAGTTTTAGAGGGTCCAAACCATAATCATAGATTATATTTCTGCTTCTATAAAAATGGATTCAACTCCCTAACTGTCTAACTTTCTTTAAAACTGAATTTATTATTTTCTATTGTATTTTTAGAAGCACAGTTACTCTATTATTTTGTAGCGTATAATCTACTTCCATGACGGCCATTAAGATATTGTTCATCAGCCCCTCTTGTCCTACAAGCAGCTTAAAACTTTCCCTGGACGGACTAATTAAAAAATTTTGTAGGGGGAGAAAGTCACTCAAAAATCAGACACATGACGTCATAAAAATGAGGATGATGAGAGAAGAAGTGGGAAATAAAACCCCTAAAAAAGAGATGGATAATCCTTCATTTTTATGACGTTACGTGGCTAATTTTTGATTGACTTTCTCCCCCTAAAAATTTCACTGAGAATGGTAGAATGATAGGTCACTTCGTTCTGAAGATCTTAGTGGACATAGATACATATGGTCAGAGAGGCATTCTGTACTTTATTAGAGAGTATACCATTAAGTTAGTTAGTCATAAAATGCATTTTATTACATATTTACATATATAAAGATAACTTATTATTATGTATTTATTTTCTTAACTTATTGCATGATATTTAATACATGAAAACTATAAACTGACTGCCTTAAAGCAAAGCCTTGAATACCAATGTGCGGATTACAATACGTGTAGCTGGTTGTACATTTTTGTATTGATGTAATTTTGTAAATAAACTGCGAATTTGAAACATTTCATTTATTTTTAAATATTATTAAACTTAAGACTTTGTCTGTATAACATAAAACTTCGCTGTTAACACTGATATATAATTTTTTTTCTCGTATTCATTCGAATCCGGTGGATAGGAACCGGTTCTCATCCATACGTAAAAACTATGTCTAGCATCGTATTATATCCAGTTTTCTACGAATATAGAAATGTACAATCATAAGATTAAGACCAGTTTTTTTAGTCGGTGCCTCCGGCACCTCAGGGCTAAAAAAAACTAGTTTTAATCTTATAATTGTACATTCTATATCCGCGGAAAGTCGTTTATAATACGATACGAGAAATAACTATTGTTGTATAAGGAAAAGTGGTTCAGAGAGTTTTTTCACTCAAAAATTGTAGCTTCATAAATACAAAGAAATTCTTCATTAAAAGATCATTAATTATGGCGGTTCTAGCAGAAGAGAGAAAAAAAGTATTGTATTGTCCTCTTGAGCATTACAGACAGGCGGACCAAAAGAGTTGTAGAGTAAAGACAATTTTCACACAAAAAAATTCCATGTAATCTTAAATAGCAGCCGATAATAAGGTTTCCCCCCATAAACGTAGCTGACAGGCAGCCATTTAGAATTATATAGTAGATTTGTTACTAAAACTACACTCACAGACAGACAAAAAGACAACTTCATTTGCCAGTGGTGGTTGTTATCTAACATGAGTTCAAATTAAGTTTTGCACAGAAATCTGGGATGAACAGGGATAGGACATTGGAGATAATTAGTTTTGCCACAATAATTAGACTAGTATTGGGTACCATACGATTATTTTATTAAAAAGACAGTGTTATATTCTTAAACACAGCCATTGGCCCCTACCATCCATGAAAAATATATTTCTATTTTAGAATTCATAAAAAATTAATTTCCGTCTCCTTCCCGTTTTCAATTTCTTCGGCAAATAGCAAAGAAATGTTTTAGTAGAATTACCTTATTCAATAGTTGAACACCAATACAAACCCATCCCCTCCAGCAAATGGAATTATTAATACTTGAATCTTACACCAGATTATCATGTATTATAATAAAGCGATGCTCGCAACTGGCTAAAATAACGCTACCCCATCCACCCACTTTACCCCATCCCCTCCCCTCCTACTGGATGAACGAAGTGAACATAAATTTTTCCATGTTAATAAAACTATGTATATCTATATCCATTACCCCTTCCCCTCAAACCCTTATAATTAACAAGCATGACCAAATTTATCTAAATGGAAGCCTAAAATAGTGTTAGCACTAATATTAAAGAACAAAAATGATTCCTCGTCTAACACACCATTTCTAATTTTCATAGGTATAGCCAATTAAACATTTTATGATGAAAGTAAAATAACTTATTCAATTTTAATAAATTACTTTTAGAGTTGTTACTCTTTCATTATCGTAGCTTATTGTTAAAAGAATATTTTTGCAAATTTGAAATTGATTGTGCAATTTCGAAGGTACCTGGATTTTCTATTAAAGATATTAAGTTACAGACAAATTAAAGAAAACGCTATAAGTTTAGTGGATTGGGGTTTGGTTAGGCGTCCAGTTGCTGGTCATGGAATGTACACAATGTTTCTTTTCAACATGTTCAGAGTTCATTTCAAATTCTTTATGTAATTTTAGTTACGATAGCAGATATCAAAACTTTAAGCACAAATTTTAAAATTGATGATAAATCTATGTACATTCCAATTCATTATAAACAAAACTACCCCTTCAGTAGATTAAAATCATCAATTCAAAAGTTTGCACACCACTGGTTTGAATTAACCAATGAAGATTTAATGAAAATACCAAATTTTAAACCCAACGAATAAGATAAATTTGGTTACCAGAATACTTTACTATAACCTTTAAAATCCTAAAGGTTAGTTTTCAGCATCGAAAAACATACATAGCCTATAGGACTGACTGTATCTCACTCCTTTTTACTTTTCTGCACAACTTATGTACAACGTTGTTCTTGGTCTTAGTAAACAGAATGTTTGTTTTTGTGTGACATGCTGGTTTGTGTTTGGATTTGATTGTTTTATCATCATAAATCTTTTTCCCTGTGCATCCTTCCCATAGGCGTGCACATGGGGGGAGGGCAGCAGGAGTGAAATAATTTTAGTTTAGTTTTAAAAATGTAGGGAGCTTCGTTCATCTATACCTCACCTTAACCACCCCCCTGTATTTTGGATAAATACTTGGAGTGCATAATTTTTGGCGCATTTACTTCTACCTCTCCCAGCTAATTTGACTTGCACGCCCTTGGTCCTACCCCAAAACATGAACGCAAAACTGGACATTTATGTTATACTATGTTGAACACGTAAAGGGTGTTGTCTATAAATCTAAGCTTCTATCACTTTACAGGATGTCCGTCTGTATCTCTAGTTTGTATTATGTCTACTATGCAAATAGTCTGTAATTTACCGACAAACCTTAGTTTGATAATTATAGAATAGCTATGCTACTGTAAAAAGTTGACAAAATAATAGATCTATGTTTGCATTTTTAGAAGTGTGATACTTTCCTCGAATACTAGCAACCCAAATTTCCCAGGGAGGAAATTTTATTACACTAGTCCCCAAAGTTTTAAAATAACATTTTCTTATTAATTGGCTAAAAACTTTGGAGACGTTAATTGAATTTTGATTGGTTGGTTCATTAGTTTGGGTGTCCAAATATTTTAACCGCTTTTTGTAATCTATAGAAGGGGTAAATTTGTGTATTAATATTGGGGATGTAATAAATTTATCGGCCATTACCTTTCCCTCAGTTCTTAGCAATTTTCCTGAATAAAATAAAAGTATCGTGTCCTGAATTAAGTGAAGCATAAAAAAGATAAATATAAAAAGAGGTATTCAATATTGTATTTATATATTTTGCAAAAATGTTAATGATTAACCAAAATATTAGAAAAGTTAAGTTTATTTTTCCTTTCATTAACTCGTGCTCTCATTCGTTGGCTTAAAACTTGGAGGGTTTTCATTAAATCGTGTTTGTTTGTTTAACAGACCTATAGTATAGATGTATATACAGACAACAACCTCCCTTAATTTTTCAAAGACCTCTTTCGTCTGCTTCTAAATCATTTTCTGCTACTTAGCTGTGAAATTTAAGCTATACCATTGGTTGATTTTCGATGACCCATGCAATGGCAAGGTTGCACAAGACGGTTGCGATTGGGAGATACAGTTATTTAACCCTTTCTCCCTCTAGTGTTTTACTCTAATGTTTCAACAAACAAAAGGGTTCAAAAAATTCCTACAAATGTTTTATCTACAGAAAAGGTGATATTGTTTGTCATCATTATGGTTGTAAATAAAAGTTATGTTATGAATGGACTCGAACCTTCTATCAACAAATGTAAAAGCGAGTGGCCTTACCCCACACCCATTAAACTCCTTTTTAATTTTTATAAAGCTTTTAAGATAAAACCTTATTAGGTAAGATAAACTAGAATCACAACATCCACGGTAGAAAAGCTTAAAGAATTATGGATGGACAAACGAGCATATCTATATATTATAAAAAATACTTGTGTTTTTTTAAAATGTATTCATATAATTTATTTTTTAGAATACTTTAATTAAAATTATTTGATTAATCTACTTATGAATAGATTAAATTTTAATTGGTACAAACACTACAACTAGTTTAAACATGTTAATTTATAAAAAAAAGAAAAAAAGAATAACATAAGATTAAATATCTATTTTATATACAAACATATATATTTATTTGCTCGTTTCATATTAATTTGTCTTCAAAATATGAAAAAAAGTGTTTGGGGGGATTTTTTACCCTTGAAACGAGATAATTACCATTTAAAGAATAATTTATCAGATCTCAGACAAAATGTTTTATATTTTGAAAATATTATTTTGTTGAACTGCCATATGAAGATCTCTTTGAAGGTTTGTCTTATCCTTCATTCTCGCCTGAAATTTATAGTTATTTATTTACAGTTTTATTAACCCCAAAGGGCCGAAAGCCCAGGCTATCCAAACTGTAGAAAATTTATATTTGAGTATGGCCTAGGACCATGTCTAATCCAGTGGATATAAATCGGTTTCGAAGCCCAACTGTGCTTTTGTTCAATCCAAAATTGAAAGTTGAGGGTCAATTTCCCACCTCACACCTCAATTCAAGTGCCCCTAGAGGCCTCTAAAGGTGTAGCCGATAAGTTAAAACAAATAATGTTGTTGCTAACCTGTAAAAGATTGTGTTCAACTACACCGATTCTGACGTCCATAGCAACTATCTCAGCTTTCACTCGGGCTAATGATTTTCTATACAAATGTTTTTAATTTTATTATTTTTGTGTTTTTATTTAAATTAGATTTTTTTTGTAGAAATGGAATTTTTATAATTCTTAAAAATATATTTTCTTTTATGAAAGCAGAGTCTGTGCAGTTTCTACCAAAATAGCTTTTTAAATAGAATCTTGGAATTTTCAGAAAGTATATAACACTGGCGTAAACCTTGAGGGGTTAAATATTTACTCCGCCCTGGTAAAACTCTGTGCACGCCACTGCTGAGTCTATACTTCATATGGTTTACTGTTCTTTTTTACCTCTTTTTGAACAAAATTGCCTTGAATTCTATTATAATTTACCTGATATTAACCAACGGAGAACCATCTGTCATAGAGGTGCCACGCTCCTCCATCTCTGATTTAACGGACTCCAGATCATCCGTTATCTGGGACAGAAGGCGGGATCTCTCCGTTACACCGCCACTTACTGATTTATACTGCTCCCTAGAAAATAAAAGACGTTTTGATGGATACATAATCTATAGAATATAATATAGAACGTATAGCTCGCAATAAATCCTTTAATTGGACCAATAGGAAACTAGTGTAAGAACAAGCTGGCCACATTATTTGTTAAAAAGTGTAAATAAAGTATCATTTTATTCATGCTCTGCCGAGGAAAATTATATTGTCTAAAATTCAGTTGTTCGTATTATTCGAAAAAATCATTTTAATATAAATAAATTCTTCAAATATCTCAATGTAACCCATAAAGACTTTTTACTATTATCTCCTTTTTTTAGTAAATAAGATTAATGCATTGATACTGTTTAAAATACTGAGTGTATTGAAGTAAATAATGTCATGTGGTTCTCTGGAAGTATTATATTGATGTAATGCCAGTATTAAAGTTTATCAAGAATGGTACTAACCTAGTCTGTGCTAAATGCTGAGATAACTGTTTGTATTCACCTAGCGGAGCCTCTAATTGAGAATTCAAATATTTCTCCCTGAAATTCAAATATTTTGTTAAAATCATAGCTACTTCACAAGTAGGAAGATAAACATGACTTGAAAGACGCGCGTAAGTTCTTCGTACACAAATATATACTTATATTCATAACAAATCCATAATAAGGAGTAATTTTTTGTTTTAAAACTATGCTATTACTTTTATCATATTGCTGTTTGAACGCAACTTTTCTAAGTATTAATCCTTGTTAATTCCTTATTCACCTAGTACATTTTCATAATGAAAATTAACCTATTATGAATTTAAACAAAGACCAGTAGTAGCTTACAAGTGGTCGCTTGAGCACCGATAACCCCCCCCCCCCTTAACCTTCAAAATAATTTAAATAGGGAAGGGGGGTAGTTTTTTCGTATGCCTAACCAGTATGGAGGTCTCTAATCCTTGGGTATTCAATATAACCTAACCTAATCTTACCTAAACAAATAAACAAACAAACAAAAAACTACCCCCTTCCTTTATTTTTTTTTCAAATTGATAGAGGTGAGGGCTTTGGTTATTATTAATCAAGTGAGTTCTTTATGTAATAGTGCTAAAGACTGTAATATCTCAGATATCAAAATACATATATAATCTTAAGAAAAATTATTGACAGAAAGGATTTTAATTGATTTATTGATAGTACCTGCTACTGATTTTCTCCAAAGTTTTACCAATATCTTCTTGAAGCCTGGCTAGGTTAGTTTTTGTTGTCACGAGTGAGTCTTGGATTCCCTTTCTAGAAAATTATAATAGTTGTTTATCGCATTATTTATAGACAGCTTTCCGCAGACATTAAAATAAAAAATCATTGAATTAAAACCGAGGGTCCGAAGGATAGCATTTATAAAAATCAATATTGATTTTATGATTTTATTTTATTTTCCGTGGAAAATTTATGATATACATGATTTTTCAGTGTGGGTGAAAACCGGTTCTAATCTAGGTGATAATTTCATTTTTAATTTGTAAAACTTCTACTTTTGTAAAGACTGCCATTGTAAGTTTCCGAAATTGAAATATAATTCTTGCTTGAGTAAATAAAAAAATTGTGTGTACCTGTATTCATGCATCTGTTCTAAATGATGTCTCCAGTCTCTAGCATCCACTCGAACTGTTACCTAAAAACAATTACTTTCAGGCATACATGAGTGGTTATTATGTAGACAATCCAAAATTTGGATCATGTCTGATTCTTAGCAATAATGTTTGTTTTCATACTTTTTCAACTTTTTTTTGTGTCAGTCTTAGCCTATAAAGATTTAGAGTGAATTCACTTAAATAGTTAAATAGTTTCAATAAAACCTATCCCAAAAACATGTATTTTGCTTTTATTTTTCTTGGTGCTTGCGGGTTTATTTATATCTGTAGGCTGAGATTTTAATGAACAGCATCAATCCTGTTTTGAAATAATCGATTAGTCTTAAATCTGCCCTATATTCAGCAAAATTCAAACTAATCATATTATATTCTTAATAGATGTCTAAATAAAATTCATAAAAGCAAAATTTAAGTGCACATAATTTGCACAAATTTAAGTTTGAAATTTAATATTGATTAAAGTTCAAAATTCATCTAAATAGGATAATTACTTCATTTACTAGAATTTTTCATTTTATATTTCATGTCTAGCTCTGAGATATATTCATGTAAATGTACTTGAACATGAAAGTAAAAACTAAGAGAATTTAAGTAATTCTTGGAAAAGTATTGCATGTGCTGGTAATATTAGCCTTTACATAATGAATCCTGCATATGTACCATGTCTTATTCTCAGTAAAGACACTTATTTCTTTTTTTTTTACAAAAACTTAAAAATGCATTTTGGAACATTTTCACATACTATTTTAATCCTTGTCAAATAATTGTACCTTTAATTGTGGAGCCACTCTTTCAACCTCCAGGTTCCAGGCTTCAGCATCTGTATTGCTCTGGAGGATCTGTTCAGGTTTATCTCTGGCCTCCTGCAGGCCTCCAACTCTGTCTATGGCATAACTTCCCATGTTATCTAAATAATTATAATGCAATCTTTCTCAATTTTAGAATTAGCTTAAAGTTATGAAAGTACAAATATATTTTTAGCTCTTGAATAAGAATTCATTGAATGCCAATACATTTATATAAAAAATATTAATCATCAATAAAGAAGGGACAAAACCCCAATCAACCTTAGGGCAGAGGCCAAGGATTCTATTAACTAAAAATTAATGAAATGATATTAAAACAAATTAAAAATGTTACCTATGTGAAGAATATCATCCTCTTCTTCTTCAGAATATTCTGCAGCCATCTCCTCCTCAACTCTGTCCAGATTTACCTTAAAATTACAAGCATTCAGTTTGCTATGTAAAAAAATCAGTGTTCAACTACTTAACTATGTCAAATAATCACTCAACAAATGTGAAAAATGTGAAAAAAATGTGAAACCTAAAATAGGGTCTCCTTGTAGTTTCTCTTTAAACCTGCAAAATCTTAAACAAACATATTCATATGCTTAGATTATTGTCTATATTTTATTTGCCATCCATTTCTGAATTAAAGGATTTTGATTGTTGTTGATTAGCTTTTAATGGAAAAATTGGTTATGATCTAAGCAAATCTTGTATTTGGAAAGTACCTCCATATCTTCATCAATATCTTGATCCTCTTCTTGGTCCTCTCTGCCAGGAGGAATAGGACTGTTCCAGGTGAAATTAGAGGACCTATTAATATAAATATGTAGTGCAGAAAAGTGATTCACTTGGCAAATAGTGCGTGTGTGGTATTCGGCAACCATGAGCCATGCCTATGGCACCCCTGACCGGGGTTCGGGGGTGGGCCAAAGGCCCTCCCCCGAGTCCTGGGGAAGGGGTCTGCCGACCCCCTCCCTATGCCTAAAATTAATGATTGAATCTGACAGCCTTATTATGGTTAAGCTGCATTGTTAATTCCCCCCACCCTTCTCAGGGATGGGGGATCATTATTGCCCAAACTGACTATTGTATATGTATTATATTGCTTTTATTTATGATTATTTATTCCTATCTGTGTAGCTATTGTTTGTTGTATATAACTTTAGTAATCCTTAGACCTTCAATAAAGGAACAACTGAATAGATGCTGTTTGTTATTTAGTGATTGTTAGAGAAGCATAGCTTCTCTATAGTAAGGTGTCCACGTCTGTTCACACTGCCGTAGTCATTTTGAACTCTGGTGTCTGCCATTTATCCTAGGCGGATACCACAACTTTTGGTGACAGCTGTGTGAGATTACGGCAAACCACAAGTGTAGAGCAGACGCGTAGCTGAGGCTAAGGTACTCCCAGCAGTGAAACTGGCAAAACTGACACAAGCAACCTGAATTACCCACCCTGGATAGCAAGGTATAACTCTGCATCCGGCAGTTGTGGAAGCGAAACAGCGAAACTTGACGGAGAACCGCGAGAAGCGCCGACATCTAACGGAGAATTGAGCGCTCAAGGGCTGAAACAGGCCTGCGGACTGGCTGAAACAGGCCAACTAAGTGCAAACGGCTGAAAATAGGCCAACATTTACTGCAAGAGATAGCAGGATTCGAACCAGCGGCACTAGCAGGACGGGACATTCCCTGCCGCCATCAGCCGGATTCGGATACACGGCGCTGCAGGACGGGACATTCCCTGCCGCCGATAGACTGAAACACGCCAAATAGCTGCGAGCTGCGAGCCAACATACGAGTGTAGTGTACCAAGCAGAGGAAACTACGTCAACTCCAAGTATCCTGAGAGGCTACAGCGCAGCCACCCATCTAGAAAAGCAGATATTATATCACATTGTAGGGATTGCCACCCTGGTGTGATGGCTAAACAATAGATTTATGAGCAAGGATTGGCAAACAATTTGTTGTGTATTGTGATAAAACTAAAAATAGAACAGGCTTGGTAAGCAAATCTGTTATGTATTGTGATAAGGCCAAAAATAGAATCTAGATGTAATATAACAATGCCTTGATAAACAATCTAACCACCCAAGCCTCCAGCACAACAAAATACACCCCTTATTCCAGAGGAAAGGGAGGGGCCCACTCTCCATTGAAGAAAATACAATCAAGGTGACATAACAATAAGCCTAGGATTAAGGAGAAAGGGCACCATTACCTCATCACACAGTTACCTCAAACCCACAGCACTCCCCCTTCCCCATAGGGGGAACGGACGGCTTTACCCCGTCCCCTCACGCGCTTCCCCCCTCCTACCCACACTTGACTAAGTCCGCCCATGGGGTGGAGCTAGCGACCGGGAAAACAGAGCGCCATTTACAGGTCGCGCAACAGAGTTCGGGACATATCATAAAATTCAACGGACAAAGCGGACCAATGAGAGAGCGAGTTGAGGGATAAGTGCGCGTTTTACCTGTGTGCGCGGATTTGACGGTGCGTAAGCGCGCTGCAAGGAAAGGAGATTTCACGCACACACACACACACAGGAGCGGAGCTACTCCATAGCATCTAACAGAGATATTTTTAGAAAATAAAGAATTACAAGCTTCTCCCTCCTATCTATAGTGTGATAAAGGAAAACCCAATCAGTTCCTGACAGCAGTTCAGACCCTCAACAGCTATCTACCCCTACCAGCCTACTCTACAAACCCAGAATAAAACTAGTGATAAGTACATCCAAGTTATATCTTTGTAGCTAAACTACCAACCTAGTGATAAACAGTGTTGGCTGCTAGGCTAGAAAGCCTCAAGTGTAAACCATTTATCATATTGTCTTACAGCTTTGTGTCCCGCTGCTGAACCGTTGACCCGATGGAGCAGCCGCAAGCGCCAGGAGGCGACCAAGCCCAAGGATGGCTCCAGGATGACCCCCAGCCGGCTCCAGCCGAGTACCGCAAGCTGATGCTGAGTAACCTGCCGGAGTATAGAGGACCGCCCAAGCAATCCTGGAGTTCCCACATCCGCAGACTCGAGATGTCATGGGCGGCTTACTGCGTGCCGCCCCATGACACCCTCAACCGCCGCAACGCCCTTTTACTGTCACTGGTAGGGCAAGCGGCGGAAATGGCTTCTCATCTGTTTGGCGAGGCAGGCCAAGCCTTGACATACGAACAAGTCAAGGCCGAGTGTGAAATGTTATTTCGTCCAGCCTTTGAATCCCAGACTTTGAAGCAAGCCTTCAGGGATTACAGGCAACACTCGACAGAACCTATACAAGCATCCACAAAGTGTGCCTTGTATAGGGAGGCCTACAGCCATGAGGATCTCGAATTATTAATCGATGAATTAAATCGTGGCATTCGTAACGCTAATGTGAAACGTGAAATGATGAGTCATGAGATCGCCTCTGTACCTGAGTACACGAGGCGAGCCATGTTCACCGTCACAATGATTACCAAGCAGCTGAAGGAGGGTGTGTGCCTAGTGGACGCTACCGACGGGCTCACGGGATCAGCCAGCGTCCAGTTGCCCAATTACGACGAGTCGGAGCCAATGGAGATTGGCACCTTGGCTCCGGGTCTCCACCAGATGGGGAAGGTCGCTCCAGATGACAAGACTCCAGGCCGCTGTTTCCGCTGCCAAGGGAGAGGCCACTGAGCTCGAGACTGTCCGACGCCTATGTAAGTCAGCCTAGAGGAGAGACGCACCCAGCCACGCCGTGACCGTCCTGCCAAGTGCGAGCGTTGCCACTATGCTGGCCATACGGCGGCCGAGTGCAGAGCCGAATGGGACCAGGTAGCCGGCCGTAGGCGCACCGCAGACAAGGGTGCTCCCCCAGGAAAGCCCAGCAGAGTAGCCCACATGGAAGGGAGCGCGCCCCCAGCACCACCGCAGCAAGCAGCCGTCCCCAACGCAGCGGGCCGAGCCGACGGAATGCCGCAGTTTGGGACCGTTCCAGCTAGAATCAACGTACTGGGAGGCGCGGCTGAACCCAACCGGGTTGGCCTGGGCTTCAGTCTCAACCACCTGGGGCCGGAGTTTGTGCAGCCCAACAACATTGCCGAGCCAGAAGTTCTGAGGCCCCAGCCCTTTAGCCTAAACATGATGGGGCCTGCCCGACCGAGCCTACCCAGCAAGAGTGGAGGGGCGCTACCCAGCGTCACTGAGACGGTGTACGGGGAGGCCCTGGCGGCCGTTGAGCGAGAGAGGCAGGAGGCGCTAGCCAGCGCATCAGAGTCGATGTATGGGGCGCCACCCAGCGCCGCCACCTGCGATGACTGGGGGGTGCTATCCAGCGCCTCCAACCTGGTGCCTGGGGCGACAACCGTCGCCCCCACCGAGATACCTGGATCCTGGAACGAGCCAGCAGTCCCAGAGGAAGGGGTGACACCCGTCACCCCCAGTCAGCCAGCGCCACCAGCCTGTCAGGAGAGCCCAGTTATACACCATCCAGCGCCCCCTGCCAGCCGAGGGAACCCAGCTGCCCAGCACTTCCAGTCGAGCCAGGATAAGTTAAATTTAACAAATGTGTTGTATCCAAACTATTGTAAAACCCCAACCTTGCCTGTGCCCCCTGCACCAGAGGCTGGGGAGATTGAAATTTGGGGATATAAGGACTTGCCTGTGCCACATGCACCTGAGTTCCTAGGGCAGGGGAGGGACGTGAGTCAGGGCGAGCCTGTGCCACACGCACTTCAGCCCCACGCCACTGGGCATGCCATGGACAAGGGAAGGGACCCCTTGGGGCTAGGGGAGCCGACACCCAGGCAAGCGCCAGTCGCCTGCCAGTCTGTCATTGGGGAGGGTATCGGGGTGCCCCGAACACACAAAGATAACGCTCAATGGAAATTTGTATCTAGCCAGGAGCAGCCCAGCCGTGTCCAGCCCCAAGAAGCAGCCGTGACCCGAGCCGAAGATCCCCAGCCGCGTGCGCGAGGTAGATGGCTGTCTGGTAGCTTCTCACACTGGTGGATGGTCCTGTGGGGACTACTGCTGGCAGCCGTGTGGCCTACAACTAGCTACGTCCTGGTAGGGTGGGACTGCGCCAACCCCACCCACGTCACAGCCTACAATAAGGAAAAGATGTGTAGCACAGAACCGCTACACCAGGAGGTGCCCCTGGGCCATGAAGTACATGTCCTGCAGCAAGTCAAGATTAGGGAAACAGTGGACATTCAGGTGTGGGGTATGGGGTCACCTCAAGGTGACCTCGGTCCCCACCCTCATGAGGCCAACCAAGATCGATCCAGAAACGTGCCGAGACCTGGCCAGGAACCGAGTCTACACGCTGCCAGGCAAGACCCAGCCACTGACGTTCCAGCTGAACCATCCCCTGTTCTTCACCCTCGATATGGTGGGCGCCCTGGTCAACAGCCCCGAGGGGGTGGGTTGTGAAGGGGAGGACGTCCACTTCGAGGGCCAGCTGTACCGCAATGAATTAGTGCTCCAGGAACGACGGCTGCTGGTCAAGGAAGAGACCTACGTAGTAGAGGATGGACGGGTGGAGTCCCAATCTGACCACCTGGCCTTAGAATGTCCCCATTCTGAGCTGTCTTGCATCACTGGGGAAGCAACCTACGTGTGGGACCACCTGGGGAGAGATTGCCCCTTGAGGCTGATCCGCAGCCTCCAGCCTAGCCTAGTGATGGATGCGTTCCTGGTTGACCATCAAGCCCAGTTTTTCATCAACATGACCAACCCCACCTCAATAGTGAACTGCGACTTTGAGGCCCATGCCACCAACCACCCAGCATTGTTCGTGGCAGCTGACCCGGCCGCGGCAGCGCTGCCCAGAGTATCGGCCAGGGATGTGGATGTCCCCCTGCAGGCCCAGATACATGCAGGTTACATTGGATTTACCCTGGAGACACGCATGAAAAGCACAGCGGCAGAAGAAGTAGCGGCCAATTGCTGGAAGCTCCAGCAACTAGACCCGGCCCACCCGGTGCGTGTCCAGGGGAGCACGTTCTCTGTGCTGAGGGGAGATGTCCTGCTCCAGCTTACCTGCCAACGCAACAAATACGTTGTCCGTGAAAGCAAGGAATGTTGGGACAAAGTACCAGTGGAACCCACAGGATTTGTAGACGCCGTGACACGGGTGTATAGCGGCCACGCCACCAAGATTCCCTGCTCCTCCACCTACCCCCTGACTGTGCACGCGGAGGAAGGCTGGATAGAGCTAACCCCCGCACCTAAGAAGAGGCCACCCCCGCTGGATACGCCCAAGCAGCTGCTGACAGAACCCTTGGATGACTTTAGTTCGGGAGGCTTGTATTCGCAGGCTGAGTTGAACGACTGGCAGCAGCTGCTAGCGTTCCCAGTGTATAAATCCGCCATGCTGACCGGCCTGTCCTATGGCTCATGCGTTCAGCAAGGTAGCTGTTCGGCCACCGGAGACCATGGGATCGTGTCCTACAATATCGACCGGCTGGCGGAGGAAGGAGAGGCCGCCCTGGATGTCTGGGCTGGGATCAGACAAGCTATTCACGAGTGGGGAGATGGCGCAGCCATACTGTGTTTGCTGTTGTTGATCCTCAAACTGCTGGGGGACCTGACCATCATTTCCCTGGCAGCCGCACAAGGAGGTGTACGGGCCGCCATGAATGCGATGTCACAAGTGTTCCTGTACCATCCAACCTTGTACAGGAAGGCCTTGGCCAGAGCTCGGCTCACCCACGCCAAGTCCCGGGACTTTTCAGTAGACTGGGATGCCATTCCCATCGGCCGGGAAGCCGCCGAGGAAATGGTGTCCATGCAATCAGCCGATAGCGGGCATGACCGCCCAGGCAGGCCTGGACCGCCCTCTGGACGACCCCGCGGCCCCTCGGGAGGCCAGGCTGCCGCTCAGACGGTCAACTTGGCAGCCAGTGCCCCAGCCGCTGCCAACAACAACCAGAATGCCCCGCTACTGACCGGCCCCGCAACAGCTGTGCCCCACGCCAACCTGACACCTGCCGGCGCCGAGCTACGTGTCCAACCGAAGCCAGCCTCTACCTTCTATCCCACGTTGGGAGCCCATCAGCCCTGAAAATCACCACTAGGATTCCATTGAATCATTATCATTTGTACATATCTTAGCCCTAAGGAGCGGGCCGAAGGCCTCAACCACTGTCGGAAGTCTGGCAGGGAGACTCTCTCCCAGCCTTCCGAGGGGAGAGTTGTGGTATTCAGCAACCGTGAGCCATGCCTATGGCACCCCTGACCGGGGTTCGGGGGTGGGCCAAAGGCCCTCCCCCGAGTCCTGGGGAAGGGGTCTGCCGACCCCCTCCCTATGCCTAAAATTAATGATTGAATCTGACAGCCTTATTATGGTTAAGCTGCATTGTTAATTCCCCCCACCCTTCTCAGGGATGGGGGATCATTATTGCCCAAACTGACTATTGTATATGTATTATATTGCTTTTATTTATGATTATTTATTCCTATCTGTGTAGCTATTGTTTGTTGTATATAACTTTAGTAATCCTTAGACCTTCAATAAAGGAACAACTGAATAGATGCTGTTTGTTATTTAGTGATTGTTAGAGAAGCGTAGCTTCTCTATAGTAAGGTGTCCACGTCTGTTCACACTGCCGTAGTCATATTGAACTCTGGTGTCTGCCATTTATCCTAGGCGGATACCACACGTGCACCATATACATTATTAATGAATAGCTTTCCCACAAGTGGCTGGTTGAGCACTAAAACTCCAACCTCCTTACATAATTAATTTTTTTTTGTATGCCTAACCTGCTGGTCCATCTAGTACCCGGTATACTCTAACCTAATTTGATCTACCTAATAAATATCCTAATCTAACCCAAAGTAATAAACAAACAAACTACTACCCCCTTATTTTCCATTAATTTAAAAAAGTAAGGTTTGTGTGGGGATACATTTT
Organism: Acartia tonsa; assembly: GCF_053477335.1. Lineage (NCBI taxonomy): Eukaryota > Metazoa > Arthropoda > Copepoda > Calanoida > Acartiidae > Acartia > Acartia tonsa. The sequence goes on from NC_137265.1 coordinate 17,129,685, forward strand.
GATCTTGGCCTTTAAGGAAGGTGATATTTCTCAGTCAATATCACAAAGAAAATAAATATACAATAACTGCAAATTTCTGTAGACAAGTTCTATGCTTTTTTTCTCTGTTTACGAACAAATTTATCTAGAAAACTATCTATGCATATGTTAAAAACTGTAAATTTAGAATAAATATATATAAGCCATATATTCTATATAGCTTATATGTTAATTAACGATCTAACAAGTTTAAAGTGTGTAAAGTTTTGGGACATTCATTTTGGAAAGTGTACAACAAGCTGTATTTACTCTAGCAGATAATTAGTTATTACTGAACATTATCAAAATTTTGAGGTGATAGTGTAAAAATTATATTGTATTAAACTAAATACAATGAGCTGTATTTAATAAAGGCTTTTAATTTCAGTTAATAGATCTTACAAAATAGACTTAGCATGCCCTTGCTTAATTTTAGATTAAATTAATTCAAAAATTAAAATTTATTTAAGATTCCAAAAGTTATAAAATTATCTATTCTTACTGCATAATAATTCTTTGTTATTTTTCATTAGGAATATAGTAAGTTAGTTAGAAAATTAGGTATTATTTGTGGACAAATTGTTTAATGAATGCTACATTATTATCTTTTTACTAATTAAAAGATGTATTAAACGTGTAGATAATTAATGTGAGAATAATAAAAAAGGAAAATACATTGAGTTCTTTGTTACGATGAATAATATTAGTATTAATAAGCAATTAATATAAAACATTACAAAACTTGGTCTTTTCCTTCAAAATGCCTAGTCGAGCACAGAAACACCAACCAATTCCTTATTTCTTTTTTGTATATTTGTTTTATTTTAGGAAAGGTAAGGTTAGGTTATATTGGTTACAGGGTAGCCCAATATGTTTGTCAAGTTTAAACAACAACAACAAAAAACACCACCTATATTCTTTTTTTAAAATGAGGGGGGGGGGAGTGACAAGTTTTTCTTTGCTTGCTAGGCACTTAAAGGAAAAGCTTCTCATAATAATAATAGTTATTTCTTTCATCGTATTATAAACCGCTTTCCGCGGGTATAGAATGTACAATTATTAGATTAAAACCATTTTTTAGCCCCGAGGTGCCGAAGGCACTGGCTAAAAAAACTGGTTTTAATCTTATGATTGTACATTTCTATATTCGTAGAAAGCGGTTTATAATACGATGCTAGACATAGTTTTTTCGTATGGATGAGAACCGGTTCCTATCCACCGGATTCGAATGAATACGAGAAAAATATATTATTGAGTGTGTTGATTCCTCTATCTGTGGATTTTTTGTGGTTGATTGATTACATCTATTAGATAGCAAATGGATTACAAGATCTCAAAGGCTTTATCAAAAGGATCTACTATTTCATAAAGGGAATGGTAGCTTACACAATAATAAGTAAAATTGTGAGCAAGCTTAAGGTCAAGTGCACTTTTTAATTCTAAATGTTATTTATGTTGACCAAACGCATATTTAAAAGCAGTTTGACCTAATAAGCGCATTTGGCTGGAATCTTACTCGCAACTTTACGGATTATTGCGTAAGCTACTATTCCCTTTATCTTCCTTGTTAACTTTTTTTTCTTTTTAACTCTCACAAGAGAGAAAACATTTACCAAATTTATTAGATTAAAAGATAAAAGAAAATATAAAAGAAAAGTTTAGGTATTAATTAAATAATTTTGGAGGTTTAAAGAAATTTATTACATTCTTTATTTTAGTTTTTGGAATCGTAGCTACCCTTTAATATAGGTGGGTTTTCTTTAGAGGGTAAAAGAATTATTACAACCTGTTATGGTTTTAAAGCTATTTTTGGGGGAACCGCAAATATAGGTATTAAATAACTTCAAAATTTTATGAATTATTATCGTTAAATAATAATTAACGATATATAAAATTATAAAGTTTAATATAATATTCCTTTTAAAACTAATATTTTATTGGCTTGTCGTTGCTGTCCCATTTTTGTACAAAATTGTCCTTTTTCCTGTTGAGTTAAGATCATTAATTAAAACCATTATTCTTTCAGAGTCAATATTTTCCCAATTTTCTTCTCTTTTAATTATATTTTTATCGTTCTTCTTTGTGCCAGAATAAAGATTATATTAGACATCTGGGATTGATAGGACAATGAACGATAAATTGATTAAGATTAAGACAAACAAAACTACCTCTTCTGTACACAAAAATTACACTAAAAAATTCTGGTATTCAATCCAGATTTTAAAAATGTTTATAAAGCCCAAAAAGAGATTGTGTATATAAAACTTAGGGAACCAGTACAATTTACATTCCAATGTTTTATCTCCCTCTTGAAAAAACTCATCCTTACCTCAGTGCTTCGTCGCTAAGTCTATCCAAGACGAATATTGCCTAAAACAATAAATCATAAAATGATAAAAAAAATCTTCCTAATAATTGTGAGGTTTCTTTAATCAGCTTTTGAAAAAGGATTTTTTAAAACCAAAAACCACTATAAAGGTAAATTTTTTTTTTATAATTTCCTGATGTTCATTATAACAAAAATCACAAACTTATCAATAGAATTATTCATGTTTTCAGTGTTTAAACATAGGTGGTTTCTCTCAAACAACTCCCCCCTTCCTCATTTTTAAATAAATTAAAAATAAGTGGTAGTTAGTTTTTTTTAACTGAGGTGGATTCTTAAAAAACTTATGCCTCACTAAAAATTCTTTGCCTTACTAAAATTAGAGGGGAAAATTTTTCCTCACTATTTTAGTTAGGCAGTGAGCCAAATTCACCTCTGTTATCTTTTTACCTTTGTTTAGGTTAGATAATATTAGGTACAAGGAAAGCCCACATGGTTAGGGCATCCCATGTAAAGGTCGGGCAGCGTGGGTTGGGCATAGAGTAATCCCACCTCCTTCATTTCAATATATCAACAACAAATGAGATTGGGTATTGAGGCAAAGCATCAAACAGTTTGCAATTGTAACAATTGACCTAAATGACGGACATACCATAGTTATACAAGAGCAATGCTTCTAAATAGTTCACCTGTTCTCCAAAGCCTTGCTTTAGTTTACTCGGTGCAAAGTCAATTGTCACACCCAACTTTCTAAAATATTTGACAATATTATTATAATTGAAACAGTAATAAAAGTAACACAGTAAATTATTATATTAAGGTAGTTCGGTCCGTCCGTCCGTAACGGATAGATCTGATCGTTTAGAATTGTCCTATCTATTTAAAACTTTGTATAATGATTCCTGTAACCGTTATGCTCGATTTAGAAAGTGAAGCAACTCTATAATCATTACTAAAACTTCCGTATGTATATTTAAGCATACAGATTTTTAACTTTATCGTATGATAAAATAATCCAATTAAATTGATTTTTGGAATGATAATTCCTAGGATACAAGGTACAATATTTATTCTCACGACTGATTTGTCATCTTTGTTTTAAATGTTTTCATAGAAAAAAACTACCACTAAATAATTTAATAAATAACTCTTTTGTGACATTCAATAGAAAAAAGAAAAATTTTTAAAGAAAAAAAACTTTGTTAAATTCATGTTATACGCTTACATAAGGAAAAATTGTATTTAATTTTAAAGTTGTCGTTAAAACTTTTACTTGAAATTATTTTAAATTTTAAAAGTTGCCACAAAATTTTGTCAATTTTTTAACTTTGATATCGAGTTTCAACTTTAATAATTTGAAAAGACTTATATAATGTTTTCTTTTACCAGCTTATTTTGAGGGTTTAGGGATCAACTAATCTAGAAATTTTTTTAGTAGTGCAGCTACTGTATTATTCTAAATATCCGTATGTACGACTGTCGTAATTTTCTCGTATTTCAATTTTTTTTCTAAAGAATCCTTGGTCCCTTGTTCTGTCAGACATGCTACAAAATCATAACTATGAAATCATACAAAAGTCTTCTTTATTTATTTTAACCCTATCTTTCATATGACTATTGAACATCTCAGCTAGATCTTTAAATCATTGTAGTGGTGAGCCAGATCGGGGTGAGCCAACTTTCCACCATGAGAGCACAGCATTTTATGAAATGCCGCGCTGTGATTGGCTGAAATTCGGCTCACCCCGATCTGGCTCACCACTAAAATGATTTAAAGATCCAGCACTGATCTATAACTCACTTTTTTCGTTTGTCCAAACATAATATGTGTGCTACTTTGGAAATTGTTATTCTTGTTAATATGATAATAAATTATAATATTTGTTTTAGGTATGTCTCGTATTTATTGCTTGGAATGACTTAGAAGATAGGTAAATCTTTGCGTTGCTTTCCCACAAAACGCAAGTCGAGCACTGAAAACCTTGAAATATTTTAATATCAGAGGTGGTTAGATGTTTTACTAATCCTAATCCCTAATGTATGCAAGGTATAATTTAACCTAACCTGGCCCAAAGTAATGAACAGTCTAAATAAAAATTTTTGTCTTACCTGACAAATTCTAAAATCTTTGAGATGGTGGAATTTGGATCATCTGTTTCCTACAATTAACAAATATTATAGTCATAAGAAACGTACCTTAAACAATAATTTTAAATTCAGCTCTGTGAAAATTTCATTATATATCACGTCAAAACTTTATTACAATAAAAACTAAATAAGAGTTTCATTTTATTTTTAATGTTAAAGATTTGAAAAAGATAATTTAAATGTAGACAACAGTTAGTTTCTCTTTTGTTTACCTGGGGTTGATCAAACATTTTGCCAGATTTTCTAATAAAACACATAATATAAACATCTTTTTTTTAATGTTCTATCAAGATTAGTTTCACCTATTTTGCTTGATTTTTTCCTATTTTTATTTTTATCTAATTTTCTCTGTTATTCCTTTTTAAACGCAGAAACATGGCTTCAACAAAGTATTTCTTCACTTGAAAAAGTTTTGCAAGCTAATTTTAAGAATTTTAGTGTATATAATATTTACAAATTTTAGGTAAACCATTTTTTTGATCCATCCATCCTAGCGATTTAAAAAGCCATGCAAATTACATTTCAGTTTTAAATTTAAAAAAAATGAAATCCATCCATCCTTGAGGTCACAGGAGCCATACAAAGTCAAGGAATATTGTTTATGTCTATTTTGCGTTCCTTATGAGCCAAGCGGCCAGAGAAGTGAATAGGAAGAATTGTTCGCCAGAGTTGGTTTGCAGCACAAAGTAATGCCGGTTCAGTGGACGCATCCTGTCATAGATTAATTAAGGTTATTTATCTTTCTGTCTCTTAGGTTAAGTTAAGTAAGGTGTAAGAGATGCCTTTAAAACATGTAATCAGGAGTCGTGATTGCATGACCTATGGCAAGCTATTGTGTAAATGAGAACCATATAGGTTCGTCGGTTAGTGAGATCCATCGGTACATGCAGACCAACACACAGGCCCTGTTACTTTTGTAATGAAATTATAATAAATTTACCTCAATTGACCGACAAATTCTTCTTCATAGTTTAGTAGTTTTAGCTTGTCTAAAAGATCCTAAAAAACATACAGACATTGCTATTGCACATCTAAATTATAACATGGCAGTAAATTATTTAAAAATCATTGTTAGCCAAGGCTAGGTTATATTAGATTATATTAAATAAATGTAGCCCCGTAGGGTTTGAACAACTACATAGGGAGTTGGGTATAAGGAATAAACACTAACCCACATCCCTACTCTATTTTACTCTTTAAAATAGGGGGGGGGGGGGGTCTGTGTTCACTGGACATTTAGGAAAAGCACTAGTTAAATTCCTACCTCCATAACCACAAAGGGCATGTAGATTTGACCAGGACCTATTTCTTCTGAGCCTCCAGCTCCCCGTCCACCCCCACCACCACCACCTCGTCCCTCTGCATCTGCACTAGTTTCTCTGGACATTATATTTCTGCAAGTAATTAACTATGATTAATCACTATGGACAAAAACAATAACTTAATAACCAAAAGTAAAAATTATTGTAAAATTACTTTAATACAGGATACTTTTTACGAACCTAATTACATTCATGGACCTAATAATAGAGATGTTTCGCCTTTAATATTGTACCTCGTTGTCATAGCAATCAATATTTGAAAATTCAGATGCTTAGGATAATCGAATGTGTTAAAATCAGCATCTTTTAAATAAATGTGCGGGCTTTCTTAGATCAATGATAGGTTTGCTATGCTTTCTTAACCGTTTTTAACTGTTTACCTGTTACAGGAATAATCTAAACAATTCTTACTTGTCTAAATTAACAAAAAGAGCTATCCGTTACGGATTGGCAGACTGGTCCTAATTTTTGCTTTGCTTTTGACAGGTTGTCAAATAAAACATGATAAAATTAACAATATTCAAGAAATTGTTAGTCTTACAAGTAATTTAATAAACTGCATACCTACCAACATAGTGGTATGTTATTAGAATGGTATTTTTACCTGAAAAATTACTGAAATTATTTCTCTCATATATTTAGAGTCAGCTTTTTCAAATCGACTTGATTATATTTTTTATATTTATAAGAAATAGCTAAAAATAACTATGAAACTGCTAAAAAAAATCGTCAAAAAGATGAATGTAACTAATATTATTAGCAATTAAAGAAGGTAGCTGTTACAAATAAGCGAAAGAACCCCGTAAAAATCAGGTAAGTACCAAAAGGAAAGCTCAATATATACACAACTTATATAGTTACAGGTAAAATAAATCCTCGAAGAGAAAGTATAAACGGTGGAGTGATGACCAAACTACCGTACACTAAATTTTTCGGCTTTCTTCTCTAAAATATTTATTTTTGCAGTAAAATTTTGGAATACGACATTTATATGCTTTATATACTATTATATTACTTTTCAAATTTCTTAAATATATTATTAGAGAAAGAAGAAATTGAAATTTTATTTCCTTTGATATTATGGTTATATACTTCAAATTTTTACTTAATTTTGGAACTAAATAATGTAGTTGAACATCTTTATAAAAATTTTGTCTAGAGTAAAATAAATAATAGTAAGTAATATTTTAACGTCTTCAGTTATGACTCGAATAAAATAAATATTCTATAAAAATGCAGCTAGTATTATTGTTTTTAAAACATCTTTTCTCTGCTTCTTTAAAATTTCATATGTATGTCTGTGTAGGTATGTAATTGTGTATATCTGTGTGTATGTCTATGTGTGTGTGTGTGTGTGTGTGTGTGTGTGTGTGTGTTTGTTTGTATGTGTGTGTTTGTATGTGTGTGTGTGTGTGTGTGTGTATGTTTAACTGTGTATGTGTAGAGATATTGTCAGGAAATGCAAACATAAATCAAATTATTTTCCAAATTTTTGTGGGTTTCTATATGAAAATTCTATAGTGACATTGACATCCTTCAGGGATAGCGGGATGTGTTCTCTGCAACAAAATAAGATTTTTTGATCAATTATTTCTATATCCAACCATTTTCATTGATCTTAGGGGATGAATTAACATACGACCCGAATTACAATAAACTAAATTAACCTTTCTTTATATTAGAATCATTGGTAAAAAAAAGTTTTGATCAAAGGTTATTAAAAAGAAGTAACCCATGACTTGGCCGCTCGTCGGCTGGGAGGTGATGGGTTCAAATTCCGCTCAACACATCGTCATACCTAAAGACGTTAATAACGATTAGATGCGCGGCATTAAAAGTTAGAGTGGGGAAGAAACCTTGGTCCAAAACAGGCGCAACGCAGACAAAGGTCATGTAATCAAATGTTTGAATGTTACTTAAACCAATATTTCCCTGTCCCTGAAGGGGCAGCCAGTGATTGAAATATCCCTGTATACCTGGAGAAAAAGCCGATGATTGTCATATTCCTAGAGAAACAGCTAGTGATTATCCTATCCCTGTATCCCTAGAGAATCAGCTAGTTATTGTCTTATTCCTGTATCCCTAGAGAACCAGCTAGTTATTATTCTATTCCTGTATCCCTAGAGAACCAGCTAGTTATTATTCTATTCCTGTATCCCTAGAGAACCAGCTAGTTATTATTCTATTCCTGTATCCCTAGAGAACCAGCTAGTTATTGTCTTATTCCTGTATCCCTAGAGAACCAGTTAGTTATTATTCTATTCCTGTATCCCTAGAGAACCAGCTAGTTATTGTCTTATTCCTGTATCCCTAGAGAACCAGCTAGTTATTATTCTATTCCTGTATCCCTGAAGACGCAGCCAGTATGCAAATACAAAATCCAATATTCAATTCTGATCATTTTAACATTTCGTAAAATAGAAAGGATTTCTGAATAGAATGTCAAGAACTTAATTTTTTTCTTCTTATTTATAAGTTAGGTACTGACATATTTATAGCCACCCCCACGTGGGCTAAAACTTGTAAGTCACCTAACCCCTACTTAACATAACCTAAAATATGCATAAAAATACGCTTTTTCTAAGAGTTTAATTTTGCTCTATAAGCGATATGAGGGAAAAACGACAAAATAATACGATAAGAGACTGGACATATTTAATTTGAACATAGATTTATTCCACATAAGACTTTTAAAAGTTTGGATTTATGGAGAAGAATCACTGCAAATGAATTAGATGAAATAAATGTGCATAAAAGAAGTATGCAAATTAATTTGCAAATATACAACATACACAATACCACGCATAAGGGGATATTCAAATGTTCAAATCTAGGATTTCTTGATTAATATGTATATGTATAAATATTCCTTGTTCACCGATAGATTTAATAAAAGTAATAAGATATATTTCTGTTTGTTTTTACCCAAGAATCTTGTTCACTGCGGAAGATCCTTGAAAGTTTTATAACTATTTTGGAGGAGGGTACCACAACGCTCACAAGAAAAATCCTCCCTAGACGTAAATTGAAAGTAAAAAAAAAATTATTAAACTAAAATTGAAAGTTAGATAGGGACGACCAACAATAACCCGCTTGCCCACGCTAGAGGGCTCTACGTGAGTATTTCCTAGTATACAAATATATAATTTTTGTATTTAAAAAAAATTAAAGACAAATGATTAAGATTGTTTATGAGGATTGGAGTTGTGCATATATTCATTGTTTATTGACTTATTCTTTAAATTTCCAATAAAACAGTAAAATATTATTCAAGTGATTAGACAATAAAACTTTATAGACATGCTTTGCATTAAAAAGGTTAAAGATAAATATTTTTTGAACCAAATACTATTCCCTTTACCCGCGCAGAGTACACAAAAGTAGTTTGCAATTTGTTATGCGTACATTTCTTTAACAAAATCTTATCCGCTTATTTCTTTATTAGTAGTGTATCTACTCTATAATTTGTTATGCATACATTTCTTTAACAAAAACTTCTTTTGCCATTGAAAGAGATGGTAATTTGCATAAAATAGCCTAGAACCATCGTGGGACCTACATGAAGAACCCTTATTATAGAACCCAATTAGTCTAGCGGTTAGCGAGTATTTTTTTCTCTGTTATTTACAAAATCGTTCTTAAGGATATAATTATCATTAAAATACGCAGAAAGTATTTATTAAACTTTTAAATCCATACCTACAACTTAGTCTAAGTGAGTATATGATATAAATTTTGTAAAAATGAAATATGCTTCACAATATAAAGGTATATAAATCATATCTCACTCCTACAATAGATTCACAGTGCTTTTTACTTTCAGGAGCAAAGCTTTTCACACCATGGTAGGACAGTCTCTAGAATTACGTCCTGTAAGCCTTATGGTCAGCTTTGTTTTTAAAAAGGCCTTTTAAAATCGTCCAATGAAAGTGACCTAAATAAGAGGTATTTGTTATAATGATTGGGAATGTACATCGTTTTATCGTTAGTTTTAATCAAGTAAGAAACATCGACATTTTAAAGCATGAGTTTTATATAATCATTTTAATGTTTTAAAACATATATAATAATTGAATAGATAGGTATAACAATTATTTTACTTCTAGAAGAAAAAAGAAAATTATTTTAATAAAATTTTTTATTTGTACTTAACTATAAATTATTTTCTATTTTTCATCTTGGCTTCTATGGATAATGTCATTTTTGTTTATCTTTAATTTATTGAAAAATGATGAATTTGTGTTTCTTTGACTTTAGCAGAGCATTTAATTTGTGCAAAATAATTTTACAAAGGCTTTATTTATTTTTGTCTCATAGCAATAAAACTATACATAAAAATAAATCCCTAAGAGTTTAGACATACAATCTTAATAATCTAATAAACATTCAATATTAACCCAATTTATTTCTTGTATAAACCTTTTTAATCAACCAAATATATCTAGTAATGCAGGTATCTAATTCTACAGGGATAAGACAAAGGCCGATAAATTTTAAGTACATACCCATTGATGATACATGAAATTACCCCTTATGAATATTATAATTAGTGGTTGAAAAGTTTGGACTCTCAATTTAATGAACCAACCAATTAAATGTAATAAGTCACCAACGAATAAGAAAACATTGGTTTGAACTTTGGAGACTAATAAACATTCCAATGTCCCCTACCTTCCTGCTAATAATGTTAATCGTAGAAACTATATAACTATAGTATGTCTGTTTTGCCGTAAATGTGAGTGTTCTTATTTATGTTTGTATATAACCTGACTTAATTTTCTTAATAATATTCCATTCCATATACAAGAATTTTCTGATCGCAAAGAAACTATACAAAATAGTTTACATGGCGATTCAAAATCAAATACACATCTTGGTTACTTTTATTTAATGATTATTATATACTGTTTTTTCTTATAATATTCATACTTATTTAATATATTGTATAGTTCCTACTTCCTTTAATATTTCTACTTTATAAAAATGAAAGCACAGAGTATGTCAATAGAATTATCTTTTTTGAGCGTATTCTATAAATATTCATGCAAAAAAGAACATAAAATACTTGTAAAATGCATCATTTTTTGTTCAATAGATAAACGTATTTTATATTATATAAATATGGAAATATATTTTTGTTTAAATACTTTATATATATTTTTGTTTGGAGGAATAATTTTTTTAGCACTGCTACTTTATACTAAATTTAAACTAAAATTTTAAATACTAAAACTTTTATTAAATGCTACGTAGTTGAGTTCCAATGAAAAGTAATATTTGTTGAAAATTTTGAGGTGTTATAGTTAATTTTTTGCAAAGAACTTTTGAGTTAATCTATTCTACAGATATGTAACAATGTAAAACATTATAATAAAAATAACTTGTGTTAATTTTAGATTTCGTTGTATGTTGATATATAAGCTACACGTTCATTGATAGCTGTAATTCTCAAATAGTTCAAATGTCTTTTTTTAAAAGATATTTTTAAACTTTTAGTTATGATTTATATTTCCCAAATTCCCCTTCCATAACTCTAATTAGATTTTCAATATTGGAAAAATATCATACAATATACCATTAATAAAAGATATTTAAAATCATTATTCTATTTTCTTAAATAAGGGTATGCAATGCATATTTATCTTGTTAATACAATAACAAGGGTGACAACATCCATAAAAGCGAAGCACTGAAATGGTAGGACAAACGGATATGAACACTTATATAGTGTCAGAACTGAATTATCAGAATATAAATGTATAAGAGTCGAAGCAAAATTTTAAGTAAATTTGTTGAAAAACTGCTTTATACAGGATAATGATTATGAACATACTTACATATTTAGGACTTGATTATAATTTATAACATTATACTTTGTTGTCCCAGGAATCAATATACCAACAATCAGATCAATCGGATGATTAGATCACACAAAAAGTTGTTGTTAAAAAAGTAAAAATATCAACATGTTTAAAATGGACGTACGGAAATTTTGGGTAATGATTATAGAGTTGCTACGCTTTCTAAATCGTACCTAACTAACTAAAGGAAATCACCATGCAAAATTTGAAATCGATTGGACTAACATGCCTAAATTAACGAAAAAAGTTATCCGTTACGGACGGACCGACGTACGGACGGACCGACCGTAATTATAGAAAAGGCTCGCTTTTAAAAATGGAGAGACGAACAAACCTTAGTTTACAAAGTCATTACTTTATGGCTTTTAAAACATCTAATTTTTAAGAAATAAGAATTAAACTTTAGTAATAAAAACAAAAATTCTAATTTTTGGCCTTGTTTTCTGACTTCTTACGGACTTAACCCCCCCCCTGTATTCCTTTTATTCTCTGTCTATCTCCTTCCCCATTCCTTTTTCTTTTCTCTCATCTTGTTACCCCCCCCCCCCCCCCTGCACTCTTGCTCTCTATCTCAATATTTCTCTTACTTTTCTCTCATCCGTAGAAACGCTAAGCAATATTTGGCAGTTCCCTTAACTAAAATTATCACATTACATTTGGCTTCTTTGAGGGTTCAATCCTATTGTGATTCACTAAGCTTAAAGTTTATAGAACTATCAAAATATCCCGCAAATCTGTGTATAGAGTAACTATTTGTGATTGTGTCAGTAAATGACTGAAAGTCAACAGAGCAAGGTTGCTACTGCCTTGGCCCCCATTTTCACTTGTCAAAAAATATAATGTAAACAAAATGAAGTGATACAAATATTTTATTAAAAATTTTAATATCTTAAATAGTATTGAGCGAGTGAAGAAAGCTGCGTTTAAGAGCGCATTAGCGCGCGCCACGCGCGCTTATTTATCATAGAATTTGTGTGTTTTTTGTGAAAGACACACTTGTTGAATCAGATTTTTGTGTATAGACTTTAGTAAAACAAATAGAAAAATAAATCTGATACAAAATGGATGATAATTATGCAGGTTATGATGAGCAGGTAAAAACTATTAATCATTTTTGGATGTGAAGTAAACAGCTTAACAGTTTAACTTTTAAGATTTCGTTAGGCACTGAACCGATTGAAGACTAACTTTGATATGTTGATTTTTTGCTTTGTTTATCGACATAAATAATGCTTAAATAACACATGACAAATTACAAAAATAACGACAAAAAGTATTTATAGAGTAGCTTCAAAAATAAAAAGCTGTTAAAAATCGATCTGACAGCGCATCAAAGGCTATACTTACATTTAACCTACTTTAAAGTTAATATAATAGACAGAAAGACTTTGGACCTCATTATATAGTACTTGCATTGGTAAAATGTTAATTGCTTTTAACTATTGCATATAAAGGTGAAGATCAATTGCATTTACTTTCAAAAGTAATTCTTCTTAACTTTTAAAGTAACACTTCTTTAGTGCAGAAAAAAAAGTTTTTCCCGTGCTATGAAAGAGGGTTTGAAAGATGTTCTGTGTATTTTGAAAAGTTTATATAGTTTTCACATATTTCAGTTTGGCACATATGCATATCATACTTTACTTTAGCGGAGATATTTTTGCGTAGTATTTTTTTCCCAACTTCACTGCATTATCCTATAACTTATATTCTCTGAAGCCAATTACAAAGCTTGCTAGAAAATTGTTAAAATTATATAGATGCTTAGCTTTATATATTTTGCCTAAACGTACCAGACATCTATAGTCCAAAAAATAAAGTATATGGAATGATTAAATCATGTTATAAAATGTAATGAAACAATTTAGAAAATCATGCTTAAAATAAAACATTCTCACTTTCTGGTAAGGATAATATATTTAGTACGATATCTAACTAGTGCCTTACATTATAATGTAATGTACAAGTTAAAAGGTTATAGGACAATTCTAACATTTCTAAATTAACGCAAGAGCTTTCAGCTATCAGTTATGAACGGATAGAATGTTGAACAGATGCACCGACTCTAAAAGTAGATAGGCTATAATTTTAAATAGTAATATTATTTTTTAATAATATAAAGTAGTAAAGTTTTTATGTCTAAAGCATAAGACCTCAGAAACTGCTGGTACAAATGGGTTGTACTTTTAAGGGAATCTCTATATATGTCTTTGTTGGTTTTAGGCTATTTACCTGACCTTCTCCGACGTAAAATTGACGTATGGCCCTCAAACACGATATAAACTTCTAAGTCAGTCAAACTTTTTATTCTTTCTTCCCTTTGACTCCATAATAACAATGGATTTATTATTACTTGGATATTACACCAGATTATTATGTACTCTAAAAAATGATAATCGTAGCTGGCTAAGATAATGATACTCCTCATCCACCCTCTTTATCTCATCCCCTTCCTTCCTACTGAACCGAACTGAACTGAACTGCCCGATAAATGATGTTATTTAAGCAACCTAAATTGACGTTAATTTTTCCCCCTGTTATAATATCCACGTATATTCTATATCCATTATAATACCCAATATTCAATAGTCCATTTCTTTGATTAAATAAATTTATACTAAGTTACAATACATGAGGCTACAAACCTCTCAGGTTGTCAAGCAAGAGAGGTGGGAGAGGTAACCCCCTCTTATTGAATTTGTCTTAAGAAAAAAAAATGAAGGTGGCAAATTTTACCTAGGGACAATTTTTCTTTGTGGGGATGACTTACTCTCCCCATGAAAATGCTTTGTTTTCACTATGTTTCATAATTGACCTAGGAGTCAATATTTAGAAAGTTATGATAATATATGAAAACTGTCAATATATTCAAAAAAAATATTTCAAAATTAGAAAAAAAATTTCATGTTTGAAATGGAAATAAGGACTTATTGATAAAGATTATTTAGTTGCTACCCTGTCGAAATTGTACCTGACTTTTCAGTAATCGCCATGCAAACTATAAAATGGGGAAATTTCAACATGCTTAAATAACGATTAACGATCAGAGCAATCCATTACGGACAGACGTACGGATGGACCAACCATAACCACAGAAAAGCTTAGCCATCAATAAGGAACAAATATTAGCATCAGAATTATTTCTTGTTTAATAAATTTATGTAACTGTAGTTTGTAAATCCTAGTTTGTAATAAAATGTAAAATATTCATGAAATCCAGGGTTAAAGGAATTGGAAAATTTTCACAAAAAACTTTGATGGTAGTTGATTTTGTATGTGGCTTATTTAAAGCAGGGACGGAGGGGAAATGAGACTGTTTATAACACTAGTCCCCAAAGTTTAATGGTAATGTTTTTTTCGTTGGCTTAAAAATTGTGTGGACGTATTATTAATTATGATTGGTTGGTTCATTATTTGAGTGTCCTGTCTAAAAGTTTCAACCACTAATTTTTATCTATAGTAGGGATAATTTTGTGTATCATGTTTGGGGATGTACATCAATTTATCATCAATTGTCTTATTCCTTGAGAACCCTTGAGAATCTTTAAACCAATTAAATAAAAGAATAGTAAATATATAAATCCTTATATCCAATATAAAATCTAATTTAATAAACCCCAAAATCATGAATAGCAATGTCTTTTCTGATTTATTAAGAGTGTAGCTATTCTATAACTAGGATATCTCTATAAGTTTGTCAAAGTACATCACATAATGAGGATTATAATTGGACTTACATTACATTGTTGTTTTAAATAAAAACAAGATAAAAATATGTTTTTTTTTAAGAGAAGAGAAGTTAATAGGCAAAAAATGATTTATAGAAAATATCGGGTATAGTCCTTTTCGTGGAAAATTCTTCGCATTTTCACAGTAGCTTTTCTATAATTTCTAGCCTCTGCGGGGTAATCATCTAACCCAATATAACCTAAAATAACCTATTAAAAGTCGTTTTAAAAAGCCACGAAAGGGACTATTCCAAAAATATATAATTTTATTTTTGAAAAAATGTAAATAATGAGGGGTTGGGTATATTTCTTTTGTTTATTTATTACTTTAGGTTAGGTCAGTAGGTTAGGGTACTGGGTAGCCCCGGAGGTATAAGCCCCTTGTTCGTAGGGATTAGGCGTAGAAATGAGATCTAAAAAAGTGTTATTTTTTTTAATTTTAAGCTTCACATTGCTGCGCTACTTATGGTCATTCTATATAGTTCTTGTTTTATTTAATAATCTTGTCTTATACACAAAGATTCTAATTTTGATATCAAAATATATTTGCATAAACAAATTTAAATTCAATTAGAATGCTAAAATATAGAAAAAGTTAATACATAGTTTGTTTATTTGTTTTTCTAAAAGGCTGACAGAAAATAACATTTCTTAAACAGAGTTTAGATAGGTTAGTTTCAGTGAGTAAGATAGTACATTAATAGATTTAAGATTGAAATTCCTGTTATTTAAAGTAGTAGTTGGTATGACTGAAGCTTAAGATTTCAATAACCACTGAACCGTTCTATAGATAAGCTTTACATAGGTCAGAAGATAGTCGAAGTCTTTTTTATTTGGATGTTTTCTTGCTATTTTTCTGTTTTTATAAAATATTGTGCATTTTGAAAATAAACACAAGACTGTATAAGTAAGATTTTATTATAATAGGTCGGAAATAGATCAGCCATGACCACTTTTATTCAATAACTTCAACGATACCATTACTATTGTCATTAGAATAGGAAGATGTCGATAATATGTCAACCTTAAACTTTTTAATAAAAAAGATAAATAATATGAATTAGTAGTGATGTTTATATTTTGGACATCAAATATTAAAATCCAAAAAGAGGATATTTACAGTAAGTTATCTGAGATATTATCGTCATAAACCATGTCATCATATAAAAGTTCTTGGTACAACAGTGTTTCAAAAACAAAGCTATTATTAGTATTTATGGTTTTGTATCAGAAAGTAAACAAGGATGACAACATTAAATTATTAATACTTAGAGCAGCACAAAAAAAAATCTAGGATGGACTAAAGTCAAATTTAGGGTGATGTTCAGTTATCTTTTGAAGCATGACCGACAGCATGATCACGTAAATATTGTACTGGGTTATCATTGGTACAGGGAATCTTCACCAAAAATTTCAGCTCTCTGTCATAAATATCAGCCTAGTAAATTATATTTCTCCAAAACAGTTAAAGACGAGCTGACTGACAGACTTATTGAGTTGTAGATTAGCTTTGCTACTAAAAACAAAGAATGCTGTATAAATTATGGATCATTGACCAACATTTATTTATAGACAATACAGGATTATACACAAACAAGTATATAGGGATGACAAGTAGCCAGGGAAGAGGGGGGACATTGGACTCAGGAGTCTAAAGGGATAAGACAATAGCCGATAAATTTAGGACATCCAATGATAATGGAGTGATAGGCAAAATTCACAAGAGTCCCCAAAGTCAACGAATCAGAAAAAGTTATTATAAAACTTTGGGGACTAGTGTATTAAACAGCCCATTATCTCCTCTCTCTCTGCATTAGAATGTAAATTACACTGGTACCCAAAGTTTTATAAAGTAAAAAAGCTTTCAAATTGTGATGAATGAAATTTTTCTGAATCTCCTTTCCTCTTGAGCTAACAAGTCAAAGCTATGAAATAGACGTCGTTCATGCACTGAGAAAATTTAATTTTTATAATTTTGATGCGTTTTATTATACGTTTTAACTACTTCCCTAGGATTTTATGGCATAAGACAATTGACCATAAATTTATGGAAATCCATAATGATGATAAAAAATTATCTCTTCGATAGATTAAAGATATTAAAAAGTTTGAATCAACCAATCAAGTTGGCATGGGGGTTATTCTTATTTATTCTTAGATTCAAGATTTAAACCAGTTTTGTTAGTCCCAAGGGGACCCTAAATAAATAAAAATGTGATTAATCTTATGATTTTGATTTTAATATTCGTAAAATAATTATCTTTAATATGATTTTTCAGTATGGCTGAGAACCGGCTCTAATTCAGCGGATATTAATCGGTTTCGAGGCCATGCCGGAAACTTTTTTTTACAGTGTACCTATGTGTTTTTGTGTGTTTACCTATAGCGCTAGTTTGTGTGTGTGTGTGTGTGTGTGTGTGTGTGTGTGTGTGTGTGTGTGTGTGTGTGTGTGTGTGTGTGTGTGTGTATGTATGTGTCTGTTTGGGTGTGTGTATGTGTGAGAAAGCTTGTCAATTTTGTGTAGATAATATGAGGGCTATTTATACTTGTGTTTTTCTTGCACCTTTTTATTACTCAAATAACAACAAGGAAAGTTTCGTCCATGAGTAAGGAAATCTTTGCAATGTTTTCAGGAATAGATGGGACATTAGTATGTAAACATACTGATCTCCAAAATTTTAAAATACGATCTCTAATCTTTTAGCTTAAAAAACTTTGGTGCTTTTATTCGGTCTTGATTGTGTTTTACAAACTAACTGTTTCAATATTTTTCACCAAAAATTTTAATTTATACAAGAAGTAATTATTTTGTATACATACATCTTTTTCCATTGTCTTGTCCCTTAAGATCTCAGCATATTTTAGACTTAATTGATAAGCAAGGTAAACTGTAACACAGTTATTATGTAGAAGTTTAAGTTTACAAAAACTTAATTACTATAAGAAATCTAGAAAATTTTAGGGGTAACTTGATAAGACAGTAAAGAAAAAAATGTACACTCCTAATTATGATGAACAAAATTATCATTCTGTTTTGTGTGTGTGTGGGGAAAAGCTTAGACACAGCAAGTTTTAAACAACCGATCACGTTTATAAGGAACGAATATGAGAGCGTGTTTTAAAATATTGGGGACCAGTATAACTCACCTCCTTTCTTCTCGACTGAAATCACATAATTTCCTCTAATGTAGTTGTTAAGTTAGGTAGAACGGACTTACCCATGGTTAAAGAGTAGCTGTGCTAATAAAAAGGTGGAAAAATAGTTATCCTTCATAAAAATTTCATTGCTACTTTTATTATACATTATAAAAAAGGATCTGGATATTTTATTATTAATTTTTAAATTATTAGCGAAGCTACTTTATAATTCGAAATGTCCGTTCGTCCTTCTTGACGATACGGTAAGGGGAAAACGTGAATTTTTCGCCTGATTTTCCAAATAGAAGGCTTAATTTTTATTTGAAGATTCTCTATACCAATGAGCATGAAGTATGTAGTTTACTTTAACCGTCGGTCTGTCGATAATGCTACGCAAATCAATAGTAATACATAGGTCAAGCAAAAAAGTTATGACAGTAAATATATGCTTTAAAACTCACTGTATCTGTTGAATGATTATCAAGCACAAAGAATCATTATGTAAAATATAGAATTTCATTCAAAAGTTGCTGTTACTTTAATCAGAAAATACTGATATTAAAAGTCCTAATTTTATAGCATCCCCGCTACTAATTAGAATAAATTTATTCATTAAAGTTCTAAATGCATTAATAGTGTACAAAATTTTTGTGTGTCAAACCTAAAGAATTTATGTTCGGAATTTGTTTAAGCTTGCAGTCAACAAACTTGGATTTTGTTTATTTTTTAAAATTTCACAATTTAAATGTTTTCCTTTATATCTTTATATTATCTGTAAAACTTATATCAAACAAGGATGACACCTTTCATAAAAGCGAAGCTTTGATAATTGATACTGTTGAGTGTCAGCACTGAATAAGTAGAATATCAATATAAAAGTCTAAACTCAAGGATTTCTCAAACGCACCTAATTTTACAGGAATCAATATGGAATGGAGTTCTAATTCATTATTATTTTCATTATTTTTGTATGCCCACACAATAATCTCGTAAACTGGTGGACATAATGTTAATGTAATTTAGTTTAATTGTATTTAATTTTATTTTACCCTTTTCAGGTAAGCTTGCTATTTAACTGGTGTGAGGAAAATAAATATTCTCTTCAGCTGTTTGTATAGCTATTTATTAGTTGTAAATTAACTCTGTTATTTTGTCAAACATTTTTTATGCTGAATATTGCCGCGCTACTAATATAAAAACAAGGATGACAACATCCATAAAAGCGACGTAGGACATTCTGGTATTGATTATAGAGTTGTTACACTTTCTATATTGTACCTAACTACTACAGGAATCATCATGCAAAGTTTGGAATCGATAGGACAATCCTAACCTGTTTAAATTAACGAAAAGAGCTAACTCTCTGTTACGGACGGACGTACGGACGGACCTACCCTAATTATAGAAAAGCTTCGCTTTTAAAAACTGTTCATGTTTATGTTACAGTCCTTCATACTGTATATAAACTAGTAAAAGCAGGGAAGGAGTGGACATTTGACTGTAATTTAGACGTGTACCCAAAGTTTTTTTTAATTAAGCTCCTAATTCGTTAGCTAAAACATCATTTGATTGGGTCGTATATTCCTTCAAAGTCAAAGCTTAACCTCAATTTTAAGGGGTTATTTCGTTTATTGTAGTTGGGGGTGTCTTATCCCTTAATATCCCTGATTAAAAGACATCATTAAAACCATACATTGCCTTTTCATGTCTTATCCAGGGAGGGAGTGGACAATGGTAAATAAATTAATTTACATCATTTGCTCCCCCCCCCCCATCCAATGTATGCCAGCTAATTAATATTTTGACACTTGATTTTTATGGAAAATTAATTTTAACACCCATTGGCCTATCCATGTATTCCTAGTTTTCATCTCTCTTCAAATAAAACATTTCTTACAGTCCCAGAGAAAAATGGATATAGAATATACCGTGGATATTATGACAGGGGAAAAATTGTCGTCAATTTAGGTTGTTAACATAGACATTATATAGTGGTCTTTTCGTTCATCCAGTAGGAGAAAAAAGGATGGGGTAAAGAGATGGATTGTGGGATCGTTGTTTAAACAGCTACAAGTTTCACTTTATTAGAGTACATGATAATCTGGTGTAAGATTCAAGGACAACCCCCAAACTTTCCAGTTTTGAGCAAGACGATTCCTGTGACGTCATATAAAAAGGGAAGGAAGGAAGAAAATCTCTTCCCTTTTCTCCCATCTCTTTTGAAGAGATTTTCTTCTCCCCTTCCCTTTTTCTTTCCCGAAACGTATATGACGTAACTGGAATCGTCTTGCTCAAAACTGGACAGTTTGGGGTTTGTCAGATCCAAGTAGTATTAAATTCATTGATGTAACTCAAAAATGATATTTTGATGTTAACACAATTTTTTGTGAAGAAAACCTTTTTTCTCCTCTAAAAATAAAATCATACTTTTATTTAATCAACAAAGAAAAAAAATAAGCTGCCGATTAAAACATGTTAGGTGGCTCAATTGATAATTCAATAATGTCATCAATATTTATTTAGTACCATACAAATGACATAAACTTTTTTATAGAAAATATTTTTTACCACTTGAAACAATCTTTTAATTTCATAGAACAATTCTATCACTTATTTATCCTTCCTTCCATGATAATCTAGATCTTTATGTCTCACTTATCAATAACATAATATTTTATTACTCTTTCAACTCTTCTTATTCTTTCTTACTGGTCTCATAATAGATTTATTATTACTTGGATGTTACATCAGCTTTCCATTTACCATAATAAACTGATTCCCGCAGCTGGCTGAAATAACAATTCACTCCTTTACACCATTCACTCTCCTCCTACTGGATGAAGGTATTTATCAATAAATGAGGTCAATATTAGCAACTTAAATTAATGGCAAATTTTCTCTCGTCAATATATCCACGTATTATATATCCATTGGTCTTATGTACATGTCAATTCCAAATATGATATTATATTTCTTACAATTGAGCAAAGAAAACAACTAAGATAACGTTTTTTTTCTCTTAATGAATTTCAATTATGAAATTTTTGTTGTCTAATGATTTTAATGGGCTTTATCGACTAAATTGAGTTTTTACAAATTTAGTCGCTATTGATATTTTTGAATGTTTTATATTCAATAATAAGATTTTTTCATGAATCTTCAGATTCCAATGATTATTGCACTATTTTTGGGAGCTTCACATAATTTCCGGGGGATTTATAGAGTATTTTATTTACTGAATTAAGTTTTGGGATTTTTATGCCATTTTTTTGCCCCCTCCCTAACCCTTCGAATACCGAGTCCCTAGATACTATGTGAGTAGCATTAAGCATGATTTAAAATTTATATTTTTTCATTTAACCATCGTATATATTACTAGTTCTTTTAGCGTTGCATAAGAAATACTTTTCGTTGTTCTGGAAGAACCTTTTCTAGTAAAACAAATTCTGATATTGACAAGTTACAACTAATAGTGGAATTAATAAAGTGTAAGAATAGGGTCAAAATAAGTTATTTTAAAAGTACTTGAAAAACTCCATTCTATTTTTCTCCAAAAGCAATCTATTTCGTCTATATGACTGTTAAGGGGTAAGAAGGGAGAAGAAAATAGCCTAAAAACATCCGACTACAGACTAGTTGCTTTGCTCCAAGACAGAGGTGGTAATATTATAAAGCTTATCAAAAAAGTACAACTAATTCAAACAAGCACGTTTCCAGATCTTTAGATTCAGACAAAAATACTTACTACTTTATTTAATAGCCATACTTGTTTTCAATGCTTAATACTTAATATTGCCTTAAAAGCCTACTTGCTTTTAAAACGCATTTTTGCTAAACTCATTTTTGACCAGTCAGAAAAATTATTTTTTTTAATGTAGACAACAAATTTCCTTTTGTCTGTAAATTCCTTACTTTCTTTTACAGTTAGAGCCGCGAACGATTCTTAAAAATATAAACAACTTTTTAGTAGAAAATATACTTGCTTTTTTTGTCTGAAGATAAAGATCACAATAACTAAGGAACTGTTTGCGTTCTCATTTAAAAGGAAGCTATATACAGGTCCCTGGTTGATTTTAGGCTAATAAATTTGTAATTTGAAGCCTTTGTATGGTTTTAGGCTATTTTCTGCTACCTTCTTATACCTAGGAGCACAACTACTAGTTTCATAAAAAGTGAAGTTCAAAAGAAAAAGTTTCATTCTGATGGATAATACAATTAGAATATGAAAATGATTTTTATATAGTGATACACTGATAATAAACTAAAAATCTTCTAAAGTTTAAAAAATGTGTTTTCGGCTCTAACTACCTTAATTAAATAAATCTTTTGTTTGTTGTTCTCAAAGAATTATGGGTTAGGTCAAAATTGAGTAAAAAGTATAATATTAAAGAGTTTTTATGCAAGGATACGACAATGGCTAATATATTCCTTGCTTGTAAATCTTAGACATTTTTTGATCAAAAGATCATTAGGGTATTTTGTCGGACAATTTTACTTTGTATTTTTTCATAACTTATACCTAATGAATAATAACTACTTTTGATATTTAAATTCGCTGTATTTTTTTATCTGTTTATTGCTGCTTTACTTGGATATCATTATTCTTGTTATATTTTATGAAAATGTTCTTTTTACATGATGGACAAAATATAAAAATGTTATAGAATTTTATTAAAGTTTAGCGTAAAGGGAATAATCTATTCAATATCTATGTAAAACCTTTCACGTTGTTCTTCAATTCTAGCAAGATGTTTTATATCAAATACAAAAATTTGACATTGATCTAAATTAATCATTTATAAGTTTAATTTTGTTTATTGGGGGTTTTAAAGGACTTAAGCTTTTTATGCTTGAGGGGGGGTGGGATGGCCGAAGATATCCCCACCCCTACTAAAAAATATTGACTCCAGGGTGTAAATTTAAATTCACCCCCCTAGAATTTGTTTTACAGGGAGAGAGGGAGGGAAGGAAGATGTAAACCCCAATGTATAAGAAGTGATGATAATGATACATTATATTTAATAAAATTTATCAAAAAAAGAGAAAAATATTTCTTAATATTGTGAATTTTAAAAGTGACATTAAAACGATTAATCTACCTACGAATGATTTGCTACCAAAGAAAAATTTTGTATATATTGATTTATCTTTTATTGTTATATCCTTGCTTGCAGAACTGACTATGTAAACACGACTAAATACGTGCTGAAATTATTACATCAAATGCTTTGTTAATATCAAACTGACTAAAACATTGAACACTTTAAGAATTTAGTATATGGTTTCAAAATTGAATATTTTATGTCAAGTAGAATGAAAAGAAATAGCAGTTATAGATAAAAGAAATATTGGAACATGGAAAGAAAACTAAGTAGCAGGTTTCATCGTATTTTCACACTAGCTTTTGATAGGTTATTTTAGGATATATGTGAAATGTGAATCTTACCTAAAATAGAAAACTCGATGGGTTTATTAGAGTACAATACGCTTAATACAAAAAACCTGACTGCTTAGGATAAAGTATTATGTATAAATATGTAATATTATGCATTTCTTTAAAATTCATTATAACTCATGCTTTAGTCAGGTTGCTGTCTACATATATTCAAGAAAATTATTCTCTAACCCTGCTTAACTCTATTGAATGAATCACTCAACATTCCAATTGAAATATAACCTATTCAATCATTTTTATTTAGCAAAATGCATTTTTTATGCAACAGCCTCCCCCCCCCCCCCCCAATGCTTTTCATGTCTCATTCAATTACTCTAGTTTTCATCATGTAACAAGGATGCATTAGCTCAAAGGTATTTCAATTAAAATGATTACTGCAGGAACGAAATGAGTAATAAGCATGACAATTTATATCAGTTTCTACCATGAAAAAAGGGATAAGCTATCTCTCTTTTTCCTTTCAATATTCATTCCTCTATATATTAGTTAGAAATAATACTTTTCAAACAGAAGATTGATTGTCTGTAATGCTGCGAATGGGTGATTTGTCAATGGTCCCAACTCAATGGACTCATTAGTCACCGTACCCTTTCAGTCAAATTTGAGTAGGAGTTTTTATTTAATTGAAATATTTTTATTTGCGCCATTGTTTTCATCCAAATAATTTTGTTTGTTGGTTGAATATCCTGTTTGAAATAAAAATTTGATAAAAGAGGATATTACGTATAATGTACATTTTGATCATAAACAATGAAATTTATTAAATATTACAAAAAAAGAAGAAAAATCGGCAATAATTTTAAAGAAAAATAATTAAGATTAGATGCCTGTTATACAACTGTAGACGGTTGTAAAGAATAGTCTATTTCAACTATCTTTAAGTGAAAGGCCTTAAAGAGATAATACTTTTTAAAAATGCATAAATATATTTTAGAGCAGCTTTGCTTTTAAAAAGTGATCAAACTGTTATGCAGAATAGTTGAAATTGCAATTTTTCCTTTGCATAACTTTTGTAAAACTATTTATTGTAACAATTCCCAATTCAACCCACCCACTATACTACAGTTAAAAAATATTACCATTAGTGGAGGTTTTAAGAGCCATTTATCGCATCGTGTTGTAGACAGCCTTCAGCAGATAGTGTAATGAAAAGTTATAAGATTAATTCCAATTTTAACGGCCCTATGGGGCAGAAGGCCCCAACCAACAAACTGGTATTGATTTTATGTTGTTATTAATAGAAGCTTGTCTGTAAAGCGATGCGATGCGCAATTTTTCAAAAATGGTTAGAGCCGATTTCAAAACTATACTAGAAAAAGTTTTGTGATTTAAAAATCACAATGATAATATATGTTTAACTTTTCTAAACGTGTTCCTTTATCTCTAGTAACTGTCCATTTGAAAATTTTTGTTTTATGTCGCATAATATTTATAATGCTTCCCTGAAAAGTACACATTCGTAATTGAGCTTTATACATTATAGGATTTATTGTTCAGGTGTACAAATTAAATACTTGCAGTAGAAAATGAAAAGAAATTTGAAAATATAAAGATTTGAATAATTATTGTAAGAAACAATTTGATGGATGTTGACATCCTTGTTACATCTGTAACTCACTGTAATTGATTTATAATATACGTGGATATTATGACAGGGTAAAATTGTCCTCAATTTGGGTTGTTATTTCCCCTGTCATTTATTGGTCAGTTCTTTTATACAGTAGAACGGGAGGGTAGGGGTTATAAGGGGCGAATCGTTATTTTAGCCAGTTACACGTTTCACCTTATTAGAGTACATGATAATCTGGTGAAAGATCCATGTAATAATAAATCCATTCTCACTGTGTTAAACTAGAATTGTGTGGAATTGCAAATCCACGTAAAATATTCAATTTGGAAATAAATCCGTTTTTAACAGGACAGTAATTTTTCACTGAACCAGCTGGGATATAGGTATAGAACAAGTGAAATATAATTTGACATTTTAATAATCTTTAAAAGTTAAGGCCTAAAATAATCTATTCTATAATTAAATTGTATCATAATAGGGATGTTAAAAATGGTAGGGACGAGAGTATAAACATAATCATTGATGTAATTGAATATATGATAGTATTTCAATTGAAAGATTGCTTGACTGACGTAAATTGCATTAATAAGGTGTTAGCTAGGGATCTTAAGGAATAAGACAGCTATTGACGTACAATTCTGGTGAAAAAGTTTTGATACTGCTAGTGTATTATTTAAACAAGATTTAATCCAGGTCACCAAAGTATGAGAGTGTTTTGGTTTCCCATTGTTCTATCCCTTTTCCCTGGTAAACTATGCACTAGTACAACTACAGAACATGAAAATTCATATTTTTACATTTGCAACTTTTACTTTACTTTTCAATCATTTTATTAAGTTTTTTTACACAGAACAAAAAAAATATGGTTAGAACGAAAACAAGGATGACAACATCCATAAATATCGAATAAAAAAATTATGGAAGGACCAATTGAGTTATAAATCAGATATTCAGTTTTCATAAAAAGGAGAATATGATATAAATCATATAAATATAAAAATCAGAAAACCTTAATAAAACAAAATTGTTGTCTTTTGATGCATGATCGACAAGTAAATTATATACTAGACACTAATTGGTAAAGGGGAATCTTCACCACGAATATCAGTTGTCCATCTTAGATAGCTGCCGAGTTAGCAAGTCAGTATCAAATATAATATAATATTTTTCTTAGATTTTCTTGTTGACTAGTATTGATGTGAAATTTCTAAATATTTGTCTTTCTTGTTATTGAGATTAGCTTTTATGGATTTTGTTATCCTTTTTCAAAAGCGAAGCATTTCTATAATTAGGATCGGTCAGTCCGTCCGTCCGTAACGGATAGCTTTTTTCGTAAATTTAGGCATGTTAGAATGGTCCTATCGATTTCAAATTTTGCATGGTGATTCCTTTAGCAGTTAGGTACGATTTAGAAAGCGTAGCAACTCTATAATCATTACCAAAATGTCCGTACGTCCATTTTAAACATGATGATTTTTTTACTTTATTAATATCAAATTTTTATGTGATCTAATTATCCGATTGATCTGATTTTTGGTATATTGATTCCTGGGACAACAAAGTATAGTGTAATAAACGAAGCAACTCTATAATCAAGTCCTAAAAATGTAAGTATGTCCATAAACATTATCCTGTATCAAGCAGTTTTTTTAACAAATTTACTCACAATTTTGCTTTGACTCTCATACATTTATATTAGGATTATTCAGTTCTGAAACTATACAAGTGTTAACGTCCGTTTGTCCTACCGTTTCAGTGCTTCGCTTTTATGGATGTTGTCATCCTTGTTTTATTTAAAAACGTAATTGGTTTCGTATGGAAAAAATGTCCTTGGTGCTAAAGGATTATGTATTCAATTTAAACAAAACAATTAGTTAAAGAAAATTGGATTCATATTTTAATTTTTAATGAAAAGATTAGGATTGTCAGCTTTAGATAAATCCTTTCTAAGTAACAATTAAATTGTTTTAATTGCGATGTTTTTAAATGATGCCTATTTTAAAACTACTAATAAGCTACCTTAATAAAAATCATAGTTGTTTAAGTTTTACTGTTTTCTCTATTAAATAGTAAGGTTTAAGTGCACACAATTTTGTTCCGTTTCTTATATAAGTTTTTTTTATCATCAAAACTTGATTGGGGTCTTTTACATCCTGGGTTCGAGCGTATATCAATAAGATTTTAAGTGGACAACAGAAAACTAAGAATTTTGGCCAGTTGGGATAGTTGCATATTAAGAAACTAGTTGTTTTGCCCCTGGTCTCACGAGAGGGCGGGTAAGGTTAGGAAAATAGCCATAAACCCTCAAAAGCTATTTATATAGCTCCTGTGAAAAGTACAACGCAGTCGTACCAGAAATTAGCTCTAGACAAAGTAACATTAGCACTTTTCATCATAGAATAGATAAAAAAAATATTTGAAACTTACAGAGAAATCTATACTTTAGATACCCACACATTTATGTAATGTAAATCAGGGAGGAAAAGGGAGTTGACGCTAAAAAAAAAAATTTAAAACTCATCCCCCGCCCCCTTCCTACTTTGTCAACGCACAAGGTTAGAATAGAGAAAAATGTATTTTTCATTGTCCTATTTATGTAGCCTTGAATGTATGTATTATACCAGGGAGTGAGGGTATATTGCACTGTTAATTATACTAGTTCCCACGGTTTTATATACACATTCTATTATTTGTTGGCACAAGAACGTTTTTTTTAAACATTGATTGACTGTCTCAAACTAGCAAACTTTTCAACAAATAATTTTAATTTACAAAACTTTCAAGATTTGGATGTATATAAATTTCATCCATTGTCCCATCCCTTAAAATCCCTGGTATAATACTGACACTAATGAAAGAATACAATTTAAAATGAAATATGAACACACAGAGAATCTAAAATATATATATTTCATATTTCTATGGCTCGGCAGTCGCATCAGCCGCCTGTAAGCCTCAGGGAAATCATCCTTTTACAATTTTAAAATCAGCTGGAAATCTAAACCTGACCCAATTAGGAAATTTCTCTTTCAAATTATTTTTCAAAGCATAAATCAAGTTAACCTTTGAGGTTTATTCGCTGCTGCCAAGCCTTGCATATTTTAAACTTTTAAAATCTGGAATATGACCTCTGAAATCCTAGCCAGCCTCGCGGGAAAAGTATTTAAATTGTACATAGATAATCCTATTATATAAAGTAGTAAACGTTTTTTGTCTGTCCCAAAGGATCTCGCTAACCGCTGAACCGATATTGTTCTCCTTTACAGTGAAGCTTCCTATAGGTCATGGGAAGGTTTTAAACTATTTTTGAAGAGGATATCTTCACCCCCCTCCCCCTCAAAAAATACTTTTTTTACTCTTTTGAAACTCAAATTTAAAATGGGATGAGGTCGACTTTTCCCCCTCATTCCTTAAGTGCCCCTAGAGGCTTCTAGGGGGCGTATCCGCTAGTATATAAAAAAAGACTTAAGTTTTAGAGAAAAAATGTTTTTGTTTACCTTTTTTCTCTATTTTCCTATATAATAAAGTAGCTGGATTTGCGATGTGTCTTGAAAGATCTCGGAAACTGCTAGACTGTTAATAAGACCATAATATTTTTGTAAATGATTATGTGTTTCTAAATTTATGAGAAACATATGACTTCAGCATATGCATATGCATATGCTTTAAACATTTTGGACAATTTTAACAAGAATAACAATGTTCATAATTACTGGTATGGAGATATGTATTTAGGACTTTGCAGGAAAGGAATTTACAGAGAGTAATGTACTTTGTAAAATAAATATATACAGAGGACAATATAGTTAAAGAGTAAATGCGCTAGTATAAATTTATTTGATATTAAGCATTGAGGAAAAGGTGTAATTGTATATGTATTAGTATTTTAATCTTGTGCCTTCAAACTGAATAATTAATTAAATTTTCATTATGGTATGCCCTAGCTTTCTCCTAGGTGTCATTACTTCTAGTAGATTTAAGTGGGCGGTTTTTAGTTCAAGAGGGTGAAGGTACCCTCCATTTAAATAGAAATAGCCTTACTGAGACCTATAAAAATCTACAATGTAAATAAGAGCCATATTGGTACAGAGGTTATCGAAGTCATTGGATCTACTGCAGTTCACGGTAAAATATTGCTGGTAACGAATATTGCTAAAAATCTATGAATTTCAAAGGCTGCTAGCTGCCAAACGGCTGAACGTACAGATCATACTCGCACACCATTTTAGGCGGTATAAGAAGGCCTACAAATAATCTGGAATAGCAAAGATCCAATGATACACAGGGAAAGCTTCACTGAAAGAAAAAAACGCGTAAAATAGGCCTTTTTCGCGCATTTCTCTGCACTGCAAGATAATTATGCATTATTGATTTATGGCTATTCCAGATTATTTGTAGGCCTTCTTATGCCGCTTAAATACTGTGCGGGCATGATCTGTACGTTCAGCCGTTTGGCAGCTAGCAGCCTTTAAAATTCATAGATTTTTGGCAATATTCGTTACCAGCAATATTTTACCGTGAACTGCAGTAGATCCAAGGTATTTGCTACTGACATACATATAAAGGGATAGATAGACAGACATCCAGTTACTGTAAATAAATAAATGTAATAAAATATAACTTTATGAAACAAGAATTTACACGGAATTGGTTGCACATAGTTGGTTTTACATGTCTAATACAAAGCTACCACTACATACAAACATACACAAAACTTGAAACGCTTCTCATTTATAACATAAAATGCATGATTTGATTTCATTGTTAAAAAGAAGTACATTGCAATTTTTACGTACATTATTATCTTAATCAAGAGAAAATGATTTGTTATATCAACACAATGACTCATAAGAAAGTAATTTTTAAAGGTCTACAGCCCTTATTTTCTATTGCATATTTCATTGTTCTCTAAACATTTTCACTACAGAATATATATAATTTAAGTTTTACATGCATTTTTGGAGCTAAAGTTTTGAAAAAGTGACTGAGCAAAAAATAACTTTTTACATGAAACTACTTTTTTTTAGCAAAATTAAGGTTAAAATCCTTTTATTTTTGTTACTATCATTATTTTGATACCTTTTTAACCCCAGTTTTTTTTTAAAAAAGAAAGAAAATACAAGCTTTAAAAAATAATTTAACGCATAAAACTTTAGAACAATATTGGATGTTTGTACATTGTCTAAGAGTGGTAGGGGAATTTAAGTAGTAACCCGAACACCCCTTCCCCCATAAAACATCTTAAACCCCCTTTTTTCATGTGAACTTTTTGATATTTATACACCAAAATAAGTTTTTCTCCCCTCGACACTCCAAAAAAAATGGTGTACCTCCCCTATTTTGAATTCCCTCCAGCTCACCACCTAGAACTAAAATGTTTTGACGCCCATATTATTTTCTTATCTTTTTATCCCTGAATATCTTTTGCCAGATGCTTTCCCAGAAATGATTAAAATTACAAGGAACATTAACTAAACTTAATATCCATATCTTAGGTCATTTTAAAAATTTATTGCACAAAAAAAGAATTGGATAATATAAAAATTAGTTAGTAGAGTTATTACTTTAATAACTAATTTTCCTGTATAGCTTCGAAACCGATTAATATCATCAGTATTAGAACCGGTTCTCAGCCATGTTGAAAAATCATGTATTTCTAAAATACTTAATCATCTTTATATCTGAGGAAAGCTGTCTGTATAATACTTTGCAATATGTAATTATTTGTTATTACTACATTAAATTAAAAATATATCTTATTATCTTATACGTACAAAAAAATGAAATTAATTGCACTTAACAATATTTTCTTTCAAATAACTCAGATGTTTCTTTTATTGTGATTCATTTTATTCAATAAAGAATACATTCATTTCATTATAATTATTCTTTTGGAACTGAACCAAAAACTTAAAATGTATGGGCACTTTGTCAATTTGGATTGATTTGTAGGTTAATATATCTAAAAGAGAACTCAATATAAAATATTTCAGTAAGTGAAGAATTTGTATTAAAAATGCACTGTTAAACTTTGTTCTGGTATTGTATCAACAGATAAAAAGTCAGTTAGACACAAACGATGTTAACATAAAAATTGTATACTCTAACATTTGATTACTTTTATGCTAATTGCTGAAAATCAAAACATTAACTTATAGTTTACTAATGGCTGCGTCTAAACATCTAGGGTCTTTGTAAGTGGCGTCCAAGTTTTTTATTTTGGGGGATGATTAGTAGATTACCCCCAAAATATTTTTCTTTTTACCCCCCCCCCCTCATTTAAAATTTACCTCTATCTTGGGGGTGCTTACAAATTTTTTTCTCCACCCAAAATTTTTACCCCCGGGGTAAAATTTGCATGGGGGAGGGGGGGATTTAACCTGTTGTCAGGGGTAAAATTTACCCTCTGGGTAAATTTTTTTGAAGGGTAATTTAATAATGTAAAAAGGTACCTACCTAATAATGAAATACTATTAAATGTTTAGGAGTAAAAATGCGCGCGAAGCGCGCCAAAAATTTTTTGTTAGGGATTTTTATTTTAGTACCCCCTCCTAAATGTTTGGGGGTGCTTACGGCACCCCCAAGATAGAGGTAAATGTTAAATGAGGGGGGGGGGGGGGTAAAATGAAAAATATTTTGGGGGTAATCGTTTGGGGGGGGGGGTAATCACCCCTTTACCCCTCCCCCCTTGAACGTCCTTGGTCTTTGTATTCAAAACTGTCTCAAGTCTTTTAAAAATTAATTTTGCTAAAACAAGGACCTTGAATCTTCTTATAAATAAAGAAGCCAATCGGTTCGTTAGTTATCGAACTCTCATGTTACAGACAAAAATCTTACTACTTTATATATTAGGACTAGCGGCTTCGCCACAAAAGGCAATAAACTGCGTTTGATCAACCCATTTTTTGTATTTAAGATTTAAAAATAAAAAGGGGAGGGGGGGGGGGGATAATTGGCCGCTAGATGTCAAACGTAAATGTTTATTTATGTTTAAACTAACAAAAACTCTTAGAAAAATTATGAAAGTACAATTATTTATTGTGGTTATACAAATAGGTTTGTATCTTGATTTATTTTGTTTTTATTTTAGAGAGCTTATTATTATAAAACGGAATTCTAAAATTATTTCATGAGCAGTTTTATTAGCGGACGTTTGTCTGGTATTAAACCAACAGAAAGATAAAAATAGGGAGTTGGTTAAATTGATATATTAACAGGAAAAAGTGTAAATTCTAAATTTGGCTAATTGTTTTTCTCAGTCCTAAAGGGTAAAATAAATAATAATATTTCATAGTTTGTAATTTGCCGCTAGGTGTCTCAAATGTTAATGTTAATTCATGTTTAAACAGCAAAAAAACAATAATTGTCCACCAAATTCTAGTTATAAAAAAAAAAAAATTGTATTTTGTGATGATTAAAATAGATTATTTTTTTCATTTTTAATTCAAATTTAAAAATAAATATTTATATAAAACTTAATTATAAATATTTTCCATAAACCCAATTCCATAGCTGATGGCCATAAAGTTACCATGAATATGTACACCAATTTTGTTAGGGGGGATAGTAAATTACTAGTTACCCAATAATGAATTAAACTTATATGACAGACATATGGCAAAAGTAATACTGTAATATTATTATTTACTAGAGTTGGCTCGATATAACTATCTCACTATTGGCTAGTTTTCTATGAGTACATATTTATTTCTCAATGAATCAATTTTCCTCCCCCGCCATTACTATCTAAAAGAAAGAAGTAAATATTAAATTTAAATGATTTTAAAAATATTTTTTCAATTATATTTTTTTTCCATAACTATCACCTAAGGGTTCATATGATTAAAATTTTAGTTTTATTATTTGAACACACAAAAGGAAGTGTCGCCACAACCGAATTCTTTTCATACTGAGTTTTCTTAAATTTACTATATTAAAAGTTGAAAGTGGGTCTCATTGTTCTGGCCAATGAGAGTTTATTATGGATTATTGGAGCACTATAAGTTTTAAACATTTATTCCTTGGAAAACTTGAGCTCATTTATAGATATTTATTTCCTATATAGATCTGACATGGACATTGAAGCAATAAAGCAGGCTGTTTTGTAAATGTTAAAAATGGGAAGAATCTATTAAATAAAAGTTATCGCAAATATACTTAGTAAATAAAAAAAAACAATGTAGAATAATGTTCTTAGTGCAATTGTCCTGTTCCCAAAGTCGCTATAATTCTTTTTCTTCATTTTCTTTTCATTGACAGTTTCAATGGAGCAAATTTGATTTATCTAAGGTCAATACTTTTACAATATGTTATCAAATATTACTGGCTTCAGCTACAGTCTCTAGGCGCTTGTTTAAGAGGAGGGGTCACCTATAAGATACATGTTAAAAAGCCCCTAAATAGCACAACTTAATCAAATTAGAAAAAGTATAGACTATTTGGCTTTGAATAAAAAAAATGATTAAATTTGAAAGTACATTCTGATTATAACATTGTTTGTCTGTCTATATTAAGTAAACAAAATAAAGTAATTGAATATTGCTTTTCTGTCAAGCTTCTTATTGGTCCCACGAAAATTCTTAAAATATTAAACTAGCCACTATTGGCATCTTAATTAAGACCATACACCTATATTTCGTAAAAATAGAAGCTTAGTCGAGTTAGCTGTTACTTAGATCTGAACGTACAGACAAAAAACCACACTACATTATAAAATAGTATTATTCGTTAAACTGTAGGAAATGTGTATTATGAAAAATATTTAAGACTCATTTAAAACTTTATCTCATGGTGTAAGAAAGTGCAACCTACATGGATTGAGGGATATTTCTTTCTTCTAAATTGGTTATTACCGATTTAGATATATAAAACACCAGTATATAAATTATAAATAATCTATACAACAAGTGAAGTAAGAAACTAATGACATGAAGAACATGGTTTTCTCCTTGTCATAGCACGATAACTTAACAGCTTGATAACAAAAGTTTTATAAGAAAAACTTATCCCCTTACTCCTAACAATAAATAATGTTTTGATACTTTAATGAGCTCTCATTTAAAACTGCACAAGTGTTAAAGCAATGTCCCATACAAAAAAAGTATTAGCCACTTTAATAATAAAAAACAGAAATTTTAAGCTATTCACGAATACTTACATAATTCTTAAAGTAAGCAGTTTTCTAAGATAAAATCAGCTGAAACCAACAACTGAATTATTTTTTTTAAAAAGTATCTTTTCCAATTAATTCTAGTGTTGGTCATACCTATTCTTACAGACTGACGGACTGACGGACGGACAAAGTGAATTATAGAGTAGCTTCGCTACTAAAAAAATATTTTATTATTTTAAATGATTTTGGGGGCTACCTTGTTAACTACGATAGCCCCCCCGCCCCCCCCCCAAAAAAAAAAAAGTATGTTTTTCAACTAATTCTAGTGTTGGTCTATTCTTGGCATAGAATACAATAATATTAGTTAATAGAAGAAGAATTGAAAGATATTTATTATATCTACCTGTCGATACATCTAATATATTCTGTGGGAAGCAGAGATTTTTTGCATCTTTTATTAGCTGTGTTATTATATGCAAATTAGGTTGGTATGAACTTTATGAGAATATGTTATCATGTAATTTTATCTTTTAAGGTTACATGTTCATTCGTCCTTAGATAGATAAAAAAAAGATATAAAATCACCTAAAACCAAAAAATTAGTGGAACTTGAAGCTGGCTAAAATAACGATTACCCCTTTAATCCTACCAATTCCCTTCTACAAAACGAACTGACTTATAAATTTTGTCCATGTTAGCAACCTAAATTTACGTCAACGTTTTCCCTGCCATAATATCCACGTATATTCTATATCCATTTTTACTATTAATTTTGGATTTATTGTCTGTAATGTTTTACAAAATTTCAAGTGTATTCCCTACGGGGCCTAATAACCAATGCCTAACCTTATCTTATTTGTTTCAGGAGCTTGTGGCCGTGATTCCGTCACAACAGAACTGGAAAGGAATTGGAATTTCTCTCGTTGTTATTTTATCTGTTATAGGTTAGTAGATTTTTTGAATCGCAGCTACTCTTCAAGATTACGGTATATACAATATCTAATTTCTGTTAATTTTTTCTACTCCTATTTCACAGGGATCTAAAGGGATAAGACAATGGCCAATAATTGATGTACATTTCTAATGGGGATAAACAAAATTACCCCTTCTGTAGATTAAAAATGGTCTTACTCATTTCCTTATTGATAATAACTAGTCAAAAGAATCTGATGATCTTAAGATAAAGTAAATAGAATAAGAGGGGGGGAAGTTTTGACACATTTGCGTAAACAGTGAGTATAGGCTTTATCTTTGGACTGAGAGGATAGGTTATTAGGGATAAAATCATTCATAATATGATAAATTTTCCCAAGTTTTAATATTTTTTGGACAGGCCTCCAGATTAAGGAGCTGCAGGCCTCCAGGTGGTCTCTGGACAGCAGGGAGTAAGGGAGGGGACAATGGGCAGTTAATTCAATTTTATAGTTGTGACCCTTTAAGGTTGAAAACCCAGATATTTCCAGATAAAACAAGTATTTGCAATATAGCAACCTTTAGTGGAAATTTTTGACTTTTTGAATTGTTTTTAATTCGAAATGCACCATCCTTAAACTGATGCTTTACTACAAGCCTTTGATTCTAGAGATCAAAACCCTTGTTTACATTTCATTTCCATAATTGTTATTATTTAAACTTTGGAAAATTAAGGAACATACCATTTTACTTTTACAACTTCTTTTACCCAAATTTTTTTATTGTATTTATTAAAAAGCTTAGACATGAAAAAGCCTTAAAATAATTATATTACAAAACTTGCTAAAACAATTACCTTTCTACAGAACTTTTAACTCAAGTTATTTCATTTAACGAAATAAAAATGAGATACCTTGCGTCAAAATTTCATACTACATAAATAAAATAGTTGAGAACATAAGTACATCTTAATTTTAAAGATCTTAAGGTTTAAGTAACATATCTTAGGATAACTGGTAGCTGCGCTCCTAGCATCCAGGACAGAAAAATAAAATAACACCATCTTGAGATTTTAATGAAAAACAAACCTTGAACAACTCAGGACTTCGTGAATTTTCCCTAAAATTTTGAAATTAATCGGATCATTAATTACATAAATATTAAGCTAAAGACAAAAAACGTTTGCCTTTACATTAAATCAATAAGAAACATCTAACATGTCTAAAGTAACGAAAAGAGCTAACCGTTACGGACGTACAAATGTGCGGGACTTAATTATAGGAAGGCTTTGCTCATAATAACTAATAATCTTAATATGATTTCTTTCTACAACGCACTAATCGGAATGAATTAACATCAAACAAGAATTAGATATAAAAATGTAATGATTCAATTTACAAAATAATTTTCAAAATCAAAATATTCTGTCTGCTTGTTATTGTTTATCTTTTTGTTGACGCGCTAGTTTGCCGCGAGATTATGCATGATTTTGCGTGACGTCATTCATAATTGGTCCCCAAGATTGGTTAGAAACTGCTAAATTCTTGCATGTTCCCTTTAAGCCAGTCCCCAAAGTCTGAGACTCCTAAAAATTGAATATTCGATCCATTGTCCCCTCCCTTACTCCCTGCTGGACAGGCAAAAATCAAAATATTTTTTTTTGAAAATTTAGAGGTCATTTTATATAACAAAATATGCATATTTTTAAATGTTATTTACATATTTGAAGAAAAATGATGCATATTTTGTTAATAAATTGACCTCTATCTCTTCAAAAAAAAAAAAAAATTTATTTTTACCTGTCCATAGACCAACTGGAGGCCTGCAGCTCTTGTACCTGGGGGCCTGCAGCTCCCGAACCTGGAGGCCTATCCAAGAAATCTTAAAACTCATCATATAAGAATGATTTTTTTTTTAATAACCTATCCTCTCAGTCCAAAGATAAAGCCTATACTCACTATTTACGCCAATTTGTCAAAACTCCCCCCCCCCTCTTATTTAGCTATACCAATAATAAATTTCTAATTACTTTGATTTCCATGTTGTCTATTAAAGTAAAACTCATAGCTGGTTAAAATAACGATTCCTTTATACTCTTTATCCCATCCCCTCCCTTCATAGTGGATGAAAGAACTGACCAATAAATGAAGTCCATATTAGCAAGCTAAATTGACAACAAATTTTCCCATGTCAATATATCCAAGTTTAAACTATTGCCAATATCTAAAATGACAAGAAGATTAAAGCTAGTTAATAAAATTGTTAATAAAAATATTGCTATTGTACCAATACTATAAAACAAAAGCTTTTCTTATTTTATAACATTGTTGTTTGGTGTTCTTCAAATGTTGATAAAAAAATATGCAATATATTTTGCAATTTAAAATACTTCGAAATTTGTTAACTTTAAGGGTTCACCTCAATTAATTTAAAACCTAAAATTATATTTAATTTGATGATTTGTTCTTTTAAATTATTGTTTTAAATTTATGATTCTTCTGGCGGCCTTTTAATATTGAAAAAAATAATTATATTTTATTTTGCGTGGTCAATTTTCAATGCCAAGATGTTCTTTTGCTACTTATGTACATAATTGTCTTGTGTATAAAGTGTATGGACATCAATTTGTTGCAAACAATATTGTACTTGCACTCAATTTGATTAGAAAATCACACAGGGACCAAAACTACTATAAGTAGCGGGGATAAAATAGTTATTTATCGTATTTTTAGTTATATTTTAAAATTTACTCGCAAGTAAAGTTTTACATCAGTTGGGACATTTTAACACGTAGCTCCGTAACTATACGTAGCAGAGAAATCGTCAAAATATTTCCAAAAAGTAGACTCCTAACGATATGCATAATATTTTTCTACTATTAACACAAGCCGCGCAATTTTAATTTGAATAAAGTCCGTATTTTTTTTGCACACGCTTTATATGATGTTTAGCATGGCTTAGATTCGGTGGATATTATTCGGTTTTGAAGCCTTTATTTTTAGTGGTTTTTTTTCTACCGGCGATTTCTCTTAAGAAATTTATAAACTTCCCAGAACCATGAAGAATTTACATTGAAAAGGAGAATCATATCGGTTTAGGTTAGCAAGATTCATCGGTACAGATAAACAGACACTGATCCTGTTACTTTTATATTATTATTTTTATTATTTCATGTATGGTCTTTTTATTAAACTTTTTAAATGTTTTTTCCCCAATGATAATTAATAAGTAGCATCGCTAATACAACAATGCACTTTTCCTTCTCCCAATATGTAAATAAATTGTTGTACAACTATTGATACCATTAATATAAGCAGGGATAAAAGGGATAAGACAATAGTCGATGGATTTACATATATTCCCAATGATGACATAAAAAATTACCCCTTCTGTAGAGATTACAATTAGGTGTTGTAACGTTTGGACACTCAACTTAATTAAAGACCCCAACGTTTTTAATCCAACGAATAAGAACACGTTGCTATAAAACTTTGGGGACTAGTGAAATAAACAACTCAAAGTCTCCTCCCACCCTTATTGATACCATCAAAATAAGTACAATTACACATTTATATAAAACTTATTATTATTTTTACTTGGAGCTCCATATTAGCCAGCTAAATTGACGATAATTTTCCCCTGTCATAATATCAACGTATATCGAGTGAAATAATTTATTTTTTAAAATGTACTCTTGATTTTTATTTGTTTTGATGAAATTTAATCCAGTTGTTATTTCACCATCTAGAAATTATTGGCTCGGCAGCCTCCAAGTTTTATTTCTATCAGCTGCGGATTTTTACGGCGGCTGGGTATTATGCATATTATGGCATTACTGAGTTATTTTACGATCAAACTGCAAGTCAGTTAGTCCTTTTTTGTAGGTTCGGCTATCCGCCTGCGGCTGCCAAGCCCATGTTTGACAATCTTTAACTCATTCTAAATTTATCTTTAATTGAATTTAAATATTTTTCCCCTCTGGCAAACCAGAGGTGTCCACAAGATGTCAGTAATCATATTTCCCAGCTTTAGCGTAAAATGTTATTAATATACTTGCCTTCATAAAAGAGATGTGTAGAATTCCTTGGCCAATTAACAGGGGTATAACTATACCTACATTAAAACATGCAGACAAAGTATGTTCTAATAATTTAGTGATAATCTTCTGGCTGATTATTATTTTCAAATTTCGCTGGTTTATTTCCCCTACCAAACCATCCACTAGAAAGTTCAAAGGCAACGAAGTTATTCAACTTTTGTAGTTGGAAACTTATTTTAAAGTTTATCTAATTTTAACTTACAACCTATCCATCCATACATCCAAATCAATCTTTAACCGATTATATCTAACTTACAAAGTGTTAAAATTTGTGTTAGATAAGCCAGGGGGATGTTTTCTGAAGAAAATCTATGTATTTTACTTTTGTAACATTTTTTAAACTTGATAATGTTATTAAATCTAGCTGGCGAATATTTTCTTTTTTGGGTGATTTTGCTGCAGTTTTGAGCATATTTCTAATAGATTTTTGTACAAAATGTTATTACAACCAAAATATTCCAATATAGTATAAAGTAATTAAATCAGAGAGGGAGAGGACATTGGAATGTTTATTACGCTAGTACCAAAAGAATTATAATCACAGTTCCCTATTCATTGGCTTAATTACTTGGATACTATTAATTACATTTTGGTTGGTTGATTTATTAAATATCCTTTTCCAAACATTTCAACCAATCGACTTATTTTACAGAAGGGGTAATTTTGTTTGTCATCATTATTGATTTGATTAAATTTAGCATCCACTGTCTTATTCCTTCAGATCCACGATTTACATAAAAATGAAATAGAGTTAAATTTAGAAACCTGCATCTTGTATTTTACACTGCAACATAGGATAACATTATAAAGAAGGATAGCTAGTAGCTTAAACTTTTCTAAAAACTTGTTGAAATTTTCGAATTGAGAGGAATTGTTTTTTTCTATGTTCAAAAAGATTGATAATGCCATAATAATGTTCATAAAGTTGCTCTAAAGTAATAAGACAAATTGTATTTCTTTAAATGTAATTTTTTGTCATATTTTCTATAAACTATTATTCTTTGAAAATTATTGGTATGGGCATATACCTGGACCAAACCTGGCATACCTGAAGGCCCAACCAACTATTTAAAAATTCTATATATGTTCAGTGCTAGGCACAAAATGTTTATTTATTGCTTTAATGTAAATGCTTACATGATATTTATGTTGGATAAATTATGTGCTAGAGGTATGCATAAATTTCTAGATGCGTAGCAACTCTATAGGTGGTTTTAATAAAAATTTACTAAAATGATAAAAGAGTATAATGTAATAATTAAACCAGTTTTGTTAGCCTAGAAGGGCCAAAGGCACTGGCTGACAAAACTGGTATTAATTTTTATGATTGCTAGTTCGATATTCGTTAAATAAGACTCAATACATAGTTTTTCAGTATGACTAAGAAACGGTTCTAATCGTGAGGATATTTATCGTTTCCGAAGCCAAACTGGAAGATGTATTTCTACTATCACAGACAACCCTTTAACTAAAAGACATTAGTATGAAAGTCCTAATAGTGCGTGACATTTAGTGGAATCTTTTTTTGGCCAATGCATTCCTGCCCATATAATATTTCTATTTTAATGTCGTGAATATAATAAAGCAACACTTTCAGAAGTCTTTCACTTTAAAGAATACAAATAAAGATTCAGATAGTCATTTTTATATCTCTATTTAATTAAGATTGTCCTTGTTTAGTTGCTAGACTTTCATTTTCTCTACTTTTTAATAATTTTATATTTTCTTAGATATTGGACAAAGTAAAAAATACCTTTAAGAAACCTACACTTTATGTAGATTTATCAATTTTTAAGTTCTGGCATATTTTTTAATAATTTTGATTTTTTTCAGGCCTTGTAGCACTCTCAGTTTGGTTCATGACCCCAGAAAATACTGGACCTAGGTAGGTAGATAGATAGATAGTGTGGTTCAAATTGTTATGGATAGATAGTAAAATACTGGATCTAGGTAGGTAGCTAGATAGATAGTCAGATAGCGTGGATTAGATAGATAGTTTGGTTTATTACCCCACAAAATACTAGACCTAGGTAGGAAACTGGAAAGATGTAGATAGATAAATTGAATATTTGAAAATATCCGAAGGAATACACGGAAAATTAGCACAAAACTATCCCGAAATTTAAATTTTAATGACAATATAGCCTAAAACCATCCCTGCACCTATATGGGACCTTCTTAAAACGGCGAACTTAATCAGTCCAGGAGTTATTCATATGTGTAT
The DNA here is from genome assembly GCF_053477335.1 of Acartia tonsa. Classification (NCBI taxonomy): domain Eukaryota; kingdom Metazoa; phylum Arthropoda; class Copepoda; order Calanoida; family Acartiidae; genus Acartia; species Acartia tonsa. The sequence continues at coordinate 17,171,595 of NC_137265.1, forward strand.
AGCTTTGGATAAAAAAAAACCTTATTCATTTTTAAATAGGATAAGGATAAAAAATCTAAAAATAGTTTTTCTTGATAACTAATAAATTAAATAAAATATTTTTAGAATATCTGGTCTTCGAATGCAACTGAGTAACCTGACATCGGGCATGTTCGAGCCTAGCCATTACAATTGTACCTGGTATTCAGGTAATATAATTTCGAGTCTAGCCATTACAATTGTACCTGGTATTCAGGTAATACATGTTCGAGTCTAGCCATTACACTTGTTCCTGGTATTCAGGTAATATGTGTTCAAGTCTAGCCATTACAATTATACCTGGTATTCAGGTAATATATGTTCGAGTCTAGCCTTTACAATTATACCTGGTATTCAGGTAATATATGTTCGAGTCTAGCCTTTACAATTATACCTGGTATTCAGGTAATATATGTTCGAGTCTAGCCATTACAATTGTACCTGGTATTCTGGTAATATATGTTCGAGTCTAGCCATTACAATTATACCTGGTATTCAGGTAATATATGTTCGAGTCTAGCCATTACAATTGTACCTGGTATTCAGGTATTATATGTTCGAGTCTAGCCATTACAATTGTACCTGGTATTCAGGTAAAATAATTTCGTGTCTAGCCATTACAATTGTACCTTGTATTCAGGTAATATATGTTCGAGTCTAGCCATTACAATTATACCTGGTATTCAGGTAGTATATGTTCGAGCCTAGACATTACAATTGTAACTGGTATACAGGTAATATGTGTTCGAGCCTAGCCATTACAATTGTAACTGGTATTGAGGTAATTTATGTTCGAACCTAGCCATTACAATTGTACTTGGTATTCAGGTAATATATGTTCGAGTCCAGCTATTACAATTATACCTGGTATTCAGGTTATATAAGTTCTAGCCTAGCCATTACAATTGTACCTGGTATTCAGGTAATATATGTTCGAGTCCAGCTATTACAATTATACCAGGTATTCAGGTAACATATAATGTTCGAGCCTAGCCATTATAATTGTACCTGGTATTCAGGTAATATAATTTCGAGTCTAGCCATTACAATTGTAACTGGTATTCAGGTAATTTATGTTCGAACCTATCCATTACAATTTTAACTGGTATTCAGGTAATATATGTTCGAGTCTAACCATTACAAATTTAATTTTGCCAAATGATGTTTAATAAGACTGCATGACTTACTAAATTGCCAAATTAGCTTTACTAGTTAGGTGAAGAAAATTTCCTAAATTAGATTTTGTGCAAAAATTAAAGAAAACAAATTTTAAGTTATATAAAAGTTTGCAAAAAAAACTTTTAATCATAAAAAATTCATAAATATTTCACATAAAAAAATAGAAGAAATTTCTTTCTTATTGTTCAACTTCAATTTATAGGCAAATTATATTTTGTAAACTTTTGATTTTATGTATTATTAAATGTAGCCTACCTATAGTATACAAACTATAAAATCAATTTGAATTGAAAGTTGTAAAATAAGTTTTATGTTGTAAGTTTTTACAGTTTTAGCCAAATCAAAGTATTTACTTTTTATAGTGTCTCTTATATACTTTTTATGACTGCAAAATAAATATTCTGCAAAACTTATTTCCATGATTTGCACTCTATGTTACACTGTTTTACATATTTCAAGTTCTCTAGTGAAGTGAAGCTTTTAGCAGTCTAAAATAATTATCCTTCCCATCTCTCCCTGTACTCCACTCTCTCCCCTCCTACGGGAAACTGATTAATAAATGACAGGGGAATAGCAACCTAAATTGACAAAAATTTTCCTTTTTTCCTGTAGGGACAGGTAGTAACCGGTAGCTAATATAGTTAATTAAGTCATGTTAGAATTGTCCTATAGATATTAAACATAACATGATGATTACTGTAATAGCCAGAATCAACTTAGATAGAGTAGTATCTTTATGACTATTTAAAGAAATTCCGAATTAGATTAAGCCCAATCCGTACCACTTTTGATTCCTGTGACGTCATAAAATGAGGGAGATGAGAGGAGAAGTGAGAAGGAAAACCCCTAAAAAAGAGATGGATTTTTATTACGTCAGAGGAATCAAAA